>NC_069793.1:55038173-55381298 GCF_027406575.1 Nycticebus coucang
TACAGCGCCAGCCACATGCCCCAAGACTGGCAGCTTCTAACCTGGACCAGGCCAACTAAACAACGACAACTATAACCAAAAAATAGCCAGACGTTGTGGCGGGCATGTGTAGTCCCAGCTACCTGGGAGGCTGAGACAAGAGAATCGCTTAAGCCCAAGAGTTTGAGGGTGCTGTGAGCTGTGACAACATGGCACTTTATCGAGGGTGACATTGTAAGACTCTGTCTCAAAGAAAAAGAAAAAGAAAAAATAGATAATAAAGGCTGGGCAGGGTGGCTCATGCTGGTAATTCTAGTATTCTGGAAGGTCGAGGCAGGTGGATTGCTTGAGCTCAGGAGTTTGAGACCAGCCTGAGCAAGAGTGAGACCCTTATTTCTACTAAAAATAGAAAAAAATAAGCTGGGCATTGTGGCAGGCACCTGTAGTCCCAGCTACTAGGGAGGCTGAGGCAAGAAGATCAAGGATCACTTGAATCCAGGATTTGAGGTTACTGTGAGTTGAGCTGATGCCATGGCACTGTAGCCTGGGCAATAGAGTGAGACTCTATCTCAAATAAATAAATAGCTCATAATACAAAATTCAAGACATAAAAATGTGTACAGCAAAAAGTAAATCTTGGGTAGCGCCCGTGGCTCAAAGGAGTAGGGTGCTAGCCCCATATGCCAGAGGTGGCGGGTTCAAACCCAGCCCCGGCCAAGAAAAAAAAAAAAACCCAGTAAATCTCCCTCTCACCCTTAGTTTCCAGCCTATTCCCCAGAGGCATCCAACACTACTGATTTCTTGTCTATCCTTTCAGAAATACTTATGCAAATATATGTAATCTTTAAATTATTTTTATAAAAACAGGTAGCATATTATGTGCACTGTTCTGTTCCCTTCTGTTTTACTTTAATATTAATTCAAGGCCTGGCACAGTGGCTCATAACTAATCCTAGCACTCTGGGAGACCGAGAAGGGTGGATTGCTTGATTTCAGAAGTTTGAGACCAGCCTGAGCAAGAGTGAGACCTGTCTCTAAAAATAGCTGGGCATTGTGGTAAGCAAGGTTGCTGTGAGCTATAATGCCACGGCACTCAACCCCAGGGTGACTGAGTGAGACTCTGCTCCCCTGAAAATATATGTATTTCGAATTGTTTCATATTAGTACATATAGAACTGTTTCACTCTTTTTTTTTTTTGATTTTTGGCCGGGGCTGGGTTTGAACCCGCCACCTCCGGCATATGGGACCGGCACCCTACCCCTTGAGCCACAGGCGCCGCCCTGTTTCACTCTTTTTAACGTTTTTTTTTTTTTTTTTTGGCCAGGGCTGGGTTTGAACCCGCCACCTCTGGCATATGGGATTGGCGCCCTACTCCTTGAGCCACAGGTGCCGCCCTGTTTCACTCTTTTTAAAGGCTGCATAGTACCGGGCGGTGCCTGTGGCTCAAGGGGTAGGGCGCCGGTCCCATATGCCAGCGGTGGTGGGTTCAAACCCAGCCCCAGCCAAAAACCAAAAAAAAAAAAAGGCTGCATAGTACTATTGTCTAGATAAATCTTTTTTTTTTTTGAGACAGAGTCTCACTATGTCACCCTTGGTAAAGTGCCATGGTGTCACAGCTCACAGCAACCTCCAACTCCTAGGCTTAAGTGATTCTCTTGCCCCAGCCTCCCAAGTAGTCAGGAGTACAGGTGCCCGCCACAACACCCAGCTATTTTTTGTTGTAGCTGTCATTGTTGTCTAGCTGGCCCAGGGCTGGGTTCCATCCCATCACCCTCGGTGTATGTGGCTGATGCTATAAACACTCTGCTATGGGCACCAAGCCTAGAAAAATCTTCTTAAAACTTTTTCTATTGGGCAGTGCCTGTGGCTCAGCGGGTAGGGTGCCGGTCCCATATGCCGGAGGTGGCGGGTTCAAACCCAGCCCCGGCCAAATTAAAAAAAAAAAAAAAACTTTTTCTATTAGCGCGGTGCCTGTGGATCAAAGGAGTAGGGTGCCAGCCCCATATGCCAGAGGTGGTGGGTTCAAACCCAGCCCCGGCCAAAAACTGCAAAATAAAAAAAAAAATTTTTTTTCTATTAATTTTTCAACAGCTTTATTGAAATCAATTTATACACCATAAAATTCACCTGTGGGTTGGGCGGCGCCTGTGGTTCAGTGAGTAGGGCGCTGGCCCCATATGCCGAGGGTGGCGGGTTCAGACCCAGCCCCAGCCAAACTGCAACCAAAGAATAGCTGGGCGTTGTGGCGGGCGCCTGTAGTCCCAGCTGCTCGGGAGGCTGAGGCAGGAGAATCGCCTAAGCCCAGGAGTTGGAGGTTGCTGTGAGCTGTGTGACGCCACAGCACTCTACCGAGGGCAATAAAGTGAAAACTCTGTCTCTACAAAAAAAAAAAAAAAAAAAATTCACCTGTGGGGTGGGGCACACTGACTTACTTCAGTGTTAGAGAAAACACTATCCTGGGCAAGTCACAGCTGGCTCATTTATTCCACAAGTGGAGAAGCAAATGTGACTGGATTGCTCTCTGAACCTCCATAGCTCCTCCTGCTGGTGGCTGACCCCAGGTCCCACCATTGTGCTTTTCATTCATTATTAATCAGTGCCTTTATTTTTGGTTCTTAAATACCCACAAGTTCTACCCAGTAGTGAAGCCCACCTTTGCAGAAAAAAAGTGGTCTATTTTTCTGTCACTCCTGTTTTTCTGGTTAAAAGGACATGAAGTGGTTGGGCATGGTGACTCATGCCTGTAATTCTACACTCTGGGAGGCTGATGCAGGAGAATTGCTTGAGGCCAAGAGTTCAAGACCAGCCTGAACAAGAGTGACCCTGACATCTCTATAAAAAGTATCAAAAGGTCAGGCTTGGTGGCTCAAACCTTTAATTCTATCTCTCTGGAAGGCCGAGGCAGCAGGATCCTTTGAACTGAGGAGTTCCAGACCAGCCTGAGCAAGAGCAAGACCCCATCTCTACTAAAAATAGACAAATTAGCCAGATGTTGTGGTAAGCACCTATAGTCCCAGCTACTTGGGAGGCTGAGGCAGGAGGATCTTTTGAGCCCAGGAGTTTGAGATTTCAGTGAGCTTTGTTGAGGCCACGGCACTCTAGTGCAGAACTCTTTCTCAAAACAAACAAAGAAAAAGGACATGAAGCAATTACAGGGTTTTAGAAAAGCCTAAGGCAGTAGTGGGAAAACCTGCCTAACCAGTTTTATCTGAGTAAAATACCTGGTGAATGTAGGACCTGCTCCCAAATGGCACCTCCTGCTGTTCCCGGACCCTCAACAGCACAAAAGCCATGTCTCTGGCTTGGAGTAAAGGTTTCCTATCTATCTAAAAAGATAAGCCAACCCCTCCAGGGCAGCAGGGATTATACTTCTTTGCTTTTCCCTTAGATATTGCAGTATTTGTTTGGAAAGTATAGGGCCTGGGTCTGCAACCTAGATTAGAGCTGTTCTGCACATCTCTTTCTTAGGCTGGGCGGCTTTGGGGAAGATTAGTGAAGGTGCTTAGGCTTGTGAAGAGTCTGGGAACTCTGTGTCCTAAGCATCCCAGGGAAGCCCTATGGAGGTGAGGCAAATTAGGAAGAAACTTGGGACTGACATCAGAGCTGGAATCTTAGTTTCCTTCATCTAAATACAGAAAAATGAGCAGAAAAAGCTTTTGCCAGACGATTTGCATTTTAAGTATTCACACAATTGTCCTGAATTTTGAGCATTCTTCACTCTCAGCATGACTTTCTGTCCTTGCTCTGGAAGCAAAATGAAACTCTGGCATGGAGAATTGAGGAGTCTCTCTGTACATCTCAAGCTGGCTGAGTTTAGAGCTGGAGGGAACAGCCAGGGGAGCCTGCTACTCTGTGAGGCCTCCAGGAGTTATAGGGAAGTTTAAATTCTGGTTGTCCAGAGGGAGGCCACAATCTAACAGGAGAAACAGACAATGTATTCCCAAAACACAAGTCACACACCTGCAGCAAAAAGGGAAATGCTAATAGAAGCACATTGCTCAGCAGGACAGGTACATAATCCGTGGGCCTCAGTGCAAAATGAAAATGCGGGGCCTGCTGGTCAAGCAGCAGGAGGTCAGACACAAAAAGACAAATATAGAGGGTGCCAAAAACTGTAAAACATTTTAAGAAAGGAAAAAACTGCATTAAATCACAAATACTCAAGTCCATTTGACTTCTGCAGTTATAAAAGGTGCTCAACATGACTTGTTCCTCTTTTTGGTATCAGTATATATTATTACAATTTTAATATATCATGTAATATGAGGTACCTAAAACAGTCAAATTCATAGAGAAGGATGGTTGCTAGGGATTAGTCAGGTAGGGAAAATGCAGAATTATTGTTGTTTGTTTGTTTTTTGGAGACAGAATCTCATTCTGTTGCTAGAGTGCCATGGTGTCAGCCTAGCTCACAGAAACCTCAGACTCGGGCGGCGCCTGTGGCTCAGTGAGTAGGGCGCCGGCCCCATATGCCGAGGGTGGCGGGTTCAAACCCAGCCCCGGCCAAACTGCAACAAAAATAGCTGGGCGTTGTGGCGGGCGCCTGTAGTCCCAGCTGCTTGGGAGGCTGAGGCAAGAGAATCGCGTAAGCCCAAGAGTTAGAGGTTGCTGTGAGCCGTGTGACGCCACGGCACTCTACCCGAGGGCGGTACAGTGAGACTCTGTCTCTACAAAAAAACAAACAAACAAAAAAAAAAAAGAAACCTCAGACTCCTGGGCTCAAGTGACGCCTCTGCCTCAGCCTCCCCAGTAGCTGTGACTATAGGTGCCCATCACAATGCCCTGCTACTTTTTCTATTTTTAGTAGAGACTTGGTCTCACTCTTTTTTTTTTATTTTGGCCAGGGCTAGGTTTGAACCTGCCACCTCTGGCATATGGGACCGGCGCCCTACTCCTTGAGCCACAGGCGCCGCACTTGGTCTCACTCTTGCTCAGGCTGGTCTGGAACTCCTGAGCTCAAGAGATCTTCCCACCTTACCTCCCGGAGTGCTGGGATTACAGGCATGAGCCACCCTGTTCAGCCCAGAGTTATTGTTCAGTGCACACAGAGCTTCAGTTTGGGATGATGAAAATGTTCTGGAGATGGTGGTGGTGATGGTGGCACGACAAGGTGAATATATAGTCATCCCTTAACATCTGTGGGGATTGGGTCCAGGACTCCCCACGGATACCCAAATCCACGATGCTCAAGTCCCTGATATAAAATGGTATAGTAGGCCAGGAACAGTGGCTCAGGAGTTTGGGGTTGCTGTGAGCTATGCTAACGCCACAGCACTCTACCCAGGGTGACAGAGACTCAGTTTAAACAAAACAAACAAAAAAAAAAACTTAGCTGAATGTGGAGTCTCCTCCCTTAGTCCCAGGTACTCAGGAAGCTGAGGCAAGAGGATCTCTTGAGCTTAGGAGTTTGAAGTTCTTGGGTATTATGAACCTAGGGCACTCTAGCCTGGGGCAACAGAATGAGACTCTGTCTCAAAAATAAATAATAACCTATGCATAACCTCCTACCCTTCTGTATGTGTATAATACCCAGTACGATGCCTACAGATCACTTCATTCTCATGGAGTCAATGCAGTACTCGGTGCACAAAAAATTCAAGTTTTTCTCTTTAGAACTCTGTAGAATTTTTTTTCCTGAATATTTTCCATTTGTGTTTGGTTGAATCCCCGGATGTGGAGTTCATGGATACAGAGGGCAGGAACTCGAAAATGCACACTCAAAAATGATTAAACTGGTAAATTTTGGCTCATACCTGTAATCTCAGCACTTTGGAAGGCCGAGGTGGGTGGAGCTCCTGAGCTCATGAGTTTGAGACCAGCCTGAGTTAGACTGAAACCTCCTCTTTAAAAATAGCCAGGTGTGGGGCAGCGCCTGTGGCTCAGTGAGTAGGGCGCCGGCCCCATATGCCGAGGGTGGCGGGTTCAAACCCAGCCCCGGCCAAACTGCAACCAAAAAATAGCCGGGCGTTGTGGTGGGCGCCTGTAGTCCCAGCTGCTCAGGAGGCTGAGGCAGGAGAATCATGTAAGCCCAAGAGTTGGAGGTTGCTGTGAGCCGTGTGACGCCACGGCACTCTACCTGAGGGCGGTATAGTGAGACTCTGTCTCTACAAAAAAAAAAAAAAAAAATAGCCAGGTGTTGTGGTGGGTGCCTGTAGTCTCAGCTACTTGGGAGGCTGAGGCCAGGGAATTGCTTGAGCCCAAGAGTCTGAGGTTGCTGTAAGCTATGATGTCATAGCACTCTACTGAGGGAAACAAAGCGAGACTGTCTCAAACAAAAAAAAAAGGGTGGCACCTGTGGCCCCATATACCAAGGTGGTGGTTTCAAACCTGGCCCCGACCAAAAACTGCAAAAAAAAAAGGTAAAAAGGTTAAACTGGTAAATTTTATGGTATATATATATATATATATTTTTTTTTTTTTTTTTTGTGGAGACAGAGTCTCACTTTATGGCCCTCAGTAGAGTGCCATGGCATCACACAGCTCACAGCAACCTCCAACTCCTGGGCTTAAGCGATTCTCTTGCCTCAGCCTCCCGAGTAGCTGGGACTACAGGCACCCGCCACAACGCCTGGCTATTTTTTGGTTGCAGTTTGGCCGGGGCCGGGTTTGAACCTGCCACCCTCGGTATATGGGGCCGGCGCCCTACCGACTGAGCCACAGGCGCCGCCCATCTTTCTTTCTTATTTCAAATTAATATGATGGTACAAATTTTTTAATCATATTATTCTCCAGGGTAATACTTCCAGGGTAAAGTTCCAGTTGTAAAAGAGCCCCTCACCCAGGGCGTGTGTTATATACCCTCAGCATGTGCACATTTGTTAAGCTCCCACCACACGTCCTCCTTTCTTCTGCCAATCATCCTCCCTCTCCCTCCTCTCCTTCCTCCTCCCCATTTCCCTATACTAGACTGGTATTTGTGTTTTATTGTTCATATGAGCATGTAATTGTTTACATATTGATTTCATATTAGTATTGAGTACATTGGATATTTATTTTTCCATTCTTGCCATACTAAGAAGAATGTGTTTCAACTCCATCCCGGTAAATGTAAAAGATGTAAATTCTGGCGGGCGCCTGTAGTCCCAGCTGCTTGGGAGGCTGAGGCAAGAGACTCGCTTAAGCCCAGGAGTTGGAGGTTGCTGTGAGCTGTGTGATGCCACGGCACTCTACCAAGGGCCATAAAGTGAGACTCTGTCTCTACAAAAAAAAAAAAAAAAAAGATGTAAATTCTCCATCTTTTTAATGGCTGAATAGTATTCTGTGGTGTACATATGCCACAGCTTGTGGATCCATTCATAGGTTGATGGATATTTGGGTTGCTTTCACAGCTTGCCAATTATGAATTGAGCTGCAATAAACATTCTGGTGCAATTGTCTTTGTGGTAAAATGATTTTTTATTCTTCTTGGTAGATACCTAGTAATGGGATTGCAGGATCAAATGGAAGGTCTACTTTTAGTTCTTTGAGAATTCTCCATACTTTTTTCCAAAAAGGCTATATTAGTTTGCTATTCCACTAGCAATGAAGAAGTGTTCCCTTCTCTCCACATCCACACCAGCATCTGCACTTTTGGGACTTTGTGATGTGGGCTAATCTTACCAGGGTTAGATGATGTCTCAGACTTGGCTAATTTTTTTTTTTTTTTTTATAGAAATAGAGTCTCACGGGCGGCACCTGTGGCTCAGTCGGTAAGGCGCCGGCCCCATATACCGAGGGTGACGGGTTCAAACCCAGCCCCGGCCAAACTGCAACAAAAAAATAGCCGGGCGTTGTGGCGGGCGCCTGTAGTCCCAGCTACTCGGGAGGCTGAGGCAAGAGAATTGCTTAAGCCCAGGAGTTGGAGGTTGCTGTGAGCTGTGTGAGGCCACGGCACTCTACTGAGGGCCATAAAGTGAGACTCTGTCTCTACAAAAAAAAAAAAAAAAAAAGAAATAGAGTCTCACTTTATTGCCCTCAGAAGAGTGCCAGGGTGTCATACAGCTCACAGCAACCTCCAACTCCTGGGCTTACACGATTCTCTCGCCTCAGCCTCCTGAGTAGCTGGGACTACAGGTGCCCGCCACAACGCCCAGCTATATTTTTGTTGCAGTTTGGCCGGGGCCGTGTTTGAATCTGACATCGTCGGTATACGGGGCCGGCACCCTACCCACTGAGCCACAGGCGTGGCCCTTGGCTAATTTTTTTTTTTTTTTTTGGTAGAGACAGTCTCACTTTATGGCCCTCGGTAGAGTGCCGTGGCATCACACAGCTCACAGCAACCTCCAACTCCTGGGCTTAAGCGATTCTCTTGCCTCAGCCTCCCGAGTAGCTGGGACTACAGGCGCCCGCCACAACGCCCAGCTATTTTTTTGGTTGCAGTTTGGCCGGGGCCGGGTTTGAACCCTCCACCCTCAGTATATGGGGCCGGCGCCTTACTGACTGAGCTACAGGCGCCACCCGACTAATTTTTTTTTAAAGATTTTTTTAGAAAGACAAGGTCTCGCTCTGTTGCCCAAGCTGGTTTTGAACGCCTAGCCTGAAGCAATCCTCTTGCCTGGGTCTCCCAAAGTGCTGGGATTACAAGTGTGAGCCATCATTTCTGGCTGTAATCACAAATTAAATGCAAATATTAGAATATTTAACTCATATTTGGAATCACTGAAGTTACACATTTTGTTATTTGTGGTTTATCCCAGGAGGGTATCCTGAGCTGCTGGCAGAGATAAATATAAGCCAGACTCTGTTGGAAGGAAGAAGAAAGAATTCCCCCAGGTGCAGAGCCTACTGAGAGGGTTCTCCAGAGCAGATAGTACCTTACCACTGCCAGGGGTCCCTTTCCTATTACGTGTCTCCCTTCTCCACAGGCCAGTTACTCCAGCCCAGAGTGAATGTATTTTTTTCTTTTTTAGACAGAGACTCAAGCTGTCGCCCTGGGTAGAGTGCAATGGCATCACAGCTCACAGCAACCTCCAACTCCTGGGCTCAAGTGATTCTCCTGCCTCCTCCTCCCAACTAGCTGGGACTACAGGCACTCACCACAACACCCGGCTATTTTTTGGCTTTGCGGCTGTCGTTGTTTGGCGGGCCCAGGCTGGATTTGAACCTGCCAGTTCAGGTGTATGTGGCTGGCGCCGTAGCCACTTGAGCCACAGGTGCCGAGCCTACTCCAAGTATTTTTCTTTTTTTTTTTTTGGAGAGACAGAGTCTCACTTTACGGCCCTCAGTAGAGTGCCGTGGCCTCACACAGCTCACAGCAACCTCCAACTCCTGGGCTTAAGCAATTCTCTTGCCTCAGCCTCCTGAGTAGCTGGGACTACAGGCGCCCGCCACAACGCCCAGCTATTTTTTGGTTGCAGTTCAGCCGGGGCCGGGTTTGAACCCCCGCCACCCTTGGCATATGGGGCCGGCGCCCTACGGACTGAGCCACAGGCACCGCCCTTTTTTCTTTTTTTTTTTTCTGCAGTTTTTGGCTGGGGCTGGGTCTGAACCCACCATCTCTGGCACTTGAGGCCGGCGCCATACCCCTTTGAGCCACAGGCGCCACCCCTACTCCAAGTATTTTAAGACTCAGAACTGCAACACTCTTGGTAAAGGGATGGGCAAGAGGCTCAACCCAGTCAAGCTTAAGCTAAGGCTGGCCATCCACCAGGGGCACTGTGGTGCTGGCAGCCAAGGGTGGGGATGGCCATCACTAGGCCCTACTCCACAGGGTGCATGTACTGGACATTGACCTGCTCTGTATTGGCACCAAACTCCCGCCATGGGAAGAGGGTGGCATCAGTTGCAGGGTGAAGGCAAAAAGGGGGAAGCCAGGTGGAAGATTGGGGGTGAGAGTACCCTTTCAGGGAGGCAGCCAAGAGTGCGACTTTCTTTTTTCTTTTTTTTGTACAGACAGAGTCTCACTCTACTGCCCTCGGGTAGAGTGCTGTGGCGTCACACGGCTCACAGTAAGCTCTAACTCTTGGGTTAACGTGATTCTCTTCCCTCAGCCTCCTGAGCAGCTGGGACTACAGGCGCCCACCACAACACCTGGCTATTTTTTTTTTGTTGTTGCAGTTTGGGAGGGGCTGGGTTTGAACCCGTCACCTCGGCATATGGGGCCGGCACCCTACTCACTGAGCCACAGGCTCTGCCCATGGAGTGCGACTTTCTGAAAGCCCAGGCTCCCCCCTCCCAGCACATGCTCCATTGTTGCATGGGCCTTCACAAAACACACTTTTTCTTTTTCTTTTTTTGAGACAGAGCCTCAAGCTAGCTGTTGCCCTGGGTAGAGTGCCATGGCATCACAGCTCACAGCAACTTCCAACTCCTGGGCTCAAGTGATTCTACTGCCTCTGCTACCACAACGCCCGGCTATTTTTTGGTTTTAGCCCTCATTGTTGTTTGGCAGGCCCAGACTGGATTCCAACCCACCAGCTCAGGTGTATGTGGCTGGTACCTTAGCCACTCGAGCCACAGGTGCCGAGCCAAAACACACATTTGAAGACAAACTTACTAAGAATTTCAAGACTATAACCCCGGAGCATTAAACCTCAAGTGCAGGGCCCTTCTGAGTGCAGGGTCTTTGGTTACACACCCATGAAGCCAACCCTGTTCCTCAGGCATAGAGGGCATTGATTGGAGTATTCCTCGAAGGATCCCCCTTCCCCAAAGGAAACCTAAGTATAGAGAGTGCTTACTGTGGAGGGGGCTGAGGCAGCCTTTTTCTACTCCCCACATGTTCTCTTTCCCTCTTTGGTAGCAGACTTCCAGCTCTGCCCCTTTCTTTTTCACTTCCCACTGCCTGGGGTCTGCTCACTGTTGGGGGACTGGTCTGCATTCTTATCTAAGCCAGGAGATGTTGGACCATAAATTCCTTGGGTTGATAAACAGAATTCAGTGGACTGTCAGCTTAGTTTCCCAAGTTGCTTACCTAGCCCCAGGGCTGTCAGGAAGGCAGACAGCAAGGAGACTGCCCAAAGTTAGTTTGGCCCTGAAGGCCTGGGGGTGGATATGGGGGAAAGGAGAGACCTGGCCCACAGCAACCTCGGGGAGTTACTTATTGTAGCCTAGTTCTAAGTTCTTACAAAAAGTGCAGACTGCAGGCAATGTACTTCTTTGTAGTGGCCTCAAGTTGTGTCTGGGGTAGAGCAGAGTGTTTTTCTTGGACTGAAAGGTTTGCCTTGAGCACTGTCTGGATCATATTGCAGAGGGTTATATTCCAACTGCTTCCATTTGTTAGACTGTACTCTGGATTCATCAAGTGCCTTTTGATGATTTCTGTTTTATTTTTTTTTTTTGTAGAGACAGAGTCTCACTGTACCGCCCTCGGGTAGAGTGCCGTGGCGTCACACGGCTCACAGCAACCCCCAACTCTTGGGCTTACAGCAACCCCCAAATCTTGGGCTCACAGCAACCCCCAACTCTTGGGCTTACGCAATTCTCTTGCCTCAGCCTCCAGAGCAGCTGGGACTACAGGCACCTGCCACAACGCCCAGCTATTTTTTTTGTTGCAGTTTGGCCGGGGCTGGGTTTGAATCCGTCACCCTTGGCATATGGGGCCGGCGCCCTACTCATTGAGCCACAGGCGCCGCCCGATTTCTGTTTTTTTTTTCGAGACTGAGTCTCACTCTTTCTTGCTGGGGTTGAATGCCATGGAGTCATCACAGCTCACAGCAACCTCAAACTCTTGGGCTCAAGTGATCCTCCTGCCTCAGCCTCCCAAGTAGCTGGGGCACCCACTACGACACCTGCTAATCTTTCTCTTTTTAGTAGAGAGGGTCTCTCTCTTGCTCAGGCTGGCCTTTCTGGGATTTTTCAACTTTGAAGGACTCCTTTCTGCATCCTGCACTGTGATGAGACACCCCAGCAGCTTTACAAGCCACTGTCAGCACCTCAGCTAGAGTCTTCCCTTGGGGGAAATACAGCACCTTGCTAGGCTCCTGAGATCCCATTCCCAGGAAGGCAGGACAGGGACAATCAGCAGTGCCCCTGTGCCCTTTTCTCTGGGTGCCAGCAGGAAAGCATTTTCAGGTTCACCAGAACGGTCTAGCTAAGCATTGCCCAATCCAACTGGCAGAAGGCCTGGGAGTAGGGAGAAATGGCCTGGAACCTGAGCAAAGTCAGATGTTGGGGGCCAAAGGAGGCTGGCAGCTTAGATTTTGGTCCTGGGAAGCACAGAAGCCTGGTTGGGCCCTGTGGGGAAAAGCTTCCCATCAGGGTGGCGCCTGTACTCAGTGAGTAGGGTGCTGGCCCCATATACCAAGGGTGGCAGCTTCAAACCTCCGGGCGAACTGCAACAAAAAAATAGCTGGGCATTGTGGCGGGCGCCTGTAGTCCCAGCTACTCGGGAGGCTGAGGCAAGAGAATAGCCTAAGTCCAGGAGTTGGAGGTTGCTGTGAGCTGTGATGCCACAGTACTCTACCGAGGGCCATAAAGTGAGACTTTGTCTCTCAAAAAAAAAAAAAAAAAAAAATTAAGAAAAGCTAGCCGGGCATTGTGGCGGGTGCCTGTAGTCCCAGCTGCTCAGGAGGCTGAGGCAAGAGAATCGCGTAAGCCCAAGAGTTAGAGGTTGCTGTGAGCCGTGTGACACCACGGCACTCTACCCGAGGGCGGTACAGTGAGACTCTGTCTCTAAAAAAAAAAAAAAAAGCCACCTGTAGTCCCAGCTACTTGGGAGGCTGAGGCAAGAGAATGGCTTAAGCCCAGGAGTTGGAGGTTGCTGTGAGCTGTGTGAGGCCAGGGCCCTCTACCGAGGGCCATAAAGTGAGACTCTGTCTCTACAAAAAAAAAAAAAGCTTCCCATCAGGAGCCAGGACTGGGAGGCTGGACACCACCCTGCAATTCCAAGATTCTGGTCTTCCCTCCCACCATGCCTACCCTTCTGAACCTCAACAGGTCTCAGGTGGGAGCTCTGTGTCTAAATTTCTCTACCAAAAACAAAGACTGGATCTGTAGGTGACTAGGGCTTTTTCTAATGTTTATATATATACCTCCCTCCACTGACCACCTCGAGTTGACTTAATTTTCATAGACAGGACATGCACCACATGTACTCAATGGATGTTCCATATGTTGACGAGTTTGTTACAGTCCCTTGGGTGGTCAACTTACAGAGGTTCTACTGTATATACTAACAGTTTTGAAGGAAAGACAACCAATCCCCTGCCCAACTCTGAAGGGTTTCCTGTTTCTTTTATTTTTTTTTTTGTAGAGACAGAGTCTCACTTTATGGCCCTCGGTAGAGTGCCGTGGCGTCACACAGCTCACAGCAACCTCCAACTCCTGGGCTTAAGCGATTCTCTTGCCTCAGCCTCCCGAGTAGCTGGGACTACAGGTGCCCGCCACAACGCCCGGCTAGGGTTTCCTGTTTCAAATGATTAAATCATAACCCTTTTTTTTTTTTTTTTGAGACAGAGCCTCAAGCTGTTGCCCTGGATAGAGTACTGGTGGCATCACAGCTCACAGCAACCTCCAACTCCTGGATTTAAGTGATTCTCCTGCCTCCTCCTCCCAAGTAGCTGGAACTATAGGTGCCCACCACAATGTCTGGCTATTTTTTTTTTTTTTTTTTTTGTGCTTTTTGGCCAGGGCTAAGTTTGAACCTGCCACCTCCGGCATATGGGACCGACCGGCGCCCTACTCCTTGAGCCACAGGCGCTGCCAATGCCTGGCTATTTTTTGGTTGCAGCCGTCATTGTTTGGCGGGCCTGGGCTGGATTTGAACCCACCAGCCCAGGTGTATGTGGCTGGCACCTTAGCCGCTTAAGCCACAGGCACCGAGCCTAAATCATAGGCTTTTAAGAAAGATTTTTAGCAAGAGTTCAAAGAACCTGACCAAAGATACATTGAATAAAACAGCACAATGTTTTCCTCTTTCTACTGTAAAATTTGAAATGAAAACAGCCACTTTTCAGCTCTCTGGCAAAACAATGCTCGGTGATCAACAGTATAGGACAGGTTGCTGCAGAACTGCCCTTCATTTGTTTTTTTCTTTTTCATCTTAGTGGACTGTATGTTGCATTGGAATTTTCAACATTAGAAAATGGTTTTTCTTTTTTTTTGTAGAGAGAGTCTCACTTTATGGCCCTTGGTAGAGTGCCATGGCATCACACAGCTCACAGCAACCTCCAGCTCCTGGGCTTAAGCGATTCTCCCCAGCCTCCCGAGTAGCTGGGACTACAGGCGCCCGCCACAGCACCCAGCTATTTGGCCGGGACTGGGTTTGAACCTGCCACCCTCGGCATATGGGGCCGGCGCCCTACTCACTGAGCCACAGGCGCCACCAGAAAATGGTTTTTCAATTGCTCAGGTCATTAGGCAATCAGAAATCACCAAGGTTCATCTTGATAATATTTCTGCCACAGATTATCATTTGAGGAGGTAACAGTGGCATGGTGAAAAGACATACTGGATTTGGAGTCAGAAAGTCTGGGTTGTCAAAGTCTTGGTCCTGCCTTTCCCTAGCTGCAAAGCCTGGGTAAGATAGTTGACTTCTTTGGACCTTCAGTTTCTAATGCACAAAATAGGGGCAGTAAATTGCATATATCTTACAAAATTGTCATGAATCCAACACATTATATGAAAACAAATAAGAAACGGGGGAAAAAAATATGCATGGCTGGATACTTTCTGGACAGCCTGTGTATATAAAAATGTATGGAAAAAAACTTATTTTGTATTTGATATACAGCATACTCTCAGGCAGGACATGGTGGCTCATGCTGGTAAACCTAGCATGCTGGGAAGCTGAGGTGGAAGGATCACTTGAGACCAAGAGTTTGAGACCAGTCTGAGTAAGAGTGAGATACCATCTCTAGAAAAAAATGGAAAAAAAGCCAGCTGGGCATTGTGGCCAGCACCTGTAGTTCTAACTACTCAGGAGGGGGGGTAGGAGGATCACTTGAGTGTAGAGCTGGAAGTTGTAGTGAGCTATGATGACTCCACTGCACTCTAGCCAGGGTGACAGAAAAAGACTGTCTCAAAAAAAGAAAAACTCCCACCCCCAACACACTCTCAATGCATGTGGTATTTTCTGCAACATTTCCCCCTCCACCACCAATTTAATAAAACAAATATAAAGGTAACATTTTGAAAATTGCTGTATTCAAAATTAATAATAAAATTTAGGGTAAATAAGCTTTAAAACAAAAGTACATAAGCAAAAATAAATAATTTACACCAACCCACTAACCTAATTTTCAGAGTAAAGCCATTTCCAATTATAGCACTGTCATCCCGGGCAGCAGCCTGTGGTTAAACTTTGATAATTCATTATTTAAAAAAAAAAAAAAGTAACAAAAACTGAACACTAAGTGAAATCTTCAACAAAACCAAAACACTGGATTTAACTTTTTAATTTTAAGTAACTTTGTAATTTTATACATAATCCGATGTAATGCTAATGTAATTAGCATTTCAGCTCTGAAGAATTGGTATTTAATGGGAATGGGAAACCATAAATGAATGGTCTTTAAACCATGAGATAAAAATGGACAAGTATGTGGAAGAACAAAAACTGCAGACACTCTGCTAACTGGGGGAAATATCTGAAGGCTTTACATCCTTTATTATCCATGATGGCTTTTGGAATTATGATTGTTTGACATATAGAACCTTTCACATTTCAGATACAGCCTTTATTTTTTTTTTTCACAGTAAGTTAAAAATCCATCATGAGACTCCTTAAGACGTCACTAGTCTTTCGTGTAGACTCTAGGAGTTTGCAATCTGATAATAACAACATGAAAATTTGTATTGCCCTAATTTCATACTTCCTTGTACACAATCGATCAGTTTGGAAATCTATTCCAAGACTTATATACACAAAAGTGTCAAGAATAAAATGTTCTCCACTCTTGCATAAAAATGTGTACAGTGTATCAGGAAAGGAACGCTTCTAATTTTCCTGGGCCCGGGCCTCATGGATTTCTGCTGCCAGAGACGAATGGCTCCTCCTGCTTTATTGCGCCACTGTTCCTGGATTAATCATCCAACCCTGGGGTTTCTCCTTGTTGGATCCTAGATGCTATTCTGATGGCTTCTTCCAGAGATGGCTGTTCTCCAAGCTGAAACAGGGACACATACATCAAACAATTCATCAAACGATCTTAACAATTCAAAAGCCACAGTCAAGATAATGCCAAAAAAAAGTTATATGCCAGAAGTAAAACTCTCTGTACTTCTGACACTAGGGCTTGTTAAGAAAGTACTGTTAACCCAATCATTAAGAACACAAAAACAAATTCTTGCAGGAGAGAATAATGCAGTTTCTTTCATAAACTCTTCCCACCTGTAGGGGACAAAAGATGTTCATCTTAGCCAATGGAGTAGAGAATTTCCTAAGCCTTTAGCTTTTATACCTATATAAAAAAAAAAAAAATATCTAAAGCTGACATTTTCCTGAATGTGTTCTAACTCTTTATCAAGTCAATACATGGAAAAAAAATGCTCTCTAAGGAGAGGTAATCTGTACCTAGCACTTAAGATTCTAGATTCTTTGCTTGAATCCAGTGGCTCTTCCCAGAGACTGACCTCTGACATTTACAACTTTTTTTTTTTTTCAGATAGCGTCTCACTATGTCACCCTCAGTAGCATAGCTCACAGCAACCTCCAACTCTTGGGCTCAAGCAATTCTCTTGCCTCAGCCTCCCAAGTAGCTGGGACTACAGGTGCCTGCCACAAAGTCCGGCTATTTTTTGTTGCAGCTGTCATTGTTTAATTGGCCTGGGCCAGGTTCGAACCCGCCACCATCGGGGTATGTGGCTGGTGCAGTAACCACTATGCTGTGGGCGCTGAGCCAAGACATTTTTGACTTCAAAATGGGACTGTACAGAGATTCTTAGGGAACCAGTGTAGAGTCTATGTTTCCACTATTTCTTTCCATGAAGTGCCTCTTAGGTGCTTTATAGAATCCTGCCTAATTAGACTTTTACTTTGAGAGTAAAGATGGCTGGTTGGGTATACAGAGAGAGATATATGTGAAGTTATTTTTCTTGCTATAAATTCCCTTAGAATATGCAAATATATTGGCGGCACCTGTAGCTCAGTGGGTAGGGCGCCGGTCACATACATGAAGGCTGGTGGGTTTGAACCTGGCCTGGGCCTGCTCAATAATGACAACAACAACAACAAAAAAATAGCTGGGTGTTTAAAAAAAAAAAAAAAATAGCCGGGCGTTGTGCAGGTGCCTGTAGTCCCTGCTGCTTAGGAGGCTGAGGCAAGAGAATCGCTTAAGCCCAAGAGTTTGAGGTTGCTTGAACTGAGATGCCATGGCACTCTCTCAGGGCAACATAGTGAGACTCTGTCTCAAAAAAAAAAAAAATGCAAATAGAGTAGAGAACAAAGTGTCGGTATCTTTGAGTTTAGAACAAAGTGTCAGTATCTTTGAGTTCACCTTCAATACAGCAATTTCCTTACAGTAGGTTAGACAACACAGATTGTTTTACATCCTGTCTCTTGTAAAGGTTACACACAGAGCACAGTGTACCAGGTGGAGAGCTATGAGTAGTGCTGCTGTCGGCCAGGGACAGCTTGTCCTTAACTCACCTGAACTGCAATCTGGGTGCCGTTGGATGTTGCCACTAAGGTCAGAGGTCTGGTTTCTGTGGTTACTAAGTGATGGCTATGCTGCTGGTGTCCCATTTCTGATGAGGCAGTATGGAACGCTGCCAAGTCTTGAGCCACAATTGCGACCTATGTAAAATAAAACAAAAAAGTCCACACACATGAATAATTACATCTATCACTGAAGTAGATTAAAATCCACCTAATGCAAAGGATTGTCTTCAAACAACTCCCATAGACTTATTGAAGCCTAACACTAAATACCTTATATATTGTCATTGTCTACATATTGTCTATTCTGAACTTTTTTTTTTTTTTTTTGACACAAAGTCTCATTCTGTTGCCTGGGCTAGAATGCTGTTGCATCACAACGGCCTCAAAGTCTTGGGTTCAGCAATCCTCTTTCATCAGCCTTTTGAGCAGCTGACATCCTGCTAATTTTTCTATTTTTATATATATATATATATATATATATTTTTTTTTTAGACAGAGTCTCACTGTGTCGCCCTTGGTAGAGTGCGGTGGCACCTCTCAGCTCGCAGTAACCTCCAACTCCTGGGCTTAAGCAATTCTCTTACCTCAGCCTACCAAGTAGCTGGGATTACAGGTGCCTGCCACAACACCCAGCCATTTTTTTGTTGCAGTTGTCATTGTTGTTTAGCTGGTCTGGGCTGGGTTAAAACCCGCCACCCTCAGCGCATATGGCTGGTGCTGTAACTACTGTGCTATGGGCGCCAAGCCTGTTTTCTATTTTTTTTTTTTTGTTTTTGTAGAGACAGAGTCTCACTTTATGGCCCTTGGTAGAGTGCCGTGGCCTCACACAGCTCACAGCAACCTCCAACTCCTGGGCTTAAGCGATTCTCTTGCCTCAGCCTCCCAAGTAGCTGGGACTACAGGCGCCCGCCACAACGGCTATTTTTTGGTTGCAGTTTGACCGGGGCCGGGTTTGAACCCGCCACCCTCGGTATATGGGGCTGGCGCCTTACCGACTGAGCCACAGGCGCCTCCCTGTTTTCTATTTTTAGTAGAGACAATGTCTCACTCTTGCTCAGGCTTGTCTGTAACTCCTAAGCTCAAGTGACCCTCCTTACCTCAGCCTCCCATAGTAGTAGGATTGCAGGTGTGAGCAATCCGTGGCTTGAACTCTTCTTTTTAATTTGAGGAATTTCAGAAAGAAGGGACTTATTACCTCATTATCTATTGTCTCATACCTATTATGAGCCCATGGCAAAATAGGGTAGAGCTCACTGGAGAAATGGATTTGCCATGCTAGGCTCTATTAGCCACCCCTAACTGGCTGGTTGGGACTAATTTGCATCTTAGATGCCTCTTCCTGAGTTTGGATCAGTGGTAGAAAACATACTACTGTAGAATGTTTGCCACCTCCCCACATTGACCACCTCCTTAAATTGACCTAATTTTCTTTTTTTTTGAGACAGAGCCTCAAGCTGTCACCCTGGGTAGAGTGCCGTGGCATCACAGCTCACAGGAACCTCCAACTCCTGGGCTCAAGCGATTCTCCTGCCTCCGCCTCCCAAGTAGCTGGGACTACAGGTGCCTGCCACAACGCCTGGCTATTTATTTATTTATTTATTTTTTGGTTGCAGCCGTCATTGTTGTTTGGTGGGCCTGGGCTGGATTCGAACACCTGCCAGCTCAAGTGTGTGTGGCTGGTGCCTTAGCTGCTTGAGCCACAGGCGCCGAGCCAGTTGACCTAATTTTCATAGACTGGTCATGCACCACATGTACATACTAGTCCTGTAGGCCTAGTTCCTTATGTTGACCACCTCTGTATATCGACCAATTTGTTACAGTCTCTCCAGTGGTTAGCTTACAGAGGTTCCACTGTATCCAGAAAACAATGAACAGAAAAACTGGAAAATATTGCATATTAAAAAAATTTGAGGGGTGGTGCCCGTGGCTCAGTGAGTAGGGCGCCGGCCCCATATGCCGAGGGTGGCGGGTTCGGACTACAGGTGCCTGCCACAATGCCTGGCTATTTATTTATTTATTTATTTTTTGGTTGCAGCCGTCATTGTTGTTTGGTGGGCCTGGGCTGGATTCGAACACCAGCCCCGGCTAAACTGCAACAGAAAAATAGCCGGGCATTGTGGCGGGCGCCTATAGTCCCAGCTGCTCGGGAGGCTGAGGCAAGAGAATTGCATAAGCCCAAGAGTTAGAGGTTGCTGTGAGCCGTGTGACGCCACGGCACTCTACCCGAGGGCGGTACAGTGAGACTCTGTCTCTACAAAAAAAAAAAAAAATTGAAACATGATGTTTCAAAATTTGTCAGTTGAAGCTAAAGCAATCCTTAGAAGGAAATTTGTAGTTTTAAAATGCTTATATTAGGAAAAAAGGTTTAAAATCATTGATTTTCGTTTCCACCTTAAAAAGATGGAAAAAGAGAAAGCCTCTTTGGAGTTGGAGTTCTCTGCTTCTAAGATGACAAAGAAAAGAAGGAAGAAAGGTCCATCCAAAAAGGTCCGTGACTATGTGCAGCCTATTCACTGCACAAAGTGCACTATACGCATCTGAAGAGAAAGTTACACAGAGACGCTGTCATTCGGTACAAAGTGGAGACCGTGGCTGTCGGGGATATTCCTGAAGGGAGTGTCTCAAATGCCTACGTACTTCCCGTGCTCTGTGTAAAGCTACATTACTGTGTGAACTGTGCCATTCACAGCAAGGAACCACTCTCCGGAAGCCAGCAAGGGCTGAACATAACACCCCAATTTAGACCTGTGGGTGCTGCCCAGGACCTTCTCCAAAGCCCTTGTAAGGAGCTGATTCCTTGAGGACTGAACAAAAACTATCGTTTGGAAAAAAATACAATGGATGTTACACTTAAAAAAGAGACAAAAAAATTAGCCGGGTGTTGTGGCGGGCGCCTGTAGTCCCAGCTACTCGGGAGGCTGAGGCAGGAGAATCGCCTAAGCCCAGGAGGTGGAGGTTGCTGTGAGCTCTGTGACACCACAGCACTCTACAGAGGGCCATAAAGTGAAACTCTGTCTCTACAAAAAAAAACAATAAAGAAATAAATAAATATGATAACAAATAAAAAAGACAAATTCCTTTAAAAACAAAACTTACCAAATGGACACAAATAAAAAGAGATAATTTGAATAGTACTATATCTACTATAAAACTTGAATTCATAATCAAAAACCTCTCAAAAAAGAAAACTCCAGACCTAGATGATGTCTCTGATTAATTCTATCGAACTTTTAAGGAAGAAATAACACCAATATTACATAAACTATGAGAAAATAGTGCAGAAGGGAATATTTCCCAATTTGTTTTATGAAGCAAGTACAACTCTGATACTGAAATAGGAGACAACACTTAAAGAAAAGTAATTATAGACCAATATGGCTTATGAACATTGGTAACAAAATATTTAAGAAACAAAATATTAGAAAATTGTTACAGAGGATTTTTATGGCAGTAAAAATACTCTATAGACACAACCATAAGTGTATGTCATTATATGTTTGTCCAAACAAATGTACCTCATCAAGAGCGAACCCTGATGTAAACTGTGGACTCTGGGTGATTCTCACGTGTCATCATTGGCTCACTGATTGTAACAAATACACCAGTCTGGTGGGGATGCTGGTAATGCAGTAGGCAAGGCATGTGTGGAAGAAGGGAGTATGGGGGATATCTCTGTACTTTCCTCTCAGTTTTCCTGTGAACCTAAAACTACTCTAAAAAATAGTCTTTAAAAAATATACAGGGTGGTAGCTGGGTGTGGTGGCTCATGCCTATAATCCTAGCACTCTGGGAGGCCAAGGCGGGTGGACTACTTGAGCTCACGAGTTTGAGACCAGTCTGAGCAAAAGTGAGACCTCATCTCTACTAAAAATAGAAAAACTGAGGCAAGCGGATCACTTGAGCCTGAGTTGGAGGTTGCTGTGAGCTATGATGCCACAGCACTCTACCCAGGGCAATAGCTTGAGATTCTGTCTCAAAAAAAACCCAAACAACAGGGTGGCCATAAAGTTCGTGTGCAAGGAAACTTTAAAATAGTTGTCTATTTTAAATTGCACACGAACTTTATGGCCACCCTGTATAAGCAAACTGAAACTACTAATATATAAAAAGTGATATATAACCAAGTGGTATTATGATGAATTGGGTTTTTTAATATAAATTAAAAGCACAATGATATGTCATTTCAAATCCACCAGAAGGGCTAAAATTTTATTTATTTTGAAGACAGAGTCTTACTTTGTCATCCTCGGTAGAGTACCATGGCATCATATCTCACAGTAACCTCAAACTCTTGGGTTCCAGTGATCCACTTGCCTCAGCCTCCCGAGTAGCCAGGATTACAGGTGCTTGCCACAACACCTGGCTATTTTTAGAAACAGGGTTTCACTTTTGCTCAGGTAGTCTTGAACTACTGAGCTCAAGCAATCCACCTGCCTCGGCCTCCCAGAGTGCTAGGATTACAGGCATGAGCCACACGTTGCCTAGCTGTGGCTAAAATTTAAGAAAACCAACAACTCCAAATGTTGGTGGTCATATGAAACAAATAGAAGTCTGACACATTGGCAGTGGGAGAGTATGATGGACAACCCACCTTGGAGAACTGTCATATAAAGTTAAATAGGCCTCTATCTTACGACCCAGCAATTCCACTAACAGGTATTTACTCAAGACAAATGAGAGCGTATGTCTACATACATACATCTGTATATTTCATTGTATGTAAATTTTATCTCAACAGGTTGCAGGCTAATATGTTCACCCTCACTAGTGGTCAGAAAAATGAAAACAAATAGAAGTTAACTTGTGTCTGTTAATTATGCAAAAATGTTTCACTTATAGCACTTGACTAGTCTTAAAAAAATCATGCTTCAACCATGAAAAAAATCCACAATGGGGCGGCGCCTGTGGCTCAGTCGGTAGGGCGCCGGCCCCATATACCGAGGGTGGCGGGTTCAAACCTGCGCCGGGCCAAACTGCAACCAAAAAATAGCCGGGCGTTGTGGCGGGCGCCTGTAGTCCCAGCTACTCGGGAGGCTGAGGCAGGAGAATCGCTTAAGCCCAGGAGTTGGAGGTTGCTGTGAGCTGTGTGAGGCCACGGCACTCTACCGAGGGCCATAAAGTGAAACTCTGTCTCTACAAAAAAAAAAAAAAAAAAAAAAAGAGGGCAGCGCCTGTGGCTCAAGGAGTAGGGCGCCGGTCCCATATGCCAGAGGTGGCAGGTTCAAACCCAGCCCTGGCCAAAAACCAAAAAAAAAAATAAAAAAAAAAATAAAAAAAAAAAAAAGAAAAGAATCCACAATGGTTAGCACGAATATAGTGAAAAAGAAAGCTTTTAGATACATAACATAGTTATTAAATCTTTCTGGAAAAATAATTTGGCAATATGTACCAAGAAATTTAAAATCGTTTATACCACCAATAAAAGAATTGTTTCTTATGAAAATAATTGGCCGATTATTTGTATATGTATGTATATATATGCGTACCAGGTCTGGTGGCTCACACCTATAATCCCAACTATTTGGGAAGTTGAGGCAGGAGTTCTAGCCTGGGCCACAGAGTGAGATCCTGTCTCTATTAAAAAAATATGTATATACATTTTTTTGGTTCTGAGACAGAGTCTTTTTTTTTTTTTTTAGCAGTTTTTGGCCAGGGCTGGGCTTGAACCCGCCACCTCCGGCATATGGGGCCGGAGCCCTACTCCCTTGAGCCACAGGCGCCGCCCGAGACAGAGTCTTATTATGTCACTTTTGGTAGAGTGCCGTGGTGTCACAGCTCACAACAACCTCAAATTCTTGGGCTTAAGAGATTCTCTTGCCTCATCCTCCCAAGTAGTTGGGACTACAGACACCCACCACAACACCTGGCTATTTTTTTTTTTTTTTTTTTTTTTAAGCAGGCACGGGTCAGGTTCCAACCCACCAGCCCTGGTACATGTGGCTGGCGCCCTAACCACTGAGCTTTGGGCACCAAGCCATAAATTTTTTTTTTTTTTTTTGTGGAGACAGAGTCTCACTTTATGGCCCTCGGTAGAGTGCCGTGGTCTCACACAGCTCACAGCAACCTCCAACTCCTGGGCTTAAGCGATTCTCTTACCTAAGCCTCCCGAGTAGCTGGGACTACAGGCGCCCGCCACAACGCCCGGCTATTTTTTGGTTGCAGTTTGGCCGGGGCCGGGTTTGAACCTGCCACCCTCAGTATATGGGGCTGGCGCCTTATCGACTGAGCCACAGGCGCCGCCCGAGCCATAAATTTTTTTTAAATAAAATAATCAGAGGGTATATGTAGTGAATTATGTTTATTTTTCCAGTTTTTATTTTTATTTTTATTTTTTGGCTGATGCGGGTTTGAACTCACCACCTCCGGTATATGTGGGTATATGGGACTGGCACTCTACTCCTTTGAGCCATGGGTGCCGCCCCTATATAGTGAATTATGGCATATCCATTTGATATAGGCCATTTTATAAATATTAAAAATCCTTTTACCATGAAGGCTACGTTGAACAGTTTGATGAGAATATTTCAGATTGTATATGAAACCCGCACATTGTACCCCTTGATTGCACTAATGTACACAGCTATAATTTAACAATAAAAATAAATTAAAAAAATCCTTTTAAAAGAATACTTATTTGAGGGCGGCGCCTGTGGCTCAGTGAGCAGGGCGCCGGCCCCATATGCCGAGGGTGGCAGGTTCATGCCCGGCCCCGGCCAAACTGCAACAAAAAAAAAAAAAAAAAAAAAAAATAGCCGGGCGTTGCGGCGGGCGCCTGTAGTCCCAGCTGCTTGGGAGGCTGAGGCAGGAGGATCGCCTAGGCCCAGGAGTTGGAGGTTGCTGTGAGCTGTGTGAGGCCAGGGCACTCTACCGAGGGCGATAAAGTGAAAATCTGTCTCTACAAAAAAAAAATAAATAAATAAAAAAAAATAAAAGAATACTTATTTGATATGAGAAACTGCTCAGAGTAAAACGTTAGGTGGAAGACAAGCACAAAAACCTGCCTTACAATCTTAATTTTTTTCACATAGAAAAAAGGTAAAGAAAGTAGTTCTAATTGTTGATACTAGTTATTTTATTTTATTTTTTTTGAGACAGGGTCCCACCCTATGCCCCTGAGCAGAGTGCAGTGAGCGTGGTAGCTTACTACAACCTTAGACTTGGGCTGCGGGCACCCTGCTGCCTCAGCCTCCGGAAGCCACTGGGATTACAGGTGCCCGGCTGGGTTTTTCCATTTTTTTCATGAGTTGGGGTCTCACTGTCTCTCAGGCGAGTCTCGAATTCCTGAGCTCAAGCGATTCTCCCTCCTCAGCCTCCCACAGTGCTGGGATTACAGGCATGAGCCACCGCGCCCGGCTGATACTAGTTATTTTAATGTCAAAGGATTATAGCTGATTTTTTTTTTTTTTTTTTTTTGAGACAGAGCTTCAAGCTATCACTGTGGGTAGAGTACCGTGGCGTCACAGCTCACAGCAATCTCCAACTCCTGGGCCTCAGCTTCCTAAGTAGCTGGGACTACAGGTACCCACCACAACACTGGCTATTTTTTGGTTGTAGTTGTCATTGTTTGGCAGGTCCGGACTGGATTTAAACTCACCAGCTCTGGTGTACGTGGCTGGTGCCTTAGCTGCTTGAGCTACAAGCACCGAGCTTGATTTTTTTTTTTTCTGTCTTGAGAGAGAGCCTCAAGCTGTCGCCCTGGGTAGAGTGCTGTCGCATCATAGTTCACAGCAACCTCAAACTCTTGGGCTTAAGTGATTCTCTTGCCTCAGCCTCCCAAGTACATGGGACAACAGGTGCCCGCCACAATGCCTGGCTATTTTCTTTGTTGTTGCAGTTGCAGTTGTCATTGTTGTTTTAGCTGGCACGGGCCAGGTTCGAACCCTACCAGCCTTGGGGTATGTGGCTGGCGCCCTACCCACTGAGCACGGGAGCTGCCCATAGCTGATTTTCATTTACTTATTTTTTGGGGAAGGGAGCTCTGCTGCCTTGGCTAGAGTACAGTGGCACTCCATAGCTCACTGCAACCTCACACTCCTGGGTTCAATCCTCCTGCCTCTGAGGCCTTCCCAGAACCGGGGACAACAGGTGAGTGCTACTACACCTGGTTAATTTTTTTATTTTTTTTTGTAGACGGGGCAGGTGTGTGTGTGTGTGTGTCTCATTCTTGCTCAGGCTGATTTCCATTTCCTGGCCTAAAGCAATCCTCCCATCTCGGCCTCCCAGAGTGCTAGAATTACAGGAATGAGTATTTTATTTTATTTTATTTTTTGAGACAGAGTCTCATTCTGTCAGCCTGGGTAGAGTGCTGTACCATCACAGCTCACAGCAACCTCAAACTCTTGGGCTCAAGCGATCCTCTTGCCTGTCTCCATAAAATTGCTTTTCCTGGACATTTCATATAAATTAGCACAAAATGTTTAAAGTTCATTTATGCTACATGTATTAGTACATTTCTTTATAATTTCTGAAATTTTCCACTAATAAGCAAATACAACTTAAAAATTTTTTAGTTAATTTAATTTTTTATTGTGATAAAATATACATAACATTTATCATTTCACCATTTTTAAGTTGTGCAATTCAGGGGCATTAAATACCTCAACATTGCTGTGCAGCCACTATTTCTAGACCTTTCATCATTTCAAACAGAAATGCTATACCTGTTAAGCAACAACTCCCTGTTACACTTTTTCCTGATCCCTGAGTAACCTCTAACTCTACTTTCAGTCTCTGAGAATTTACCTATTCTAAATACCTCATTTAGTGTTTGTTCTTTCGTGTCAGACTTCCTAGAATTAGTGTAATGTTTTCAAGGTTCACCCATGTTTTATAGATGAATGAATAATATTCCATCAAATGTATATACCACTTTTTTTTTTTTTTTGTAGAGACAGAGTCTCACTTTATCACCCTTGGTAGAGTGCCGTGGCGTCACACAGCTCACAGCAACCTCTAACTCTTGGGCTTACGTGATTCTCCTGCCTCAGCCTCCCGAGCAGCTGGGACTACAGGCGCCCGCCACAACGCCCGGCTATTTTTTTGTTGCAGTTTGGCCGGGGCTGGGCTTGAACCCACCACCCTCAGCATATGGGGCCGGCGCCTAACTCACTGAGCCACAGGCACCGCCCTATACCACTTTTTTTTAGAGACAGAGTCTCACTCTGTCACCTTCTATGGAGTGCTGTGCTGTCACAGCTCACAGCAACTTCCAGCTCTTGAGCTTAGGCGATTCTCTTGCCTCAGCCTCCTGAGTAGCTGGGACTACAGGTGCCTGGCACAAGGCCTGGCTATTTTTTTGTTGCAGTTTGGCTGGGGCCAAGTTTGAATCCGCCACTCTTGGTATATAGGGCCGGCACCCTACTCACTAAGCCACAGATGCCGCCTCCAAATTTGTTTTTTTAAAGTCTTTTTGATTTTAACCATTTTCTTGGGTCTGAAATAGCATCTCCTGTTTCTTTTTTCTTTTTTTTTTTGAGACCAAGCCTCACTCTGCCCAGGCTGGAGTGCTATGGCATCAGCCTAGCTCACAGCAACTTCAAACTCCTGGGCTAAAGTGATCCTCCTGCCTCAGCCTCCCAAGTAGCTAGGACTACAGGCACCTGCCACAATGCCCAGCTAATTTTTCTATTTTTAGTAGAGATGGGTCACTCTTGCTCAGGCTGGTTGTGAACTTCTGAGCTCAAGGGATCTTCCCATCTTGGCCTCCCAGAATGCTAGGATTACAGATATGAGCCACTGTGCCCAGCCAGGTCTGTTTTTTATTTACTTGTTTTTGTTTCCTTTTTTTTGGGATTCTCCTCGCCAGGTCTGTTTTTAATAGTAACTCTCAAGCAACCGGAGATTATCTTTACCCAGATTGACCAATCGTCACGGATGCCAGATAACAATGAGATTACTATCTATAGTGTGAACATCTTTTCCCTAGGCTATGGGATATCTACTCTTTTTCTTCCTTTTTTTTTTTTTGAGAGCCTCAAGCTGTCACCCTGGGTAGAGTGCCGTGGCATCACAGCTCACAGCAACTTCCAACTCCTGGGCTCAAGCGATTCTCCTGCCTCTGCCTCCCAAGTAGCTGGGATTACAGGCACCTGCCACGATGCTTGGCTATTTTTTTGGTTGCAGCCATCATTGCTGTTTGGTGGGCCCAGGCTGGATTTGAACCCGCCAGCTCAGGTGTATGTGGCTGGCGCCTTAGCCGCTTGAGCCACAGGCGCCGAGCCTATTCTTTTTCTTAATGTAAGTGTCTTTTGGTGAGAAGAATTAATTTTTTTTTTTTTGGCTGGGGCTGGGTTTGAACCTGCCACCTCCAGCATATGGGGCTGGCGTCCTATTGCTTTGAGCCACAGGCACCACCCAGAATTAATTTTGATTATGTCTAATTTATCCATTTTTTTCTGTTATTGTTAGTGCATTTTGTACATTGTCCAAGAAATTTTCTTTTTTCGGGGAGACAGGGTCTTGTTCTGTTGCTTGGGATGGAGTTCAGTGGGATGGTCATAGCTCACAGCAACCTCACACTCCTGTGTTAAGCAAGCCTCATGTCTCAGCTTCCTGAGTAGGTGGGATTGCAGGCACATGCCACTGTGCCTGGCTATTTTTCTATATTTTATAGAGATGGAGTCTTGCTCTTGCTCAGGCTGCTCTCAAACCTCACAGCTCAAGGGAGGATAAGGATCCTCCCACATTGGCCTCCCAGAATGCTAGGATTACAGGTGTGTTACTACGCCTATCCTGACCAAGAAATCTTTACCCTCAGATTACAGAACTATTGGCCTCTCTTTTCTTCTGAAGCTTTATGATTCTGAGTTTTGTATTTCCAGGTGTATAAGACCATCGACTTTGTTCTTTTTTTAAGATTGAGACTCAGCCTTGCTTTTAGCACAGTACAAGAATAGTTTCTAAATATCTTTACCAATATCATTTATTTTAAGGGAACTAAAAATTAAAACTATAAAAAAAATCAAATTGGCAAAAATCCAAAAGTGGGATAGTACCATAGTGACTATGCTGAAGGAGAACAGGTAGTTACTTTTTTTTTTTTTTTTTTTGTAGAGACAGAGTCTCACTTTATGGCCCTCAGTAGAGTGCCATGGCGTCACACAGCTCACAGCAACCTCCAACTCCTGGGCTTAAGCGATTCTCTTGCCTCAGCCTCCCGAGTAGCTGGGACTACAGGCACCCGTCACAACGCCCAGCTATTTTTTTGATTGCAGTTCAGCCGGGGCCGGGTTTGAACCCGCCACCCTCGGTATATGGGGCCGGCGCCCTACCGACTGAGCCACAGGTGCCGCCCTACTTTTTTTTTTTTTTTTGGTAGAGACAGAGTCTCACTCTATGGCCCTTGGTAGAGTGCCGTGGCATCACACAGCTCACAGCAACCTCCAGCTCCTGGGCTTAAGTGATTCTCCTGCCTCAGCCTCCCAAGTAGCTGGGACTACAGGCGCCTGCCACAATGCCCAGCTATTTTTTGGTTGCAGTTCAGCCGGGGCTGGGTTTGAACCCTCCACCCTCGGTATATGGGGCCGGCGCCTTACCAACTGAGCCACAGGCGCCGCCCTACTTTTTTTTTTAAGATAGCATCTCCCTATGTAGCCTCAATAGAGTGCCATGATGTCATAGCTCACAGCAACCTCAAAGTCTTTGGTTCAAGTGATTCTCTTGCCTTAGCCTTCCAAGTAGCTGGGACTAAAGGCACCTGCCACAACTCCTGGCTACTTTTAGAAACGAGGTCTCACTCTGGCTTAGGCTGGTATCGAACCTCTGAGCTTAGGCAATCTACCTGCCTCAGCCTCCTAGAGTGCTAGGATTATAGGCGTGAGGCACTGTGCCAGGCCAAGAGGACAGGTACTTTCAAACTCTGAGGTGGGAATGTAGACTGGCACAACCATAGAAAGGATGTTTGGCAATATTTATCACAACTACAAATGCACATACCTTTGCGATCAATAATCCTACTCACATGAGAAAAAGTTTATGTGTTGTTTGAAGTAGCAAAAGATTTTAAATTATGAAACATCCATACAGTGGAATATGATGCAGCTTTAAAGAAGAATGAGAAAGCTCTCTAAATAATGAAAAAAGAAAGATCTGAGATATATCACTAAGTTTAAAAAAATAAGATGTAAGCTGGGCAAGGTGGCTCATCCCTGTAATGCCAGTACTCTGAGAGACAGAGGTGAGTGGATTGCTTAAGCTCACGAGTTTAAGACCAGCCTGAGCAAGACTGAGACCCTGTCTCTACTAAAAATAGAAAAAGTTAGCTGGGTGTTGTGGTGGGCACCTGTAGTCCCATCTACTCAGGAGGCTGAGGCAAGAGGATCACTTGAGCCCAAGAATTTAAGGTTGCCGTGAACTATAATGCCACAGCACTCTACCTAGATCACAGAGTGAGACTCTATCTCAAAAAAATTAAAAAAAGGCTCAGCACCTATAGCTCAGCAGCTAGGATGCTAGCCACATAGACAGGAGCGGGTGGGTTTGAGTCCAGCCGGGCCTGCCAAACAACAATAACAACTACAACCAAAAAACCAGATGTTGGCGGGCACCTATAGTCCCAGCTACTTGGAAGGCTGAGGCAAGAGAATTGCCTAAGCCCAAAAGTTTGAGGTTGCTGTGAGCTGTGACACCATGGTACTCTACCCAGGAAGATAGCTTGAGACTCTGTCTCAAACAGACAAAATAAAACAAGTTGTAGAACAACAGTTTGCCAGCATTCAAACAAACTAACAAACAAACAAACAAAATGCAGGGAGAGGCTCAACACCCATAGCTCAGTGAGTAGGGTGCTGGCCACATACACCAAGGCTGGTGGGTTCGAGCAATGACAACTACAACCAAAAAATGGCTAGGCACCTATAGTCCCAGCTACTCGGGAGGCTGAGGCAAGAGAATCGCTTAAGCCCAGGAGTTGTAGGTTACTGTGAGCTGTGATGCCATGGCAGTTTACCGAGGGCCATAAAGTGAGACTCTGTCTCTACAAAAAAAAAAAAAAAAAAGAAAGAAAGAAAGAAAAAGTCTAATGTATCGCTGGAAGAATAAATTAAAAACTAATAAAAGTAGGGCGGCACCTGTGGCTCAGTGAGTAGGGCGCCGGCCCCATATACCGAGGGTGGCGGGTTCGGACCCAGCCCCGGACAAACTGCAACAAAAAAATAGACGGGTGCTGTGGCGGGCACCTGTAGTCCCAGCTACTCGGGAGGCTGAGGCAGGAGAATCGCCTAAGCCCAGGAGTTGGAGGTTGCTGTGAGCTGTGTGACGCCACGGCACGCTACTGAGGGCAATAAAGTGAAACTCAAAAAAAAAAAACGAACAAAAGTAGTTTATCTGGGGGGCGGCGCCTGTGGCTCAGTGAGTAGGGTGCCGGCCCCATATACTGAGGGTGGTGGGTTCAAACCCAGCCCCGGCCAAACTGCAACAACAAAAAAAATAGCCGGGCGTTGTGGCGGCTGCCTGTAGTCCCAGCTGCTCAGGAGGCTGAGGCAAGAGAATCACATAAGCCCAAGCGCTGGAGGTTGCTGTGAGCCGTGTGACGCCACGGCACTCTACCGAGGGCAGTAAAGTGAGACGCTGTCTCTACAAAAAAAAAAAAAGCAGGGGCGGCACCTGTGGCTCAGTGAGTAGGGCGCCGGCCCCATATGCTGAGGGTGGCGGGTTCAAACCCAGCCCCGGCCAAACTGCAACAAAAAAAAAAAAAATAGCCGGGCGTTGTGGCGGGCGCCTGTAGTCCCAGCTGCTTGGGAGGCTGAGGCAAGAGAATCGCGTAAGCCCAAGAGTTAGAGGTTGCTGTGAGCTGTGTGACGCCATGGCACTCTACCTGAGGGCGGTACAGTGAGACTCTGTCTCTACAAAAAAAAAAAAAAAAAGTAGTTTATCTGTGGTGGCAAGAATTGAGATGATGAAGGCAGAGGTGGGAGGAAGACTTTTCACTGCATATTTTGTCTGTTTTTTATTTTTTGAACCGTGTGAATAATTGACATTCAAAAAGTTAAATGAAGTAAATTTTACAAATGCATTTACTTCCTCAGTATTGATGATGATGATGACAGGAATAGCTACTATTACTGAACACTATATATGTACCTGGGCTGAGTACCTTATATGCATTATCTCCTTCAATCCTTATGTCAATTCATGGGGTAGATGCAACTATCACTTCTATTTTACAGATGACAGAAAATAGGCTCTGAGGGTTAAGGAGCTAAGAAGCTACAAAAATAGGATTCAACCTGAAGTTTGTGTGCTTAACCCCTAGACCATACTGTACATCTATGTAACAGTTTTGATAGTGATAAATGTATTGATTGATATAACAGAAAAAAGTAATTACCTGTTGCCCTTCTGTACCCTCAGTGGTAACCATAGCAACAGAGTGTGTTCCTGCTGAGGAGATTACTGCATCATGAGCAGGGACTGTTATGGGCGTGCCATCCTGCGTTACCATTGTGATGGTGTTGCCAATGGCCTGCATGTCAGCTTGAGATATGTTGACCTACAATATAGTGCATTTTCCAAATCAGTCAATGCTTCTTGTTATACTTGGCAATCTTACTTAAGGACTGGGAACAAATAAACCTTTATAATGGAATAAACTCTTTCAGTCATCAGAAAAATCAATAAAGTATTTTTTAAGTGCCTCTCTTCCTTTCCATCCCTATTGCTAATTTAGACCTCTATTTTTCTCTCATCTGAATTTTTCTTTTTTTTTTTTTGAGACAGAGCCTCAAGCTGTCACCCTGGGTAGAGTGCCGTGGCATCACAGCTCACAGCAACCTCCAACTCCTGGGCTCAAGCGATTCTCCTGCCTCTGCCTCTCAAGTAGCTGGGATTACAGGCACCTGCTACAACGCCTGGCTGTATTTTTTTGGTTGCAGCCGTCATTGTTGTTTGGCGGGCCTAGGCTGGATTTAAACCCACCAGCTCAGGTGTATGTGGCTGGCGCCTTAGCTGCTTGAGCCACAGGTGCCAAGCCTCTCTTCTGAATTTCTACAACAACCTAACTTTTCTCCACGCATCTAGTTTCACCAATCCCTAACCATCTTATACCCTGACATCTTTCTAAAACAAAATGAAACAAACCTATGGTCCTTGCTTAAATCCCCAGTGATTGCTTATGTGGCTTTCTTAACCTTTTATGATTTGCGTTTATCAACTTCCCCAAACATTCAAAGCAGCATCTGACATTCCAGCCAAAACTAATCATTTTCAGTCCCAGAGAGTTTCATATTCTCTTATAGTTTCATGACTTTCCCCTCCCCTTCACTCTCTGCATGGTGAGCTCATGAAAATCCCTTTAAGACTCAACCAAATGGCCATTTTCCGTGAGGGCCTCCAAGATTCTTTTAGGAAAAATCATTATTCTTTCCTCCAGGCTGCCACAGCACTTTATAAATCCCTCATTTATATACCCCTCATTATGAAAAATTATCATTCATTTTACAAATGTCTCACCCACTAGACTGCTGATAATCCCCTTCCTGTGCTTCCCATACTGAGTCTACTAAAATTTATGGCATGGGGCAGATGGTTAATAAATGTCTACTGTTTAAATGATTAAAGGAATGGAATGGAATAATTGCTTAAAAATATGGGAATGTTAAATCTAGAGAAAATACAATATTGGGATAGGGAAGATAGTTGTTTTGGAATACACTTAATCTGTATAGTCAGAGAGGAGCCATGGAATGATATGGGGGTGGGTTCTGGTCTGATAAACACTAGAATTATCCAACAAGAGAACAGAGTCCTCTTAACAGAGCAATTGCCTAATTACTGTGGGTATTTTCAGTAGTGCCTGTTTCAGAGCTGCTGCAGCAGGAATTTCTCCTGTATAGGGATGGGGGAGCTTAGATCAAACAACCTCCAAAAAGCCTCTGTATGTGATGATCTAATTCTAGAAAAGTGTCAGGGCTGATGCTAATTAAAATTTGTTTCAGTGGATATGTTTAATCTTGCATGCCAGTCAGTGGACAAAGAGTACTGTGTGAAATTAGTGATATCAAAGTGAGGAGGGGGGCAAATGGGATGGCAGGAGAGCTTCGTATTTTTCTAATCTTGTGTATCAAAACAGGGCAAGTAAAGCTCTATTTCATGGAAAGTAAAGCTCTGAGAGAGATGGGTAAGGAGAGAGTTCTCCATGAAAAAGGCAGATACAGGAAGGTAAAGAAACACATTATACCCCATTGTGCCTGTTTCCACCAGGTATTAAGACAACCTTAGTTAGAACTTAAAAATAAAATAAAGGCTGACTTATTTTAGGTTAAGGGCATCTAGAAAATAATGACAAGTTTGGCTATCAGAGAAAAACCACTATTGTGCTTTTCCTGAGAGAAATACCTCAGATACCTGTTCTACTGAATCTGTGAAGCTAGGTAAATGAATTTGCATGATTCCTGTTAAGGAGAATCATAGACATTTTACACGTTTTCCTATCACTGACTTCCCAGGACCTTTTAATGGTGCCATCACATCCTGATCACTCTAGCCAAGTTTTTACTGATTTTTCAATCTCACCTCCTAGATATAATCAGCCACCAAATCCTATCCCTTTTCTAGGCCATGTGTCTTATGAATGGAGTACTTTTCAAGCCCTCAATCTCATTGTGTTTCTCACCATGGAGCTACACCAGCAACACTATTTGGATTCTAGTCATAAACTCATAAACTCTTCTTTCTCTGCTAATCTCCCTGTATGTGGTCTCTCTCAGCAGACTACTGAAAAAACCTTCAGGAGTCTGCCACTGCTTACAGGCTGTAAGTCCAAAGTCTGTGCCCTGATATTCAAGGCTTTTGTCAATGGAGACCCACCCTGTAAAGTCCAGGTTCAGATAAATATTATTTAACTTGTTTGGCATTTGGGAGATACTTACGTGCTGAGTCCCATCCTGGGATATGAGTGTAACTTGTTGACTCAACCCAGACTGGGTTACTGTGGCTACTTGTGTTGACACAACATCGTCCCCTTCTACACCTGTAACATATGTGATCTGAGACCCTTTGAGAACATCTTCACCTTGACCTGTTTAAAACAAATTAATCATTTATTTGACCAAACCCTCCATCTGTTCAGAAAATAGGACATTTTAAATAGTAAATAGAAAATTATATAAATTAAAACGTATATGTATTATATTCTGAAATAAATCATGAAAATGGCTTCCAGGACCTCCTTCCAATTCCTCCACTTCTACCTTTACAAAGCTAAACCGTATCAAAGCAGACCAAATCAAACCCTTCCACATCAAATTTAAGAGTCCTAATTTTGGTGGGCCTCTTTTATTCTCTTGGCTGGAGTAACTGCATGTGTGGTAGGGGCAGGCAGGGGAGGAACTATACAGAAAGACTGGCAAGTAACCCTTCAAATATACCAATTGTGTGCTAAGTGCTTGCATTCACTTAAGAAGTCATTAAGAGTGATGGAGAATCTTCATAAACATTAATCATAAAACCAGAATGGTTTGTAAATACAACTTACTCATACTAACTTACTTGGTCTTTAACACAAGTGATTGATTGTCAGTACACAATGACATCATTGTGTAAAGACAATGTAATGGCATATTATCTGAGGCAAAGTTAATCATTTAGTAAGTTACCAAACAGGAATCCCCATTTACTTTATTTCACTTGCCAGCTAGTAAACAGAAATTTCAACAGTCCATTCTTTTTTTTTTTTGTAGAGACAGAGTCTCACTTTATGGCCCTCGGTAGAGTGCCGTGGCCTCACACAGCTCACAGCAACCTCCAATTCCTGGGCTTAAGCGATTCTCTTGCCTCAGCCTCCCATGTAGCTGGGACTACAGGCGCCCGCCACAACGCCCGGCTATTTTTTGGTTGCAGTTTGGCCGGGGCCGGGCTTGAACCCGCCACCCTCGGTATATGGGGCCGGCGCCCTACCGACTGAGCCACAGGTGCCGCCCTCAACAGTCCATTCTTACTATCCTTGGCAACCAGGAAGATTCCTGATCTCTCTTTTTTTTTTGTTACTGTTTACCTCCCATGAAGCCAGAAAGAGCAAAAAATAAATAAATTAATGAATTAAAAATATTTTTTTCCCCTTTAAAAAAGGACTTACTATTCTAACCTAAGAGTGAGAGAAAAAGAACACAAATCCATCCCTATTCTTGGAAAAGTGATTTTAGTTTTTTTTTAAATGTATGTTATATTATAGACCATTTTCTAGAATATAAGAACTGCTGATAATCTGAAATATCACCTTTTTTTTTTTTTTTTTTGCAGTTTTTGGCCAGGGCTGGGTTTGAACCCGCCATCTCTGGCATATGGGGCTGGTGCCCTATTCCTTTGAGCCATAGGAGTGGCCTGAAATATCAACTTTTCAGGAATAGACTGAAGAAGCTTGAAAAAGGAAGTCTTACAAACTAAGTTTGACTTCATTAGAGCCTGCTTTCTAACCGAAAGGATTCAGCAGTTATAATATCTTTTTTATTTACTTTCTTTCTTTCTTTTTTGTAGAGACAGAGTCTCACTGTACCGCCCTCGGGTAGAGGGCCATGACATCACACAGCTCACAGCAACCTCCAACTCTTGGGCTTATGCGATTCTCTTGCCTCAGCCTCCAGAGCAGCTGGGACTACAGGCGCCTGCCACAATGCCCGGCTATTTTTTTGTTGCAGTTTGGCCAGGGCCGGGGTTGAACCTACCACCCTCGGCATATGGGGCCAGCGCCCCACTCACTGAGCCACAGGCGCCGCCCTTTATTTACTTTCTTTCTCTTAGCAGTTTTCAAGTATGCAGTATATTATTAACTGCAGACAAGTGCTATACAGAAGTTCTCCAGAGCTTGTTCATCCTAACTGAAACTTTGTACTCTTTGATCAATATCTCCATAGTGGAGTTAGTATCTAACCACTCTTACAGTGTTTGGCTAAAAAATAATATACCTCAAGACTGATGGAACCATTATTTTCATACTATCACATGAAAAATCCCTGGAAAGACAAATAAGGACGACAGGGGATCATTTGAGCAGATTATCTGTCCTTTCCCTTATTGGCCGATCAACTTTTCCACCATATTTTTCAATTATCAGTTATTAAAACTGAGAAAAGCTGTCTTAATTTTCAAATTTACTTTGTTCAGGAGGTACCCAATCAAATAGTAAGACAACCCACGTTTTATTTTTTGTTTTATCTATGCTTATTTAAGTGAAATCATTGAATGTAATTCCCTTAAAAAATGTTTTACAGGGTGGCGCCTGTGGCTCAGTGAGCAGGGCACCGGCCCCACATGCCGAGGGTGGCGGGTTCAAACCCAGCCCCGGCCAAACTGCAACAAAAAAAAATAGCCGGGCGTTGTGGCGGGCGCCTGTAGTCCCAGCTGCTCAGGAGGCTGAGGCAGGAGAATCGCGTAAGCCCAAGAGTTAGAGGTTGCTGTGAGCCATGTGACGCCACAGCACTCTACCGAGGGCGGTACAGTGAGACTCTGTCTCTACACACAAAAAAAAATGTTTTACAAGAATTTACTCACACTGAAATGAATAATTTTGTCTCTTACAACATACCTAATAGCACCTATATCAATGAACAGTTATTTGGGAGTGATTCTCTATTCACCTGATTAAGACCAACATCCTTGATGGACCCAATGGGCTGGCTGCCCCTCCTTTACTTTCCAGCCTCGTTCCATGCCAATTCCCAGACAGAACTGCCCTACTGTGCAGGCTTCTTTTAGTATCTCCAATTTACTTCCCTCTCTCCAACCTCCTAGCTTTTTGCAGGTGCTATCCCCTCAATATGGAACTTTCTCTTTCCTTTGCTCCTTGTTGCCTTTCCCCCACCCCTACTTCTTCACCAAGTTAACCCCAGTTCACCCTCCCTCCCTCTCCAAAAGGTACTTCCTTAGGAAAGTCTTCTCTGACCTTCCAGACTAAAGCTGCCCTCTTACACATTGCAAAGCACCAAGTACTCTTCTTTGATAGCACGTCACAGCTGTAAATGATATGTTTGTGTGATTATATGAATAAAACATTATGATCTGAGAAAATGCTATGATTTGTAAATTCTTTTCTTTTCTTTCTTTCTTTTTTTCTTCTTTCTTTGTTGCCCTTTGTAGAGTGCCGTGGCGTCACAGCTCACAGCAACCTCCAGCTCTTGGGCTTAGGCAATTCTTTTGCCTCAGCCTACCATGTAGTTGGTACTACAGGTGCCCGCCATAATGCCTGGCTATTTTTTGTTGCAGTTTGGCCGGGGCTGGGTTTGAACCGGCTACCTTGGTATGTGGTGCTGGTGCCCTACTCCCTGGGCCACAGGCGCCACCCCATAAATTATTTTCATAACTTTTTTTTTTTTTTCAGACAGAGTCTCAAGCTATTGCCCTGGGAGGAGTACCATGGCATCATAGCTCACAGCAACTTCCAACTGTTGGGCTCAAGCAATCTTCTTGCCTCACTTTTTCTATTTTTAGTAGAGATGGGGTCTCACTATTGCTCAGGCTGGTTTCAGACTTGTGAGCTCAAGCAATCCACCAGCCTTGGCCTCCCAGAGTGCTAGGATTATAGGCATGAGGCGCTGCATCTGACATTATTTTCATAACTTTTGATTCTCAAACTCTGAAACAGATACAATGAACAAAAACTTCACCTGGGGGAGGCTCAAAGAAGGCTTCCTGCTCTTCCTCAATGGGCTCGGTGTCATTGTGGGCCGTCCGTTTGTGCATGGCCAGCGTGGAGATTTGCTTGTATGTCTTTCCACAGTGATTACAGTTGTATGGTTTGGAGTGAGTGTGGACAACATGATGTTTGTACAAACTAGAATATTCTGTAAACCTTTTGTCACAGCCAGGAACTGTACAAACATATGGCTTTTCCCCTAAGAATAGAACCAAAAAAAGAGAAAAGTCAACTTTTACATATGCAGACATAATCATTCCATACCTTTCCACAGGAGCAAAAAAAGCCTCCAAAAATAGTTGCCAAATCCCTTCCCATCCTACCATGAGGCAGCACACAAGACTTCCTGACTATGGTTCTGACTTGGCTTAAAGCTAATCTGCATCCTCAGTGCTCTCCCCGTGCATCATGATCACTTTTCCCTTAAATCCTAACTAATGAAAAAAGTGAGGATGGAAGTATCGCCTAGTTTAATTTTGATGAAACTAATTTCTTATTTCCTGTAATTCGATAATCTACAGTATTAAGGACAGTAATAAATGCAATTATTACTATACCTAATGCATCTTATATTAAGGGTTTTATAATAATAATAAAGATTGGCTTGGTGCCTATGGCTCAAGTGGCTAAGTGCCAGCCACATACACCTGAGCTGGCATGTTTTAATCCAGCCCAGGCCTGCCAAACAACAATGACAGCTGCAACCAAAAAATACCCAGGTGGTGGGTGGGTGCCTGTGGTCCCAGCTACCTGGGAGGCTGAGGCAAGAGAATCGCTTAAGCCCAGGAGTTGGAGGTTGCCATGAGCGGTGATGCCATAGCACTCTACCCAGGGCGACAGCTTGAGGCTCTGTCTCAAAAGAATAAATAAATGAATAAAAATAATAAAGATTTTCTTTTTTTCTTTTTTGAGACAGTCTCATTATGTCACCCTTGGTAGAATACTGTGGTATCACAGCCCACAGCAACCCTAAACTCTTGGGCTGAAGCGATTCTCTTGCCTCAGCCTCCCAAGTAGCTGGGACCACAGGCACCCACCACAGTGCCCAGCATTTTTTTTTTTCTTTCAGTTTTTGGCCAGGGCTGGGTTTGAACCTACCACCTCCAGCATATGGGGCTGGTGCCCTACCCCCTTGAGCCACAGATGCCGCCTGCCCGGCTATTTTTTGTTGCAGTTGTCATTGTTGTTTAGCAGGCCCGGGCTGGGTTCGAACTCGCCTGCCTTGGTATATGTCATGGCTGGTGCCCTAACAACTGAGCTATGGGTGCCAAGCCTTTTTTTGAGACAGAATGCCATGGCATCATAGCTCACAGCAACCTCCAACTAGGGCTCAAGTGATCCTCTCACCTCAGGTTTTTTTTTAGAGACAGTCTCACTTTGTCACTCTTGGTAGAGTGCCGTGGTGTTACAGCTCACAGCAACCTCCAGCTCTTAGGCTTAGGTGATTCTCTTGCCTCAGCCTCCTGAGTAGCTGGGATTACAGGTGCCCCCCACAACGCCCAGCTATTTTCTGTTGCGGTTTGACTAGGGCTGGGTTCAAACCAGCCACCCTTGGTATATGGGGCTGGCGCCCTACTCACTGAGCCACAGGCGCCACCCAACGTTCTCTTTTTTAAACAAAAGATAAATAAAGTTAACAATTACTTACTATTATTAAATAGCTAGACAGTGCTGACACGTAGTAGTGCAGGGAGCTAAAACTTAAAAGAAAACTGGAACAGATTAACCTGACTGTTGAATACTTTCTGTGTGTGTGTATGACAGTGTCTTACTCTGTTGCCCAGGGAAACTCCTGGGTTCAAGCAATCCTCCTGTAAGCTTCCTGAATAGCTGGGACTACAGGTGCCTGACACACCTGGATAATTTTTTTCTATTTTTAGTAGAGATGGGGTTCTGATTTTGCTCAGGCTGGCCTTGAACGCCTGAGCTATAGGGATCCTCCCACCATGGCCTCCCAGAGTGCTAGGATTATAGGCCTGAGGTACCATGCCCGTTCTAAATCAATCCTTTTAACTATTCTTGAAGGAGATGGAGTAGGGGAGAAAATAAATTAATTATACTTATTTACTGGGCTAGGTGGCAAAGGTAAGGGGGAAAATGGCAAACACATCTTTAACTCTTTTTAGTAGGCTTGTTTATTATAGTGGTATGGATGAAGTGATTCTGAAACTATTTTATTTATTTATTTATTTATTTATTTAAGACAGAGTCTTACTTTGTCGCCCTCAGTAGAGTACCCTGGCATCATAGCTCACAGCAACCTGAAACTCTTGGGCTCAAGTTGAGTCTCTTGTTTCATCCTCCCAAGTAGATGGGACAATAGGTGCCTGCCAAAACGCTCAGCTATTTTTAGAGACAGGGTCTTGCTCTTGCTCAAGCTAGTCTTGAACTGGTGAGCTCAGGCAATCCACCTGCCTCAGCCTCCCAGAGTGTTAGGATTACAGGTGTGAGCCACCGCACCCAGCCCTTGAAACTATTTTAGATGTAATAAAAGATTGAGCAAATGAATAAATGTTTCAACACTGTTAGAAGCCAGAACTCTTAGAGTAGAAGCAGCAGCATACAAATAAAGAATGGGGAAGAAAAAAAGGAGCCCTATGGATTATATTGGAATTGGAGGTAATGATGTGAACTCGTAATTTCTAAAATGTGCATATGCAAAGTGTGTATACATGTGCGTGTCCCAGTTTACTCTCATTTTGCACTTTCCTAGGGTAACTGCCTTTTTCCCTATGATTCTAAATATAGTAAAACCACCCATGAACAGTAAAATCTCACACTATGTAATGTAAGTCTCAGTCATAAGGTAATCAGTAGGCTGATTTTTCCATTGGGCTCTGCCCAGTCCTTATTCTCAAAGCATTTAAAGTTCTACCTTGGGCGGTGCCTGTGGCTCAGTGGGTAGGGTATTGGCCCCATATACCAAGGGTGGCAGGTTCGAACGTGGCTCTGGCCAAACTGCAACCAAAAAAATTGCTGGGCATTGTGGCGGGCACCTGTAGTCCCAGCTACTGGAGAGGCTGAGGCAAGAGAATCTCTTAAGCCCAGGATTTTGAGGTTGCTGTGAGCTGTGACATCACAGCACTCTACTGAGGGCAATAAAGTGAGACTCTGTCTCTAAAAAAAAAAAAAAATAAATAAAATAAAGTTCTGCCAAAAATAAAAAAATAAAACAAAAAAAAAATAAAGTGCTTATCTTGGTGGATGATTATGGGGGAGATATAGTGAGGGCAAAGGAAATGGCAGTAAATTTCAACTTGGAAAATCAGGCCAGTTATTTAGGCTAGAGCAGAAACCGCCACTAGGTGGGACCAAACCACAGCAAAAAAAGTGAAGGGACCTAACTTGCACTTTTGAGCTTCCTAATGGCTAGCTGTACAGCCTCACTTTGGTCATCTCATCAACTCTGCAAGAATGAACTGCATTTCACACAGCTGAACCTTTTTTTTTTTTTTTTTTTTTTGAGACAGAGTCTCAAGCTGTCGCCCTGGCATCACAGCTCACAGCAACCTCAAACTCTTGGGCTTGAGCAGTCCTCTATTCTCAGCCTCCCAAGTAGCTGGGACTACAGGTATGTGCTACCATGCCAGCTAGTTTCTTCTAGTTTTAGTAGAGGTGGGGGTCTTGCTCTTGCTCAGGCTGGTCTTGAACTCCTGAGCTCAGGCAATCTATCTACTTGGCTTCTCAGAGTGCTAGGATTATAGGCATGAGCCACTGTGCCTAGCCCACACTACTGAATTATTACATACCACTTACAGGATACAGGGGGCATTTACTGTAGCATTTCCTTGATCATTAGCCAATCTTAGCTCAGACCTACCTCTTGGGTCAGACCAACATTTATAACTATTACACTTACTGGATTTCTCTACTTCAATGACTCTCAACCATCTCTGCTTGTAAAAGATTGGGGAGCTGTTAATATATCTGAATTCCTGGGCCTCATCCCAGTACAATCATGTCAGAATATTTTCAAACAGGGTGTAAAGACTATTTTAAAAAGATAAATCCAATGTGCAGCCTCATTTGAGAGCACTGCTTCACCTAAAAGTTCCAAAATATCAGCATGGCCGAACTTAACCTAGGAATCTCTCTTACCGTATTCTAATTTACCCACAAAACATGTTGAATGACAAACTTTCAGATAATTAGCCTATATTCCTTTACTTTAAAATGATAAAAATAATGTTTTCCTAAACCATCCAAAAACTCCAGCCATTTTCCCCAGTTATCATAAAAAGGACCTTAGGAACTTGTATTATAATTCACTGAGAATGCATAATAACAAGAACCACTTAAAATGCCCATGATCGTGTGGCAGTGCCTGTGGCTCAGTGAGTAGGGTGCCAGCCCAATACTGAGGGTGGTGGGTTCCAACCGCCCTGGCCAAACTGCAACATAAAAATAGCTGGGCATTGTGGCAGGTGCCTGTAGTCCCAGCTACTCAGGAGGCTGAGGCAAGAGAATTGAGTAAGCCCAAGAGCTGGAGGTTGTTGTGAGCTGTGACATCACAGTACTCTACCGAGGGTGACAGAGTGAGACTCTGTCTCAAAAAAAAAAAAAAAAAAAAAAAAAAAATCCACAAAATGGAGCGTAAAAATTAAAAACTTTTTTTCTTTTGAGATAGAGTCTCATTTTGTCCCCCTAGGTAGAGTGCCAGGTCATCTTAGCTCACAGCAACCTCAAACAGGCGTGAGCCACTGAAGCTGGTTCTTTTTTTTTTTTTTTTTGAAGGAGACTGGGTCTTACTATATTGACCAGGCTAAACTTAAACTCCTGGCCTCAAGTGAGTTTCCTGCCTCTGTCTCCCAAAGTGCTGGGATTACAGATGTGAGTCACCATACCAGTCCTGATTTGTATTTTTCTGATAGCTGATGATGTTAAGCATCCTTTTTTTTTTTTTGTAGAGACAGAGTCTCACCTTACCGCCTTCAGTAGAGTGCCATGATGTACACAGGACTCACAGCAACCTCTAGCTCTTGGGCTTCCATGATTCTCCTGCCTCAGCCTCCCAAGCAGCTGGGATTACAGGCGCCTGCCACAACGCCCGGCTATTTTTTGGTTGCAGTTCAGCTGGGGCTGGGTTTGAACCCGCCACCCTCGGCATATGGGGCTGGCGCCCCACTCACTGAGCCACAGGCACCACCCAATGTTAAGCATCTTTTTACATACTTACTGGACATTTGTATGTCTTTGTAGAAATGCTTCTATTCCGATCCTTTGCCTGTCTTTAAAACTGGGTTATCTTTTTATTATGGAGTTGTAAATATTTTTTATTTTGGATATAAGTTCCTTATATCCAAACTTATTTTGGATATAGGTTCCAGATACATGATTTACAGACATTTTCTTGAATTCTGTGGGTTGTCTTTTCTGTCTTGATGGTATTGTTTGCAACATAAAAGTTTTTAATTATTGGCTGGGCAAGGTGGATTACAGGCGTGAGCTCACGCCTATAATCCTAGCACTCTGGGAGGCCAAGGTGAGTGGATTGCCTGAGCTCACTGGTTGGAGACCAGCCTGAGCAAGAGCGAGACCTCATTTCTAAAAATAGATGGGCCTTGTGGTGGGTGCCTATAATTCCAGCTACTCGGGAGGCTGAGGCAAGAGAATCTCTTGAGCCCAAGAGTTTGAGGTTGCTGTGAGCCACAATGAGATACACACTTCACACCCACCAGGATGATTACAATCCAAAAAGATAACAACTCTAAGCTTGGATGTGGAGAAAACTGGAACCCTCATACACAGCTTGTACAGTTAACACTGTAAAATGGTTCGGCCAATTTGGAAAACAAAGGAGGAACAGCCACATTTAGAAGTTCCTCGAAATGCTAAGCACAGTTACCATATGACCCAGAAATTCCACTCCTACATATACACCCAAGAGAAATCAGAAATGAAAACATATGTTTACACGAAAACTTGTACATGAATGCTCATAGCAGCATTACTCACAATAACAAGAAAGGGAAAACAACTAGTGAATGGAATAGCAAAATGTGGCACATCTATATAACAGAATACTATTCAGTAATTTTCTTTTACTGTTGTTGAGTAGAGTCACACTTTGTACCCCTTGGTAGAGTGGTGTGGCGTCATAGCAACCTCCAATTCTTGGGCTCAAGTGATTCTCTTGCCTCAGTCTCCCAAGTAGCTGGGACTATAGGCGCCCAACACAATGCCTGCCTATTTTTTAGAGACAGGGTCTCACTCTTGCTCAGGCTGGTCTTGAACTCCTGAGCTCACACAATCCATCTGCCTTGGCCTCCCAGAGTACTAGGATTATAGGCATGAGACACTGCGCTTGGCCTACTCAGTAATTTTAGAAGGATGAACTAAAAAAATGAAAGAATTTTAAAAAATGATGCTATGCACAAGAATGGAGAAGCATGAATCCTATGTACTCAATTTTGATATGAGGACAATTAATGACAATTAAGGTTATGGGGGGGGAAGCAGAAAGAGGGATGGAGGGAGGGGGGTGGGGCCTTGGTGTGTGTCACACTTTATGGGGGCAAGACATGATTGCAAGAGGGACTTTACCTAACAATTGCAATCAGTGTAACCTGGCTTATTGTACCCTCAATGTTCCCCAACAATAAAAAAAAAAAAAATGATGCTATGACATGACTAAACCTCAAGAACATTACGCTCAGAGAAATAAGCCTGACAAAAAAGGGCCACAGAGTGTATGATTTCATTTACATGAAAATGTCTAAAGTGGACAAATCAATTAAGAGAGAAAGTAGATTAGTTATTGCTTATGGCTAGGAGTGGGAGTGGGGAAAAAGTGCTATTGAGTGTGGAGTTTCTTTTAGAGAGGATGAAAAGATTCTTAAAAATGTGGTGCCGGAGGTGGTGGGTTCAGACCCAGCCCCGGCCAAAAACCACACAAAAAAAAAAAAAGAAAAAAATGTGGTGACAGGCTCGGCGCCTGTGGCTCAAGCGGCTAAGGCGCCAGCCATATACACCTAAGCTGGAGGGTTTGAATCCGGCCCGGGCCCGGCCAAACAACAATGACAGCTGCAACCAAAAAATAGCCGGACGTTGTGGCGGGTGCCTGTAGTCCCAGCTACTTGGGAGGTGGAGGCAGGAGAATCGCTTGAGCCCAGGAGTTGGAGGTTGCTGTGGGCTGTGATGCCATGGCACTCTACCCAGGGCGACAGCTTGAGGCTCTGTCTTAAACAAACAAAAAAAAATGTGGTGACAGTTGCATAATCTTCTGAATATGCTAAAAACACTGAATCATATACTTTTCCCCCTAATCTACAGTCTCCTTTTTTTTGGAGACAGGGTCTTACTCTATTGCCTGGGCTAGAGCGCAGTAACACCATCATAGCTCAATGCAAGCTCAAACTCCTGGGCTCAAGTGATCCTCCTGCCTCAGCTCCCTGAGTAGCTGGGACTATAGACGCATACTACCAAGCCTGGCTAATTTTTCTAATTTTTGTAGAGACAGAGTCTCGCCATGTTGCTCAAGCTGGTCTCCCAACACCTTGCCTCAAGCAATCCTCTGGCCTCAGCCTCCCAAAGTGCTAAGATTACAGCCATACCTCACCCAGCTACATTTACTTGAATTGTATAGAATATGAATAATATGTCAGTAAACTGTTTCCCAAAAATAGACTATATCCATAGACTGCCCCACCCGCTTTGCCCACAAGGTCTAGATTAAGAACCACCCTTACCATGAGTGACAGTGTAACATACAAGGTCTCTGACAACTTCTCAGACCTCACTTTGTACAAATCTTCTATTAAAATAGGTCCTCTATGCTCTCAAGTCATGTGGAACTACCCAGTATCATGCCTTTTCTTATCTCTGTACCTCTATCCATGACATTTCCCCTGCCAGAAATATCCTTCCCTCTATCTGGCAAATTTCAGGATTTATTCTGCAAGTCAAATTTGCCCTGGAAAGCCTTCCTAGAATGCTTCTCCCAATCCCACAGAAATGGCTGCTTCCCCCTCTGTTTCCATAGCATATTGTTCAAATAACGGGAGACACTGCAGCAACTCTGTGTCTACTATTGTTTCTCAAGTAAACTGTCCTGACAACATCTTACCTGTCTCTCTATCTCCGATGCCTGGCAGGAGAACACACAAGACACACTTAATAACTGTTTCTTGAATGCAGGAATATACAAATGCTAAGGTGAACTTTTGAAATTTGCTTTATCTGTTTCCACCATGCAGTAGGAGGGAAGAAATCAGTGGAAATGGTTTCTGGAGGAGGCAGGAGTTAAACTGAGCCTTGAAAGATAAAAGACGGAGAGATCAGAGACTGGTACCTGTGTGTATCCTCACGTGGTTTTTATAATTGGTTGCACTGGCAAATGCCCTCCCGCATCCTGGCTCTGTGCAGTAATAAGGTCTTTCTCCTGTGTGAGTCCTAACATGCACTTTTCTGATATTTGATGTTGTGAAGGACCGACCACAGCCTTCAAAGGGACACTTAAAGGGCCTTTCTCCTGGAAATACAAAGAGTAACAAATTAAATGCTGGAAAAATATAAAGAAAATTGAAATGTTTTATCTGTCAGTACTGCCTGGGATCATGTTCAAGTTCATGTTCTCGCCTTCTTGTGCTGAGCTTCCTTTCAGGCATTTCTTTTTTTCTGAAGATAGCACCTTCCACTTCAAACTTAAATTTACATAAGAAACCCTGAATGGTATTCAAATTTCATCACGGATTACATAACTCTCCAGGATGGAATTGTCTAGGTGGGCATGTTAAAAAATGGCTGAGAGTGGGCAGTGCCTGTGGCTCAAAGGAGCAGGGCACCCGCCCCATATACTGGAGGTGGCAGGTTCAAACCTGGCCCTGGCCAAACACTGCAAAAAAAAAAAAAAAAAAAACTGAGAAAAGCAAAGAATGAAACATCAGAATAAAATATAAAAGAAAAATAAAGTCAAGAATAAGGATTAAGTTAGAACAGCTCCAGGATCCCCTAAGATAGCGGTTCTCAACCTATGGGTCGCAACCCCTTTGTAACAATGAAAATATATCCTGCATATCAGATATTTACATAACAGTAGAAAAATTATAGTTATGAAGTAGCAACGAAAATAATTTTATGGTTGGGGGTCACCACAACATGAAGAACTATATTGAAGAGTCGCAGCATTAGGAAGGTTGAGAACCACTACCCTAAGAGCTTATCTCCTACTTCATATGTACTATAATACCATGGTCCCCAGCCCCCAGGGCATGGACTGATAGCAGTGGATGACCTGTTAGGAAGCAGGCTACCCAGCAAGTGAGTGGCAGGCTAGTGTGGGAAGCTTCATCTGTTATTTATAGCTGCTCTCCAAGGTTCGCATCATATCCGAGCTCCACCTCCTGTCAGATCACCAGTAGCATTAGATTCTCATAGGAGCAAGAACCTTGTAAGCTGCTCATACAAAGAATCTCAGTTGTACGCTCCTTATGACAATCTAATGTCCGATGGTCTGAGATGGAGTTGAGAACCTAAGCAACATACTTTGGGTGTCCCTGTCTCCTATCACCCCCAGAGATAGATATAGATATTTATCTACATACACACACAGTAAGTTTGTGATTTTCTTCTGGTCAGTGAAATTATAATTTCCCTGTTGATGGAAACCATTTGAAACTATTTCTGCCCTCAAATATGAAACCATTTGAAAAGGAGCAGGAATCTTTGATCCTGTCTTTAGGGATCTCTGCCTGTGGCTCAAATGAGAAGGGCGCCGGGCCCATATAGCGGGTTCAAACCCAGCCCCGGCCCAACTGCAACAACAACAAAAATAGCTGGGTGTTGTGGCAGACGCCTGTAGTCCCAGCTACAAGAGAATTGCCTAAGCCCAAGAGCTGGAGGTTGCTGTGGGCTGTGACACCATGGCACTCTACCAAGGGGGACAAAGTGAGACTCTGTCTCTAAAAAAAAAAAAATTAATGGAACTAGATTATGCACATTAGTTTCATATAGCTTTCATATAATAAGTTGACTTTATATTGCAAATTTAAATAGAATTTGCAGAAACACTTGCCTCTGACAGAATAAATAAAAATAAGTACATAAATGAGATGGAAGGGGAGACCTATAGCTCTGTTTTCAAACACTGGAAAATAAAGCCAATTAGGACTCATATTTGAAGTAAACGTTAAACCTTAATGGCTGGGAGAATACTACATGGAAATTTTCTAAATTATTTCAGAATATTTATTTATTTAGTTTTTTTGAGACAGAGTCTCACTTTGTCACCCTTGTTAGAGTGCCATGGTATCATAGCTCACAGCCACGTCAAACTATTGGGCTCAAGTGATTCTCTTGCCTTGGCCTCCCAAGTAGCTGAGACTACAGGTACCCGCCACAACACCTGGCTATTTTTAGAGATGAGGTCTTGCTCTGGCTCAGGCTGGTCTCGAACCCATGAGCTCAGGCAATCTACCCACCTTGGCCTCCCAAGTATTGGGATTATGGGCGTGAGCCACCACGCCCGGCTGTATTTCAGAATATTTAGAAGTACAGAAATTACAGCACTTGTTGATATAATTATCACATCATGTTTAAAACATCTAGATGATAGTCCCAAACTAAATTATCTTTTTTTTTTTTTTTGGCCAGGGCTGGGTTTGAACCCGCCACCTCCGGCATATGGGACCGGCGCCCTACTCCTTGAGCCACAGGCGCCGCCCACTAAATTATCTTATGGTATATTACTTAGTCAACAGCTTATAATGGCCTCTTATCAACAGTTTCTGAACTTTTCCAGCTCTGATTCAAAGTAAATAGTTATCTTTATAATACAAATTACACAAGTAATTAGAGAGGAGAAGGAAGAGGAGATAAGAATAAAGTATGTGGAAAAAGGAGATAAAGAAATGTAAAGGGGAGGAGAAATGATCAAAAGGAAGTAACAAGTCTTCCTTTCTGCGAGGCTATTAGGGGTTCAGACACTTGTTAGCAGCAGCTTAATACAGGAGAAAAAATACTAAACTGAGAAAGAATTGGGTACCTTAGGTTCTGGTCTCACTTTGGTTACTAATTAGATGTGATTCCAAGGTAAACAAATTTGTTGCTCAGACCATTCTGAGAAACTGAAAGGGCTGGTGGTCTATGGACATTATTAATTTTGGGGGGGGACATGGGCCCTTCTGGGAATCTAATAGAGATATGGGCCCTCATCTTAGAAAGGACCAGACAAGAACAAACAGCAAACTGCATGGAATTTCATGAGTTTAAGAGAAGCGCTTGATGCTGATTTCCTGAGACTCCTTCCCCCAAGTTCTTTCCCTGTAGATTAAGAATTCCTGGCCTGGGGTGGCGCCTGTGGTTCAAGGGGTAGGGCGCCGGTCCCATATGCCGGAAGTGGCGGGTTCAAACCCAGCCCCGGCCAAAAAAAAAAAGAATTCCTGGCCTAATAGAGAACTCAAATTAACCCACATGAAAAAAGCCAACAATCCCATATATCAATGGGCAAGAGACATGAATAGAACTTTCTCTAAAGATGACAGACGAATGGCTAACAAACACATGAAAAAATGTTCATCATCTCTATATATTAGAGAAATGCAAATCAAAACAACCCTGAGATATCATCTAACCCCAGTAAGAATGGCCCACATCACAAAATCTCAAAACTGCAGCTGCTGGCGTGGATGTGGAGAGAAGGGAACACTTTTACACTGCTGGTGGGACTGCAAACTAGTACAACCTTTCTGGAAGGAAGTATGGAGAAACCTCAAAGCACTCAAGCTAGACCTCCCATTTGATCCTGCAATCCCATTACTGGGCATCTACCCAGAAGGAAAAAAATCCTTTTATCATAAGGACACTTGTACTAGACTGTTTATTGCAGCTCAATTTACAATCGCCAAAATGTGGAAACAGCCTAAATGCCCACCCACCCAGGAATGGATTAACAAGCTGTGGTATATGTATACCATGGAATACTATTCAGCCATTAAAAAAAATGGAGACTTTACATCCTTCGTATTAACCTGGATGGAAGTGGAAGACATAATTCTTAGTAAAGCATCACAAGAATGGAGAAGCATGAATCCTATGTACTCAATTTTGATATGAGGACAATTAATGACAATTAAGGTTATGAGGGGGGAGGAAAAGCAGAAAGAGGGACGGAGGGAGGGGGGTGGGGCCTTGGTGTGTGTCACACTTTATGGGGACAAGACATGACTGCAAGAGGGACTTTACCTAACAATTGCAATCAGTGTAACCTGGCTTATTGTACCCTCAATGAATCCCCAACAATAAAAAAAAAAAAAAAAAAAAAAGAAAAGACATGGGTAGCGCCTGTGGCTCAAGGAGTAGGGCGCCCGTCCCATATGCTGGAGGTGGTGGGTTCAAACCCAGCCCCGGCCAAAAAAAAAAAAAAAAAAAGAAAAGACAGGTTTAATCAGATTTAATAAATTTGGTTATCCAAAAAAAAAAAAAAAAAAAAGAATTCCTGGCCTAGATAAGATATTCTGTTCAGACTAATACCTGTATGAGTTCTGATATGCTTCTGTAGATCTCCTGAAGTTTTGAAAGATTTAGTACAGTTATCTTCTGAACACCGATATGGCTTTTCTCCTGTATGAGTTCTGACATGACTTTTTAATCCATAACCTGTAAGAAAAATTTAGAAGAAATTTAATTATACGACACTCCTCTAAACGTGCACATTGAGATTAAGCTATTGAAAACTACAGTAAATACCAAGGAAAAGACAGTAGGCAAATACAACAGAATAACTATTTAAAATGTAAGAGAATGGACAGCTCAGGACTGTCATGCTGAAAATTTAATAGTTTCACTTCTGTCTGGAAGAGGTTGTGTGTTTCTTTTTTTAATGTGCCCCTATTTTACTAGATGCTTTTTACAACTCATACCCCAAAAGCTCAAAGTGGAATCAAGACATGGAATAAGGAATGGAGGTCAGGAAGCCTGGTCTAGGCTGAATGTGTCCCTGGAGAGGTCCCATCCCACTCCTCAGTTCCAGTTCTTCGTTAGTTCCCTGAAATCTCATTATTCTGGCTTTTTTTTTTTTTTTTTTGGTAGAGACAGAGTCTCACTGTATCGCCCTCCAGTAGAGTGCCGTGGCATCACGCGGCTCACAGCAACCTCCAACTCTTGGGCTTACGCGATTCTCTTGCCTCAGCCTCCTGAGCACCTGGGACTACAGGTGCCCGCCACAGCGCCCAGCTATACTCTGGCTTTTATTTTCCTGCTAAAAGAAATAGTATGGAAGGAAAAGTATTGAACACAGAAGGCAAAGTCAAGTCTATGGAGAAAAATGAGAACAGAGAGAGGGGTGTAGAGCAAGCAGGGCAAGAGGCTGTTAAGAGAGACTGAAAACCTGATCATGTGTTCTGCAGATTCAGACAAAGGATAGGGATCAGTTGTTGCTCTGGCCTGTCTCTGCTTGACCCCTAGTCCGAATGAAGAAACAAAGAAAATTTATGTTTTTACCTGTTGCAAATGCTTTCCCACAGCCTTGGTGCTCACACTGATATGGCCGGTCTCCTGTGTGTGACCTCTCATGGACCTGTATAAAATGCAGGCATGATTCTACAGGCAGCCCCTGGGTTACAAATGAGATAGGTTCTGTAGGTTTGTTCTTAAAGTTAAATCTCTATGTGAATTGGAACAGGTACATTTACTTATTACCTGTAATAGCCTCCATTGGTAAGTGTGAGTTGTATGTCAGTTGGATGTCTATAAGGTGTAACTATTTCCTTTAAGTATGCTTCAGGTAGATGGTCTCAACATAGACCTATTTTTCCCTCTCACTGCTGGATGATTTTTTTTTTTTTTTGTGGAGATAGTCTCACCCCATCACCCTCGGTAGAGTCCCATGGCATCACACAGCTCACAGCAACCTTCAACTCCTGGGCTCAGGCAATTCTCTTGCCTCAGCCTCCAGTGTAGCTGAGACTACAGGTACCTGCCATAACGCCCGGCTACTTTTTGTTGCAGTTTGGCCAGGGCTGGATTCAAACCTGCCACCCTCAGTATATGGGGCCAGAGCCCTACCCACTGAGCCACAAGCGCCGTCCTTTTTATTTTTATTTCTTTAAGACTGAGTCTCGCTATGTCACCCTTGGTAGAATGCCATGCCATCACAGCTCACAGTGACCTCACTCTTGAGCTTAAGCAATTCTCTTGCCTCAGCCGCCCACGTAGCTGGGACTACAGGTGCCTGCAACAACGCCCGGCTATTTTTTTTTTTTTTTTTTTTGTAGTTGTCTTTGTGGTTTGGCAGACCCCAGCTGGGTTGGAACCTACCAGCCCCAGTACATGTGGCCAAGTGTCCTAGCCACTGATCTACGGGTGCTGAGCCTACAGGTATGGTATTGGCGTATTTAATTCTCACAGCCACTCTGTGAGGGAGGTACTTTTATGATCCAATTTTTTTTTTAAAGACAGTCTTTTTTTTTTTTTTGTAGAGACAGAGTCTCACTTTATGGCCCTCGGTAGAGTGCCATGGCATCACACAGCTCACAGCAACCTCCAACTCCTGGGCTTAAGTGATTCTCTTGCCTCAGCCTCCCAAGTAGCTGGGACTACAGGCGCCCGCCACAACGCCCAGCTATTTTTTGGTTGCAGTTCAGCCGGGGCGGGTTTGAACCCACCACCCTCGGTATATGGGGCGGGCGCCTTACCAACTGAGCCACAGGCACCGCCCTTTAAAGACAGTCTTAAGCTGTCACCCAGACAGCTTGGTATCTTAACTCACAGCAACCTCCAATTCTTGGGGTCAAGCGATCCTCTTGCCTCATTTTTTTTCTATTTTTATTAGAGACAGGGTCTTGCTTTTATGCTCAGGCTGGCCTTGAACTCGTGAGTTCAAGCAATCCACCTGCCTCGGCCTCCCAGAGTGCTAGGATTACAGGTGTGAACCACTGCACCTGGCCTTACGATCCACTTTTTTTTTTGGTTTTTGGCCGGGGCTAGGTTTGAACCCACTACCTCCGGCATATGGGACCGGTGCCCTACTCCTGAGCCACAGGCGCCACCCAACGATCCACTTTTATAGGTGTGGAAGATGAGGTACTAAGAGGTCAACTAACATGCCAAGATTATACACTGATAACAACAGAGATGGGCTCTCAGGCCACTATTCCAAATATGCTACGTGCATACTTTCTGACACATTGTAAGTTATTCAATAAACCTTAACCATAATTATTATGAGTTATGGTGTGTTATGTTTAGCAGCAATTAAAATAAAAATACTTGGACTGGTGCAGTGGGTGGCTCATGCTTGTAATCCTGAGAGGCTGAGACGGATGGATTGCTTGAGCTCAGGAGTTCAACACCAGCCCAAGCAAGAGTAAGACCCCGTCTCTACTAAAACGAGAAAAATTTTAGAACGCCATAGCATTCTACTGAGGGTGAATGTTCAATAGCTCAGTGGTTAGGGCACCGGCCACACGCACCAGGACTGGTGGGTTTGGACCCAGCCTGGGCCTGCTAAACAACAATAACAACAAAAAAATAGCCAGGCATTGTAGCAGGCACCTGTAGTACAGTTATTTGAGAGGCTGAGGCAAAAGAATCGCTTAAGCCCAAGAGTTTGAGGTTGCTGTGAGCTGTAATGCCATGGCACTCTACTGAGGGTGACAGAGTAAGACTGTCTCAAAAGGAAAAAAAAAAAAAAACAAAACGGCCTGGCACCCGTAGCTCAGTGGTTAGGGAGCTGGCCACATACACCAAGGCAGGCAGGTTCGAACCCAGCCCGGGGCCTGCTAAACAACAATGACAACTATAACAACAAAAAAATAATAGCCTGATCCAGTGCCTGTAACTCAGTGGCTAGGGTGCCAGCTACATACACAGGAGCTGGCAGGTTCGAATCTAGCCTGGACCTGCCAAACGATAATGACAACCAAAAAACAGCTGGGTATTGTGGCGGGCGCCTGTAGTCCCAGCTACTTGGGAGGCTGAGAGAAGAAAACTGCTTAAGAGTTTGAGGTTGCTGTGAGTGTGACACCATGGCACTCTACTCAGGGCAACAAAGTGAGACTTTGTTTCAAAAAAAAAAAAAAAAATAGCTGGGCGTTGTGGCAGGCACCTGTAGCTGAAGCAAGAGAGATTGCTTAAGCCCAAGAGTTAGAGGTTGCTGTGAGCTGTGATGGCACAGCACTCTATCGAGGGCAACATAGTAAGACCCTGTCTCAAAACAAACAAATAAACAAAGAAACAAAAAAAAACAAAAAGAAAAATTAGCCAGGCATTTGGTGGGTACCTGTGGTCCCAGCTACTCAGGAGGCTGAGGCAAGAGTACCACTTGAGCCCAGGAGTTTGAGGTTGCTGTGAGCTATAACACCACACCATTCTAGCCTGGGGTAACAGCATAAGACTCTGTCTCTCTAAATAAATAAACAGAAAAATGAAATGTAAATAGAAAAATTAGCTAGGCGTTGTGGTAGGTGCCTACAGTCCTAGCTACTTAAGAGGCTGAGGCAGGAGGACTGCTTGAACCCAGGAGTTTGAGGTTGCTATGAGCTAGGCTGATGCCATGACAGTCTTGCCTGAGCAACAGAGTGAGACTGTCTAAAAATAAATAAATAAAAAAAAAATAAAAATAAAAATAGAAATACTTCACCCCAATTTTTTTCCAGGCAGGATCTCATTCTGTCACCTAGGCTAGAGTGCAGTGCCATCATCAGAGCTCACTGCAACCCAAAATTCCTGGGCTCCAGCAATCTATCTACCTCAGCCTCCTAAGCAGGGACTACAGGCTCATGCCACCACTCCCCGCTAATTTTTCTACTTTTGGTATAGATGCGATCTTGCTCTTGCTCAGTCTAGTCTCAACCTCCTGACCTCAAGTGATCCTCCCACCTCAGTGATCCAAAGATTTGAAAGACAAATTAAATCAACTTTTGTTGAATTGCAGAGAATCACTGTTAAGAGAGTGATTATGTATACATCTTACATAATCATATGAATTTTGTATTTGACAAAATGTATTCAAATATACAGAGTATCTACTATGTGACAGCTAGTATGCTAGACATGAGGAATAGAGAGAAGAAAAGAATATAGTTTAAGCCCTTAAAAAAATGACAAGTTTGTAAAGTCTGCCGACTTTTATGTGTCTATGTATGAAAATGAGTGTCAGTATCTTGGTATGTGGGAGAAAATAGTTGTGTTTGAATGACACAAGTATATTACATTGGTATTTAATGTCCTAGGTATTCTTTTTTTTTTTTTGAGACAGAACCTCAAGCTGTCACCCTGGGTAGAGTGCCATGGCATCACAGTTCACAGCAACCTCCAACTCCTGGGCTCAAGCAATTCTCCTGCTTCTACCTCCCAAGTAGCTGGGACTACAGGCGTCCACCACAACACCTGGCTCTTTTTTGGTTGCATCCGTCATTGTTGTTTGGTGGGACCGAGCTGGATTCAAACCTGCCAGCTCAGGTGTATGTGGCTGGCGCCTTAGCCTCTTGAGCCACAGGTGCTGAGTCTTCTTTTTTTGTTGTTGTTGTTTTGAGATAGAGTCACAAGCTGTTGTCCTGGGTAGAGAACCGTGGTGTCACAGTGCACAGCAACCTCAAACTCCCGGGCTTAAGCGATTCTCTTGTCTCAGCCTCCCAAGTAGCTGGGACTACAGTCACCCGCCACAACGCCCGGGTATTTTTTGTTGCAGTTGTCATTGTTATTTAGCTGGCCCGGGCTGGGTTTGAACCTGCCAGCCTCGATGTATGTGCCTGGCGCCATAACCACTGTGCTACAAGTGCCAAGTCACCTAGGTATTCTTATAACTAGATACAGCAATTCTTTTATATATACCTTAAGATGATGAGCTGTTGTATATAATTTTCCACATCCATCATATTCACATCGAAATGCCTTCTCTCCACTTTGTTGAGATTTAGCAGTTACTCTTGTTGGATGTCCCTGTAAGACAATCTAATAAACAAGAAATATAATTTAAATTATTTATACAGAAAATAGACAAAGTTATTATTAATGTTTTCAGAATATAAAAGATAAAACTCAAACATGGATTTCCAACTCAAACATGGATTTCCAAACTCAGGTCATCATTTTACTAGGATTCTATCAGTCTGAGTCAGGTTAATCCTGTTCCATAGCTGAAGTCAGCAGCTCTGGATGTACATACAATAGTCACAAATCTATTCCTACTCTAGAAAATCAACCCAACTAGCATCTTCATTGTATGCAAGTATTCCTTGGCATACTCAAGGTATGTATTTATCTGTTTTTAATTTCGTTTTTTTTTTTTTGTAGAGACAGAATTTCACTTTATGGCCTTCGGTAGAGTGCCGTGGCATCACGCAGCTCACAGCAACCTCCAACTCCTGGGCTTAAGTGATTCTCTTGCCTCAGCCTCCCGAGTAGCTGGGACCACAGGCGCCCGCCATGACGCCCAGCTATTTTTTGGTTGCAGTTCAGCTGGGGCCGGGTTTGAACCCGCCACCCTCGGTATATGGGGCCGGCGCCTTACTGACTGAGCCACAGGCACCGCCCATCTGAGCCAATTTCAATAGTATTTTGATACCAATCAAAAAGAGGGAATTAGGTCATCTGAGTCACTTGTAGAAAACATTATAGTCTATATGATCTTAGTCTGTATTTATATTCACTAGAAGATCATTTTTCTGGGATGTAGCTATATAATAATTTCAACAATGGTACTGATTTTAAAGGTTTTTCAGAGATGAGCATGTATTTTAGAAATGAGAGACTTTCTGCGCTGTGGGCCATGATGACAGTGTTGCAACCTCCTATCTCTGCAGATTGTCACATGGCTCAAAAATAACTGCTAGAGCCTTTTTTATATTGTAAAAATGTCAAAATAACACAGCAAAGATCATCATTACCGAGAAGATACTACAGATATTACAGGCCAAAACAAAAATCTTAAAATAAAAAGGCATTAAAAAAACAAAAAAACAAAACAAAACAAACAAACAAAAAAAAATAAAATAAAAAGGCATTAACAAAAATTAAGCAGAGAAGCCTGGTGTGGTGGTTCTGTCTGTAACACAAGCACTCTGGGAACCTGAGGTGGGTGGATTGCCTGAGCTCAGGAATTTGAGACCAGCCTGAGCCAGAGGAGACCCCTTTTCTAAAAAATAGGCGGAAGTAGTGGTAGGCAACTGTAGTCCCAGCTACTTGGGAGGCTGAGGCAAGAGAATCACTTGAATTAAAGAGTTCGAGGTTGCTGAGCGGCGCCTGTGGCTCAGTTGGTAAGGTGCCGGCCCCATATACTGAGGATGGCGGGTTCAAACCCGGCCCCAGCTGAATTGCAACCAAAAAAATAGCCGGGCATTGTGGCAGGCGCCTGTAGTCCCAGCTACTCGGGAGACTGAGGCAAGAGAATCGCTTAAGCCCAGGAGTTGGAGGTTGCTGTGAGTTGTGTGATGCCATGGCACTCTACCCAGGGCCGTAAAGTGAGACTCTGTCTCTGCAAAAAAAAATAAAAATAAATAAATTAAAAAAAAAGAGTTTGAGGTTGCTGTGAACTAGGACACCACGGCACTCTGAGGGTGACAAGGTGAAACTATCTCAAAAAAAAAAAAAAAAGAAAAAGAAGACAACCCTGATGGCTTTTCTCCAAAGAGCTATTATTGATATAATCTCTTTGGTTTCTGTTAAGGAGAAATATTTTATTTCATAAGCTAGTCTGTTACACATCATTGTTGACAGATCAACATGGAATTTTCAGTAAATAAAAATTTTATCAACTTTTTTTTTTTTTTTTTTTAGACAGAGTTTTATTTTGTTGCCCTCAGTAGAGTGCTATGGCATCACAGCTCACAGCAACCTCCTGCTTTTGGGCTCAAGTGATTCTCTTGCCTCAGCCTCCTGAATAGTTGGGACTACAGGCGCCCGCAACAACACCCAGCTTTTTTTTGTTGCAGTTTGGCCGGGACTGGGTTCAAACCTGCCACTGTTGCTATATAGGGACAGCACCCTACTCACTGAGCCACAGGTGCCGCCCATCAACGTATTTTTAATTGCCTCATGCTTTTTAGCCCCATCCTTAAAGAAGTAAATATTCTTTTTTTTTTTTTTTTTTAGAGACAGTTTCACTTTATTGCCCTCGGTAGAGTGCCGTGGCGTCACACGGCTCACAGCAACCTCCAACTCCTGGGCTTAGGCGATTCTCATGCCTCAGCCTCCCGAGTAGCTGGGACTACAGGCGCCCGCCACAACGCCCGGCTATTTTTTTGTTGCAGTTTGGCCGGGGCTGGGCTTGAACCCACCACCCTCGGCATATGGGGCCGGCGCCCTACTCACTGAGCCACGGGCGCCACCCAAGAAGTAAATATTCTTTACAGTGTTTCTGTTACAAGAATTGATAAACAAAAATATTCACTTAAATTACCAAATATTTAGGCTCTGAAATAATGTGTTTTCCCTATTTTCAGGTAAACCCAGATAATTTTCAATCTGCACAAAATACTGACTTAAGACATTTAATTCATTTACATATTTACATTAAATAAAATATTTTCTAGGATAGATGTATTTTAAAAACTTATTTCTTACTATATTTTATGTAACAAAATAGCTCTTTTGGAATACAGCTACCTAAACTCTAGGAATGGGTCAAGTCCATTCTGGGTAATGTTTTACGATAGTTATACACATGTTTTAAGTGGTAAAGTGAGAGAATGAAGGAGTTACAATGGCTAGAATAAGGGTGAGGGAACTACATTAGATGATAACAGCATAGAATACAAACTTTTCCTTAAGTATTTCTTTTTTTTTTTTTTCTTTTGAGACAGAGTGTCACTCACTCTGTTGCCCAGGCTAGCTCACTGCAACTTCAAATTCCTGAGCTCAAATGATCCTTCTGCCTCAGCATTCCATAGTGCTAAGATAGAGGTGTGAGCCATTGTGCCTGGCCTTCATTATTTTTAAAGAGCTTATTCTTCAATTTCTCAGGTAATGTTTAGTCTGTATCACAGCATGACACTTTAACCAACAATTTATCACTTCCCCCCTCTCCCTCCTTTTCTTTTCATACTTCCAGACAGAGTCTCACTTTGTTGTCCTTGGTAGAGTGCTATGTTGTCACAGCTCACAGCAACCTCCAACTCTTTGGTTTAAGCGATTCTCTTGCCTCAGCCTCCCATGTAGGTGGGACTATAGGTGCCCGCCACAATGCCTGGCTATTTTTTTAGAGACAAAGTCTCACTCTGGCTCTGGTTCAGGCTGGTCTTGAACTCATGAGCTCAGGCAATCCACTCGCCTCGGCCTCCCAGAGTGCTAGATTTACAGACATGAGTCACCACACCCAGCCTAACAAATTTATTTTAAATACATGTATTTATATTTCCTTCTCATCCCACAAGTCTACCAACTCTTTTTTTTTTTTTTTTTTTTTGTAGAGACAGAGTTTCACTTTATGGCCCTTGGTAGAGTGCCGTGGCATCACACAGCTCACAGCAACCTCCAACTCCTGGGCTTAAGTGATTCTCTTGCCTCAGCCTCCCGAGTAGCTGGGACTACAGGCGCCCGCCACAACGCCCAGCTATTTTTTTGTTGCAGTTCGGCCGGGGTCGGGTTTGAACCCGCCATCCTCGGTATATGGGGCCGGCGCCTTACTGACTGAGCCACAGGTGCCGCCCAAGTCTACCAACTCTTTGAATTCAAGAGCTGTATCTTACATGCCTTTAGAACTCACAGTGGAAAATACCACAAGATTTATAAAAGGATTCATAATACTAAAACATATGAACAGAATTAAAGGGAATGAAAAGTCTATTTAGGGGTATTTGAAAAGTTCAAAAATTAATAGCCAGGCACAATGGCTCATGCCTATAATCCCAGCACTCTGAGAGGCCGAGGCAGAAGGATCCCTTGAGCTCAGGAGTTTGAGAAAAGCCAGAGAAAAGTGACATCTTGTGTCTACTAAAAATAGAAAAATCAGTGAGGCATAATGGCAGGCACCTATAATCCCAACTACTCAGGGAAGCTGAGGCAGGAGGATTGCTTGAATCCAGGGTTTTTTTTTTTGGAGACAGAGTGTCACTCTGTTACCCTCGGTAGAATGCTTTGACGTCATAGATCACAGCAACCTCAAATTCCTGGGCTCAAGTAATCTTCTTGCCTCAGCCTCCTAAATAGCTGGGACTATAGGTGCCTGCCACAATGCTCAGCTACCCAGTTTCCCCGAAAATAAGACCTACTTACTGGAAAGACAAGACTTCCCCTGAAAATAAGACCTAGTGCATCTTTGGGAGCACACCTTAAAATAAGACACTGTCTTATTTTTGGGGAAACAGGGTAGTTTTTCTATTTTTAGTAGAGACAGGGTCTCACTTTTGCTCAGGCTGGTTTTGAACTCCCGAGTTCAAGCAATCCACCCACCTTGGCCTCCCAGAGTGCTAGAATTACAAGTGTGAGCCGCTGAACTTCTTGGCCTGAACCTAGGAGGTTGAGGTTGCTATGAGCTAGGCTGATGCCATGGCACTCTAGCCTGGGGCAATAGATACTCTGCCTCAAAAAGAAAAAAAAAAATACAACTTTCTCCAAAAGGAGCAATGATAATTAGCTAGGCTGGACTTCCCTCTAAAATTTAAAAAGGAAATGTGAAAGGAATAAGTTGGAAGTAGAAGAAACTAGAAGATGCAAAAAGCAAAAGAGCAGGTGGCGCCTGTGGCTCAAGGAGTAGGGCGCCGGTCCCATATGCCAGAGGTGGCGGGTTCAAACCCAGCCCTGGCCAAAAAAAAAAAAGCAAAAGAGCAAGAGTTAGTTCCAATAATAAAGGAGTCCTAGAAAAAGGATCCACTAACTGCCATAATACAAGTTCCTCTTGGATCTCCGTGATATTTTTATTACTTTAGTGCTACTTTGCATCCGCTAAGGAACCTTGGGGCTTTAGGTACTATAAGAAAGCTGCTGCCTAATACATACACTATCTTTCTAAATTGGCAAGATTTTCTTGGAGAGGTAGTGAGTTACCTATTCTTGCTTTCACCCACAGAAGGGCCTAGAATTGCTAAAAAAGATTCTTATATAAAGCAGCTTCACATACCTGCATTTTTTTCTCTTGTTCATTTTCTCCAATCATTCCAGTACCTGTTACACTTTCGCTTCCATCAATGGACACCTACAGGAATAAAATATACCTTAAAAATATTTTACTTTTAAAAATTTTGAGATATAGTCCTGCTGTGTCACTCGAATTAGAGTATAGCAGTATCATCACAGCTCACTGTAACCTCAGACTCCTGGGCTCAAGTGATAGTCCTTCCTCAGCCTCCCTAGTAGCTGGGACAATAGGCATGCACCACTACATGTGACTAATTTTTCTGTTTTTGGTAGAGACATGGTCTTGCCCTTATTTAGGCTGGTCTCAAACTTCTGACCTCAAGAGATACTCCTTCCTCGGCCGTGTTTTATATATTTTTTTTTTTTTGTAGAGACAGAGTCTCACTGTATCGCCCTCGGGTAGAGTGCCGTGGCGTCACACGGCTCACAGCAACCTCTAACTCTTGGGCTTACATGATTCTCTTGCCTCAGCCTCCCGAGCAGCTGGGACTACAGGCGCCCGCCACAACGCCCGGCTACGTGTTTTATATTTTGATAATGGCTTAGGATAGAAAATAAGTTCATGGGGCTTCATTATCATTTAATTTTGGGTGTATCTGAAATTTTCCATAATAAAAAGTAGGAGGAAAAAAAACTTCCTTTTTTTTTTTTTTTTTGTAGAGACAGAGTCTCACTTTATGGCCCTCAGTAGAGTGCCATGGCATCACACAGCTCACAGCAACCTCCAACTCCTGGGCTTAAGCGATTCTCTTGCCTCAGCCTCCCGAGTAGCTGGGACTACAGGCGCCCGCCACAACGCCCAGCTATGTTTTGGTTGCAGTTCAGCCGGGGCCGGGTTTGAACCCACCACCCTCGGTATATGGGGCCGGCGCCTTACTGACTGAGCCACAGGTGCCGCCCGGAAAAAAACTTCTAAATTGTATGAGAGATATATGTTCAATACAGGGGTAAAAATTGGCCTTTTGATGTAAAACTTAATTGAGGCTATCCTTTTTTTTTGAGATAAGGTCTCACTCTGTTAGGTAGACTAGAGTGCAAGTAACATCAGCATAGCTCATTATAACCTCAAATTCCTAGTCTCAAGAGATCCCCCTGCCCCAAGCTCCTGATTTGCTGGGACTACAAGTGCATGCTACCATGTCTAGCTAATTTTTTTTCTTTTTCTTTTTTTGAGACAGAGTCTTACTATGTCACTCTCGGTAGAGTACCGTGGTGTCACAGCTCACAGGAACCACCAACTCTTGGGCTCAAGCAATTCTCTTGCCTCAGCCTTCCGAGTAGCTGGGACTATAGGTACCTGCCACAATGCCTGGCTATTTTTTGGTTGCAGATGTCATTGTTGTTTAGCAGGCCCTGGCTGGGGTTGAACCCACCAGCTTCAATGTATGTGTCTGGTGCCCTGGTCACTGAGCTACAGGCGCTGAGCTGGATAATTTTTTTCTATTTTTAATAGAGATGTAGTCTTGCTCTTGCTCAGGCTGGTCTCTAACTTGTGACTTCAAGTGATCCTTCTATCTCGGCCTTCCAGAGTGCTAGGATTACAGGCATGAGCCACTGCTCCCATGGAATTTCTTTTCTATAAGCCCCTACTTCATTCTCTTATTTTTCTTCCAGTATTTCTTTCTATACTTCACTTCTTTTAAGATAAATGCTGATTTCTCTAATATTAATTGGTAATATTAATATTTCTCTAATATTAATTTGAATTGCTTGTTTCTTGATGAAGTGTGTTTTGTTTTCTTTTCATAAAAATGAAAGAACCTGTATCTGAGATGTTCTTGACATTGTAAAATAAATGCTGTACCTTTGCTGCATACTGTTCCAAAGCACTGATCGTGTCGGGATCAATTGCTGCATCCCCAGTGTGCAGACCTGCCACTGTCCCATCAGCCTGAATTGCCAAGATGGTATCAGACTGTGGTACCTGCACTGCATGATGGATATAAGCAGTGGTGCCATCTTCCAATTGAACAGCCTGTAATGCACTCTGGTCATAACTATCTGAGGGAGTAGAAGAGAATGGTGTTAAATTAAAGGTAAAGTCTGATAAACATTTACACATTTAGAGGAAGGACATGTACTTCTATTGAGTAGTTACTACGAGCACTGGACCATGTGCTTTATATGTGTTATTTGATTTAATCCTCATGACAATTCTGAGAGGCAGGTAAATGTACGTATTCACCACTCCCACTGTATCAATAGGAAATTGAGGTTTGGGGAAGTAAAGTCACTTTCTATAGGAATCAGAAAATAAACAAATACAATATAGTCTATTTTTTTTTTTTGATTTTTGGCCGGGGCTGGGTTTGAACCTGCCACCTCCGGCATATGGGACCGGCGCCCTACTCCTTGAGCAACAGGTGCCACCCTACAATATAATCTAAATCAGTGTGTAGAGAAATCAGGATTTGAACTCATGTCAGCATAACTCCAAAGTCCATGGTGTTTTTATTATTTTATATATACCAAAACATATACAGCATTGTAACATGACAAATCTAGCCAATTACAATAAACCTGTGATTAACTCCCATTGCTAAAGTAAAAAATTGAGTTTATTTTTTCTCAATTTCAATTAAACAAATTTATTTACAAATTTAAGTATTCTAAAATTTTTTTTTTTTTTTTTTTGTGGTTTTTGGCCAGGGCTGGGTTTGAACCCGCCACCTCCGGCCTATGGGACCAGCGCCATACTCCTTGAGCCACAGGTGCCGCTCAGTATTCTAAATTTTATAAAGATTTCCTCCTTCAGTTTCACAACTAAACATTCTTTCTAAAGTACGTTATATAACATTGTACAATAAGGATTTATTTTTTTATTTTTTTTGGATTTTTTTTTTTTTTGTAGAGACAGAGTTTTCACTTTATGGCCCTTGGTAGAGTGCTGTGGTGTCACACAGCTCACAGCAACCTCCAACTCCTGGGCTTAGGCGATTCTCCTGCCTCTGCCTCCTGAGTAGCTGGGACTACAGGCACCCGCCACAACGCCCAGTTATTTTTTTGTTGCAGTTTGGCCGGAGCTGGGTTTGAACCCGCCACCCTTGGTATATGGGGCCGGCACCCTGCTCACTGAGCCACAGGTGCTGCCCACAATAAAGGATTTTATTAAGTAATAATAAAATATTTATTGAACATGGTTCTAAGTGCTTTACATACGTGCTTGCCCATTCTGTTCTCAATGATCCTACGATGTGGATACTAATTTACAGATGACAAAACTAAAGCACAGGGAAGCTATGCAATTGCTTAATGTTACACAGCTAAAAAGTACTAGCTTTGAACACAGATTTGAATCCAGATACTCTGGCAGTAGAGCTGTGCTCACTACTCCTACTCATTCTACCTCAAACCTCTGGTACTCCCTTTACAATGTTAATAAACATTAACATTTTGCCATATTTGCTTCTGGTACAGGCAGTCCCCCAATTACAAACATCTGACTAATATTCAGTTTGCACTTATAAACAGAGGCTTTACAATAAGTCTCTGAGTTATAAACATCTGACTGACATGTGATTCACACTTATGAATGGAGGTCATTACAGGTAATAGGTAAATATAATAGGTAATTGTACCTGTTCCAACTTACATACAAGTACAAGTATCCACAAGTTCAAATTACATACAAGAACAAACCTACAGAACCCATCTCATTTGTAACCCAGGGATTGCCTATATTTTAAAAATGTTTATTTAGTTTTAATTAAAGATAAACACAATAGGCAAAAAAATTGCTTAAAAAATTGTATTTAATTCCACTCTTTCCCTTTTCTCCCCTCCTGAAACATAAACTTATACTTTTTATATCCTTTATATCCTTATATCCTATATAAAGGATATATCCTTTATATCCTTTATATCCTTTATATCCTTAAAAAATGATATTTAAGAGGAAGAAATGAAATCAACAACTTAACTTTCATTTTATTATTATTAAATTTATTTTATTTATTTTTTTGAGACAGAGTCTCATTATGTTGCCCTCGGTAGAGTGCCATGGCGTCACAGCTCATAGCAACCTCAAACTCTTGGGCTTAAGCAATTCTCTTGCTCAGCCTCCCAAGTAGCTGGAACTATAGGCACCCGCTGCAAGGCCCGTATATTTTTTTTGTTGTTGCAGCTGTCATTGTTGTTTTAGCTGACCCGGGCTGGGTTCAAACCTGCCAGCCTCAGTATACGTGGCCAGTGCCCTACCCACTGAGCTACGGGCACCACTTTATTTCTTTTATTTATTTTTTTGAGACAGAGTCTTATTGTGTTGCCCTCGGTAGAGTGATATGGCATCACAGCTCACAGCAACCTCCAACTCTTTGTCTTTAGGCGATTCTCTTGCCTCAGCCTCCCAAGTAGGAGCTGGGACTACAGGCGCCTGCCCCAACACCTGGCTATTTTTGTTGCAGTTGTCACTGCTCTTTTAGCTGGCCGGGGCTGGGTTTGAACCCACTACCCTTGGTATATGGGGCCGGCGCCCTACTCACTGAGCCACAGGCACTGCCCAACCCTTTATTTTTTTGGAGACAGAGTCTCAATTAACTGAGTCTTACTCAGTTATCCTGGGTAGAATACTCAGAGTTCACAGCAACCTCAAACTCCTAGGCTCAAGTCATCTTCATGCCCCAGCCTCCCAAGTACCTGGGACTACAGACACTCACCACAATGCCTGGCTAGGTTTTCTGTTTTCAGTACAGATGGGTCTCGCTCTTGCTCAGGCTGGTCTTGAATTCTTAAGCTCAGGCAATCCACCCACCTTGACCTCCCAGAGTGCTAGGATTACAGGCGTGAACCACGGCTCCTGGCCAACAACTTAACTGTCAAATACTCATTTTGGCATTTTAAAAGTAATCTCTATTTGAAATCTTCCAGGGAAAGGGGTTTGCTGCTCCAGCCTGTTACTAGACAGCTCAAATTATTAGAAAGATTTTCCTTAAATCGTGCCCAAAGCTGCTGCCTGTACTTCAATGAACAAACACAATTCTTTTTTCTCATAACAGTATTTAAGCAGCTAAACACAGGTCTTTTTTCTCCTCACACTCCCACTTCGTGTCTTATGTTATTCATATTTCCAAAGCTATTTTACCTTTGGAGGTATGGTGAATAAATGCTGTGGTTCCATCTTCTAACTGCACTGCTTGACCATCCTCTAGACGCAAACTGTCCCCTGCTCAAGAACAATACTTACATTTAGATCCCACATTGTCCTGTATGTTCTGATTAACTCACTTAGGAACAAGAGGGTCAATAAACCATTAAGACAGTGAACATTTAAGTAATTTCAATAAAACTTCTCTGAGTGTTTAAAGGTAAAAAGATATTAGAGTATTTGTTTTAGGAATATATATTAGGAGATGGGGAGAATTCAAAGAAGGGGAAAAGAGAAGAAAATGAGAGACAGACAGGATTCAGCTCAAATAACAGAAATATTTACTTAGGACTGTTGCCCATTTAACTCCAAAGTACAGTCAGGAACTACTTTTCTTTGAGGGAAAGTCTTGGTTAAGATAAATAGGCTTTAGATCCTATAGCACTGACTGATCTCCCTTTTCAGAAGAAAAGGAATCAGGACCAAGTTTAGGGAGGCAGAGGGATCTGGGGGCCACAAACACTAAAGTCTGAGAAGCTGGAGTGTATCTTAAATACTTACTACTTTTAGGTATGGGTACATGTTGAACATACGCAGCAGAGCCATCTTCCAACTGAATAACCTGGCCATCTATGAGTTTTCCATCTGAAGAAGAGATTAAAGCTAATAAATTAGGACAGACAAACATTTGTAACTTTATACAATTTCAAAATTATATCAACTATAAAAACATACACTACTTAAGCTCATGTTCATCTTGATTCTTCCCTCAATGTTCTGAGGCAATTCAATAACACATCCAGTGATCCTATAGAAAGCAGAAAATCCTCCCTCAGCCATCTTTCCTTCCCTCCAATTTTCAATTAGATGAGTTCAAGAGGAAGAGTGACTCATTGCAGGAGCCTACATGAGTTGAACCTCTATATACCTTTCAGAGTTACTTAGAATCAGTGACCACAAGGAAGCTGATGCTGGGGAGATAGATGGGTCAATGTATGTGAGGCCAGTTGTTATTTTAACTCCCGGGGGCTATCAGACACTTGTATATGTATGTATGTGTTCAGTAGTAATTTTTATGTGCTCTATAAAAACAAGGAGTTTGAGAACCAGGCTATTTCCTAGAGCAAAGTAAACACTGATTCAGAGACAAGGTTTTATGTTTTTACTCTTATGCATATGTGATAAAGACATTAAATAATAAAGAAGTAAAAAAAAAAACAAAACAGGGCTTGCTAGAAATAGGCCAGACATTCCCTGCTCCCCTACTACCTTGGTATCCCAGAGTATCTTCCAAATATCTTAAAGGCATCCCCGAATTATCAAAAGAAATGTAAGTTAAATTGAAATAATTTAAAATTATCATATGCAGTCCAGCATTTTTCAGAGAGATTGGAAAGAAAGTGTAGCTGCTAGATGCTCAAGCTCTGAGGCTATGAATTGCTGGTATTAATCAGTCACATGTGAGGCACATACCTTTAGAATTGTGTTGTATATAAGCGGTAGAACCATCTGCAAGTGTTACTGCTTGCAAGCTTACACCTTCCATATTTTCTAAATTGTCACCATCTATTATAAAAAAATAATTATTGTCTTTAGATAACTATCATAGGCACATATTGATTAAATTAATTATTATTATTATTATTTTTTTTTTTTGAGAAGGTGAAGATGAGGCAAAAGGGAGGTTGCATAACAGGCTCAAATGAGATTTCTTTCAGCATTTACAAAAACTTTTCCCTTGCCTTACTGTACCAAACATCCATACCAAGATAAAAATGCTCATAGAAAGGCTTAGGTTTGTGTTGTCTCCTGCTAAATTAGGAACAGGGAAATAAACACACAGTGTTGTAAATTTTAATCTTTCTGTAAGAAAAATGATTTTCAAATCTACATGGTCCTATCAGACATTACAGCTCACCTGCCACAGTTACTGCCTCTGTCAGACACAGGGTAACATGTTGAGCCTCCATTCCTCCTCCAGGAAACTCTGTCATTCCCTGAGAATCTCGATTTATTTGGGCTAACAACATCTTCTACCTTGAAGAAAAAAATAGGCACTTGAGAACAAATAATGATACCTATGGAAAAAGTTACAAAGAATATTTATGAAATACAAAAAATTGTTAATGATGTAAATGGTGTTTGAAATAAGATTAAATTTCACTTAATATGCAAAGTAAGAGTCTTAGCCCAAAGTCCAAGGCATCCTTCTCATAATTCAATAGGTAACTACTGAGCACACTGATAAGTCTTGCCCTTTAGTCTCGTATAATGTCTAAAATCCCCATAATTAAAGTCCTTTGGCTTATAACTGAAGATTCCCACTTAATAATCCATCAGCAAATGCTGTGAACTCAATCTTCAGAGATCTATCCTGACTTTGGCAGCTACATGTCACAGCCTTCACTATTACTTCCCTTATCCAAGCCATACCCAGTCTCTCATCTGTGTTACATTAACAGCATCCTAACTTGTCTTCCTGCTTTTATGTTAGCCTCTCTACACTTTTTCTCAACACAGTGGTCAGTGCCCTTTAAAGGGAAAAGTTAGCTCAAGTCCCTCTCCTGCCCAAAATCTTCTGATGACTTCTCATCAGAGTAAAATCCAAAAGTTCTTACACTGGCCTATGAGGCCAATGATGTTGCCCCCCCCATTTCTTCCTACTCTCCATCTCATTCATTCACTTCAACAACAGTGGCATCCTTGCTTCTCCTCAAATATATGGATGTTGAGCTGCTTCAGGACCTTTACACTTGATGTTCTTTCTGCCTGAAACATTTTGTGTAGTATCTTTCTTGTTCATTCCCTCACCTCTTTAAGTCTTTGCTCAAATGTCACCTCAATAAGAGCTCCCCTGTCAGGTAGTGCCCATAGCTCAGTGGATAGAGCACCAGCCACATACACCGAGACTGGCGGGTTAGAACCCGGCTCAGGCCAGCTAAAACAACAATGACAACTGCAACAACAACAAAAAAATAGCCAGGCATTGTGGTGGGCACGTGTAGTCCCAGCTACTTCGGAGGTGGAGGCAAGAGAATCCCTTAAGCCCAAGAGTTTGAGGTTGCTGTGAGCTGTGACTCCATGGCACTCTACCCAGGGCGACAGCTTGAGATGCTGTCTCAAAAAAAAAAAGAGCTCCCCTGTCCACTCCATTTCAAACTGTACCTCTCAACTACCCAATCATGGTATACCTTATCCTTCTTTCCTCCTACGTTTCTGCATAGTACTTATTATTCAGCATATCACATGTGGTTACTTATTTGATTACCAAATTCCCCCTCCACTAGAATGAATAGAGATTATCTATATATTCACTATTGACCCAAGTGCCTAAAAAGTGCTTGGCACACAGTAGGTACACAAAATGTATTGATTAAACACAAAACACCACCACAACTCTCTTCTCTTTTACCTTCAGATCCAATTACATCTGAGGGCCTTGGGTTATCTCAGTTGTATAATTTAGCAACCTTGATCCAGGCAACTGGATCAGAAGATCTCTTGGGGGCCTTTCTAGGTCTAAAGATCTGATTTTTTTTTTTTTTTTTTGAGACAGAGTCTCACTTTATCGCCCTCAGTAGAGTGCCATGGTGTCACATCTCACAGCAACCTCCAACTCCTGGGCTTAGGCAATTCTCTTGCCTCAGCCTCCTGAGTAGCTAGGAGTACAGGTGCCCGCCAGAATGCCCAGCTTAAAGATCTGATTTTAGTGTCAATATTTAAAAAAATAATAGGTAGATAGTAGTAATAATTTGTAATTATATTTATGTTTAGAGTTGCTTAAAGAACTCTAGAATCAGTTATAGTGTTTTAGGAACACGATAAACTGGTGAGGACTCTGGTTCAGATTCACAGGAAAGTATTAGGGCTATGATAAAAGCTGGTCAGTTACAGAAGGATCCATGATCTATAACTGATTATAGAATAACCTGAAACTTCCTTGTCACCCCCAAGGGCTAACAGAGAAACTTCAAAATAACACTAGTACCCTTCTATGTAGACTCCTTATGAGTATAAGATTGGGACAGGCTAATTTTCAGACACAGAATTACTGCATGAGGCAAATGCAGTAACTCACTTCTTATATGAGGCGAATATTGCATGATTCCTCTTATATGAGGTATCTAAAGAAGCTAAACTCTTTTTTTTTTTTTTTTGTAGAGACAGAGTCTCACTTTATGGCTCTCGGTAGAGTGCCGTGGCCTCACACAGCTCACAGCAACCTCCTGGGCTTAAGCGATTCTCTTGCCTCAGCCTCCCGAGTAGCTGGGACTACAGGCACCCACCACAACGCCCGGCTAAGAAGCTAAACTCTTAGAAACAGAAAGTAAAGTAGTATTTGGAAGGAGGGGAACTACTCAGTCAGGCAAAATGAAAATCTTCAAAAGTAGGCCTGTACTTCTAGCACTCTGGGAGGTGGAGGCCACTGAATTGCTTGAGCTCAGGAGTTCAAGACCAGCCTGAGATAGAGCAAGACCCCATCTCTAAAACTAGGCGGGCATTGTGGTGGGCATCTGTAGTTCCAGCTATTCCGGAGGCTGAGGCAAGAAGATTGCTTAAGCTCAAAAGTTTGAGGTTGCTGTGAGCTATGACACCATGGCCCTCTACCAAGGGTGACAAAGTAAGACTCTGTCTTAAAAAAAAAAGAAAAAAAAAGGAAAACTTCAAAAGAACTGATGCACTTGTGTGTATAGTTAACATTACTGTACTGTATACTTAAAAATGGTTAAGATGGTAAATCTTTTCTTTTTTGAGAGAGAGAGTCTCACTTCGTCACCTCGGTAGAATGCCACGGCATCATAGCTCATAGCAACCTCAAACTCGTGGGCTCAAGCAATCCTCAAGCGAGTAGCTGGGACTACAAGCGCCTGCCATAACGACTGGCTAGTTTTTATTATTTATTTATTTTATCTTACTTTATTATTTTTTTGTTGTTGTTGTTGGCAGTTTGGCCAGGGCTGGGTTTAAACCTGCCACCTCCGGTATATGGGGCCGGCACCCTACTCCTTGAGCCACAGGCACCACCCACCTGGCTAGTTTTAGAGAGGAAGTCTCACTCTTGCTCAGGCTGGCCTCAAACTCCTGAGCTCAGGCAATCTACCCATCTCAGCCTCCCAGAGTTCAAGGGTTATAAGCATGAGCCACCATGCCCAGCCAAGATGGTAAATCTTATGTTTTTCACCATAATTAAAAAAAATTTCAACACATATGACAAAATGTTATGGTTTGGGCAGTGCCCATAGCTCAGTGGGTAGGGCACTGGCCACATACACCGAGGCTGGTGGGTTCAAACCTGGCCTGGGCCTGCTAAAACAACAATGACAACTGCAACAAAAAATACCCGGGCATTGTGGTGGGTGCCTATAGTCCCAACCATGTGGGAGGCAAGAGAATCCCTTAAGCCCAAGAGTTTGAGGTTGCTGTGAGTTGTGATGCCACGGCACTCTGCTGAGGGCAACGTAGTGAGACTCTGTCTCAAAAAAAAGTTATGGTCTATTAAAGCTGAGTGTTTATGCAATTATTTGTATTCCTCTGTGTGTGACAGATTTCATAATTTAAAAAGCAAAAATTCTGACCTCAGAATTACTGGCAAGAAGGAAAAGAACATGTGACAAATGATGGCTAAAATTGGTAACTATCAGATTTCATCTCTTCATCTCTTAAAAGCTAAATATTAAGTGTTTCTTTAGTGGTTTGAAGAAACCACTTCTGGTATACTCTAATAACTTCTAAGTAGCTTCATAAATTCAAGTTTAAAAATGTGAAGCCCGGGGCAGTGCCTGTGGCTCAAGGAGTAGGGCGCAGGCCCCATATAGCTGGGGTGGTGGGTTCAAGCCCGGCCCCAGCCAAAACTGCAAAAAAAAAAAAAAGTGAAGCCCTTAGACATTTCAAGTTTAGTCTAACTTGTTAACAACAATTATTACAAAAAAGTATCATGATAATATAAATCTAATGGTTTAGACATAAAAGCAAGAAATACAACTGTAAGCTTTTTTTTTTTTTTTTGAGACAGAGTCTTACTTTGACTCCTTTGGTAGAGTGCTGTGGTATCATAGCTCATAGCAACCTCAAAATCTTGGGCTTAGGACATCCTTTTGCCTCAGCCTCCAGTGTAGCTGGGACTACAGGTGACTGCCACAACACTGGGCCAGTTTTAGAGATGGGTTCAGGCTGTTGTCAAACTCCTGATCTTAGGCAATCCATCCACCTCAGCCAGTGGATTGCAGGTGTGAGCCACTGCACCTAGCCTTGCAAATAATCTTTATTGTGATAAGCAATGATTAAAAAATCTAGATTAACAAATTTTAGATGTCTCTCTGCACAAAGCCACATAAACCAGGCCTTGAGAAGCTGTCAGACTCAGGTCCTAAACTCAGGCAAAGTATCTGTCTTTCTGTTACCTGCTCTTAATTCCAAATTTTCCATATAAATTTACTCTGTATTAGAAAAAGTTCTCCATATCAGTGTGGTCATTCACACTGCTTTTATTAGCATGGCAGAAACTGTCTTCCAAAACTCTTTAGCTATATTTAAACATAGCCAGGGACTAAGCGTGTTCCATTGATTAAATGTAATTAAGTACAAAGTAATTAGAACATGCTGGCAAATGAAGCACATTTTCACAGACTCCACAGGATGTTACAGAGTAAAGCGTGGAGAAAGAGTTCATAGTACCAATTTTAATCGGGACAGTAGAATTATCTCTCAAGTGGAATGCTGGAACTTGAAGGATGTCAAAACCATTGAGAAACTGAATATATGAAACTGACTGCCAGGTAGGTCAAACTTGATGCCTTTGAAATTATAGTTGAGATAAGGCCTACTAGGATTAAACCTAAAAATGCTTGTGAGAAAAAGAGCTGAGAGCAGAGACAAGAGACCATCTAGACCTAGTCAACAGGAATGTCCATTTTCATGGTGGTTTGATCATAACTAAATCATTAACATGAAAAAGAAGTTTATAAAAGCTGGGGCATGGTGGCTCATGCCTGTAATCCTAGCACTCTGGAAGGCTGAGGGGGTTGGACTGCTTGAACTCAGCAATTTAAGACCAGCTTGGTTAAGAGTGAGACCCCATTTTTACTAAAAACAGAAAAACTGTCAGGTGTTGTGGCTGGTGCCTATAGTTCCAGCTACTTGGGAGATAGGGCAAAACAATGGCTTGAGCCCCAGACCTTGAGGTTGCTGTGAGCTATGATGCCATGGCAGTCTACCCAGAGCAACAGAGACTCCCTCCCCACCAAAAAAGAACTAGAAAGAAAAATCTCTCTTAAACCTCAATAAAGTAGCATTAACTTATATGGCCTAATAAGGCACTCCTGCATAAAGCAGGTTGGTAAATGCATCTTGGTTTGCTTTCAGTGAGTCCAGGAAATTTGAGGACTAGAAGCAGCAAACAGAAAGGTTCTGACATATTCCAAATACCATTTTTGATGTTATTCTATTTAAAAGCATGGCCAAGCACCGTGGCTCACACCTGTAATCCTAGCACTCTGGGAGGCTGAGGCGGGTGGATTACGCTGAGCTCACAGGTTTGAGACCAGCCTGAGCAAGAGTGAGGACCTGTTTGTAAAAATAGCTGGGAGCTGTGGGGGGGCGCCTGTAGTCCCAGCTACTTAAGAGGCTGAGGCAAGAGAATCACTTGAACCCAAGCGTTTGAGGTTGCTGTGAGCTATGACGCCACAGCACTATATGGAGGGTGACAAAAGTGAGACTCTATCTAAAAAAAAACACGGTAAAAAGCATGTCATTTCAAAATTACGATGCTAGATTATACTTTATTTCCCCCAAGATGAACGCTGTATATGTTAATATTTTATTACCCAAGTTGCTCATCTTGTTGTGGTAAGGAGAGCAAAGCACTGTTAGACAACTGGATTATAGAGGGAATTCCTGACACAGGACTCTGCATCTCTAATGAGTAGATCTTGTCCTAAAAATGCACTGATTAAGACACTAAACATGGATAGTTAAAACATATACCTTTAGTAAGAAATAATTGTTTGTGTAGGTCTCTTCCTTAGTTATTCACTATTTATTTATAAGATAGAGTCTTGCTCTGTTGCCCAGGCTAGAGGCATCATCATAGCTTGCTGCAGCCTGGAACTCCTGGGCTCAAGAGATCCTCTGCCTCAATCTCCGAAGTAGCTGGAACTATAGGAACATGCCACCATGCCTGGTTAACTTTTATTTTTATGTAGAGACGGTCTCGCTATGTTGCTCAGGCTGGTCTCTAATTCCTAGTCTCAAGTGATCCTTCTACCTTGGCCTCCCAAAGTGCTGGGATACTACAAGCCTGAGTCACCATGATCAGCAAGTCTTATATTTGGAAAATACTTTTCAGTTCTAACAACTTAGGAGATAGCGTTCAATGGAGTATTCCTACAGGGCCATAAACATTCTTGGACTCTTCCAACCTCCTTCGAATCCTCAAAACTGTCCAGCAAACTTATGTTCCTTTGTTTCTTACAGTGCTATTTAAAATATTTTCAATTTGCCTCAAACCCTGCCCCTTCTCCCACCTGACCACTTTACTTTCAGCAAATTAATCAGCCCCCAACTTTGTAGAATAGAAGACCTCCTTACAAACAAACCTATCACTTGAGTACATTTGAATTGACATTACATTTTTTCTATCCTACCATATTACCTTCCTACAAGATAAAATCAATCTCTGGAAACTTTCTTTCTTAAAAATCTCAAAGACTTCTCCTGGAAACCCCACCCCAGTTCCTCCATCAGTAACTTTAAAATACAAAAATAAAATAAAAAAAGTAAACTCTCACTTCTGACTCAACTACTAGCCTCTTCTTATCACAGCTAGATTTCTTTAAAAGTTGTTACTGGGTGGCTCCTGTGGCTCAGTCGGTAAGGCGCTGGCCCCATATACCGAGGGTGGCGGGTTCAAGCCCGGCCCCGGCCAAACTGCAACCAAAAAAAAAAAAAAATAGCCGGGCGTTGTGGCGGGCGCCTGTAGTCCCAGCTACTCGGGAGGCTGAGGCAAGATAATCGCTTAAGCCCAGAAGTTGGAGGTTGCTGTGAGCTGTGTGAGGCCACGGCACTCTACCGAGGGCCATAGGGTGAGACTCTGTCTCTACAAAAAACAAAAAACAAAAAAAAAGTTGTTACTAAGAATACTTCCTGATTTCCCCCTATGCTCTGGTTTCTGCCTCTAACTCCATTGAAACTACTCTGATGGATCATTAACCTCTACTCTAACGTAAAATTAAACAGCTATTCCTAGTTATTTACCCAAGAGAAATAAAAACATACACCCACAAAAATATTTGTATAAGAATATTCATAGCAGTTTTATTCAAAATTGTTCTGAACCATAAAGAATCCAAATGTACATCAATAAAAAAATGGATAAATGTTAAGCCTATACAATGGAATAGCATTAAAAGGGAAAAAACTACTATACATGAAATAACAATGAAATATCTCAAAAATATTATGCTGAGTCTTGGCACCTGTGGCTCAAGTGGCTAAGGCGCCAGCCACATACACCTGAGCTGGTGGGTTGGAATCCAGCCTGGGCCCGCCAAAAAACAATGATGGCTGCAACCAAAAAAATAGCCAGGTGTTGTGGCAGATGCCTACAGTCCCAGCTACTTGGGAGGCAGAGGCAGGAGAATTGCTTGAGTCCAGAAGTTTGAGGTTGCTGTGAACTATGATGCCACAGCACTCTACCCAGGGCAACAGCTTGAGGCTCTGTCTCAAAAAAAAAAAAAAAAAAATTATGCTGAGGGAAATAAGGCAGACACAAAATAACGTATATTGTATTATTCCATTAATATAACTTCTAAAAATAGGCAAAATTCATCTACAATGACTAGAAACCAAAATGTGATTGCCGGTCAGAGGACTGACTAGAAAGGAGAACAATGGAATCGTCTGTGCTGACAGAAATGCTCTGTATCTTTTTTTGAGTAAAGTCAAAACCCAAAAAATTGAACACCAAAGATATATGCATTTTACTGTATGGTGATTATACCTCAATTCTTTTTTTTTTTTTAGACAGTCTCACTCTGTTGCCCTGGCAGGCATCACGGCTCACAGCAACTTCAAACTGTTGGGCTTGAGCAATCCTCTTGCCTAAGCCTCCCAAGTAGCTCGGACCAGGTATGTGCCACTACGCCCAGCTAGTTTTTCTATTTTTAGTAGAGAGGTGAGTCTCACGGTTGCTCAGGCTGGCTTTGAACTCATGAGCTCAAGCAATCCACCTGCCTCGGCCTCCTAGAGGGCTAGAATTACAGGCATTAGCCACTGTGCCCAGCCTCACACTTTAAAATTTTTAATTTTATTTTTAAATAACTTTAGTTTACTTAGTAATATACCTTTTAGAAGGGGGGGGCTTTCAATTTTAAAATTGGGATAACCTTGGGTCAAGACAAGCCACTCTATTCTTCTTTTTTTTTAAGACTGGGTCTAGCTCTGTCACCCAAGGAAGAGTACAGTGGTATCATCATAGCTCACTGCAGCCTGGAACTCATGGGCTCAAGTGATTCTCTTGCCTCAGCCTCCCTAGTTGCTAGTATTATAGGTGCATACTACCACACCTGGCTAATTTTTTTTTTCTACTTTTATGTAGATTCGGGGTCTTATTCTTGTCAGGCTGGCATTGAACTCCTGGCCTCAAGCAATCCTACTCATTTTCCCCAGGTGCTATGTTACCGGCATGAGACACCATGCCTGGCCCATTCTGGGTTATTTTAAAGAAGAGTAAGAACTTAAGACCCTTGCAAAGGAAACTTCAGGTGGAATGCTTCCAGATTTGAACACTTTTTTTCCCTCTAATCTTCCATAGTCATGCTGCTCATAGGGGTACTCTCCAATCTGGCCTCTACTTACCTTTCTAATATGGTTGTCTATTATTCTCCTCTACCATGACCAAAACTACTAAAAATATATATAGTATATAGGGTGATAGAGTGCCATAGTGTCACAGCTCACGGCAACCTCAAACTCTTGGGCTCAAGAGATCCTTTTGTCTTAGCCTCCCTATGAGCTGGGACTACAGGTGCCCACCACAATGCCCGGATATTTATTTTTATTTTTGAGAAAGAGTCTTGGGCGGTGCCTGTGGCTCAGTGAGTAGGGTGCTGGCCCTATATACCGACGGTGGTGTGTTCGAACCCAGCCCCAGCCAAATTGCAACAAAAAATAGCCAGGCATTGTGGTGGGTGCCTGTAGTCCCAGCTCAGGAGGCTGAGGCAAGAGAATCACCTAAGCCCAAGAGCTGGAGGTTGCTGTGAGCTGTGACGCTACAGCACTTAAAGTCTCATTTTGTTGCCCTTGGCAGAGGACTGTGGCGTAATAGCTCATAGCAACCTCCAACACTTGGGCTCAAGTGATTCTCTTGCTTTAGCCTCCTGAGCTGGGACTACAGGCACCCACCTGTGGCGGGCACCTATAGTTCCAGCTACTCAGGAGGCTGAGGCAAGAGAATCACTGAAGCCCAGGAGTTAGAGAGTTGGAGGTTGCTGTGAGCTGTGTGATGCTATGGCACTCTACCAAGGGCGATAAAATGAGACTCTGTTTCTACAAAAAAAAAAATAAATAAATGAAATAAAATAAATATATAATACATATATACATATACATGTATATGTGTGTGTATATATATATATAGAGAGAGAGAGAGAGTAGAGGGAAATAATCCATACAATTAGGACAACTTAACACTGCCTATCAAATTATTAAATGCAATCTTTGACCAAGTAAATTGGAATTTTTTTTTTTTTTAGAGACAGAGTCTCACTTTATGGCCCTCGGTAGAGTACCATGGCATCACACAGCTCACAGCAACCTCCAACTCCTGGGCTTAAGCGATTCTATTGCCTCAGCCTCCCGAGTAGCTGGAACTACAGGTGCCCGCCACAACGCCGAGCTATTTTTTGGTTGCAGTTCAGCCGAGGCTGGGTTTGAACCCGCCACCCTCGGTATATGGGGCCGGTGCCCTACCGACTGAGCCACAGGCGCCGCCCGTAAATTAGAATTTATTTTTATTTTATTTTTTTTTATTAATTTTTTTTTATTTTTTTATTTTTTTTGTAGAGACAGAGTCTCACTTTATGGCCCTCAGTAGAGTGCCATGGCCTCACGCAGCTCACAGCAACCTCCAACTCCTGGGCTTACGCGATTCTCTTGCCTCAGCCTCCCGAGTAGCTGGGACTACAGGCACCCACCACAACACCCGGCTATTTTTTGGTTGCAGTTTGGCCGGGGCCGGGCTTGAACCCGTCACCCTCGGTATATGGGGCCGGCGCCCTACCAACTGAGCCACAGGCGCAGCCCGTAAATTAGAATTTATTAAACAAGCACTCACAAAAGTATGCAAAGTTTCCTGATACATTTTTTTTTTTTGTGGTTTTTTGGCCAGGGCTGGGTTTGAACCCGCCACCTCCGGCATATGGGACCGGCGCCCTACTCCTTGAGCCACAGGCGCCGCCGATACATTATTTTTTTGAAGCATTATTTGTAATAGCAAAAGATGTTTAACAATCTAAAGACCATCAATAAAAGAAGGTTAAATACAGGACATCTATAAATGAAACATTCTTGTTTCTAAAATACATATATAAATATTTGCATATTTTTGTATATATAATTTAAAAATTCAAGTCATTACTTCTCAATTATGGGACCAGCAGATGGAGGATGGAGTGGGGAAGGACTTCTAATTTATACCATATCCATTCTATAAATTGAAGAAAAAATTGCCACATATTTTCATGGTTTTTAAAATAAAACTAGTAAAAGGCGTGGTGGCTCACGCTTGTAATCCTAGCCTGGGGGAGGTAGATTGCTTGAGCTCAGGAGTTAGAGACCAGCCTGAGCAAGAGGGAGATCCCATTTCTAAAAAAAATAAATAAATTAATAAAATAAAATAAAACTCATTATTTCAAATGATAGTTACTATAAAGAAAAGCATTAGCCAGGCACAGTGGCTCATGCCTGTGATCCCAGCTACTCAGGAGACTGAGGTAGGAGGACTGCTTGATCTTAGGAGTTCAGGCTGCAGTGAACTGTGATCACACCACTGCAACTCCAGACTGGGTGATAGAGTGAGAATCCCTTCCACCCCACCAAAAGCAATAATACAATAAATACAATACAATAATACAATACACTAAAAGCAATAATACAATAATACAACAAAGTGGCCACTCCTTTGAGCCACTTGTCTCAGAGATGCAAAAAAAAGGATATGAATTGAGGCATAAAAAAATAAGTAAACATTCCTCAGGGGCCTAAGAACAAAAAGGGCAATCCAGGGAAAAATTTTTAATCCAGCCATCACTGGCTCTTCTATAGTGCCTCTTCCTCACCACCCAGATCTCATTTCTCATCTGAATCCTCCTGAATTAGCTATTATTTGGCTTGCAGCGCAGGTCACTCTGAATTAGTAATCATGTTTTTATTGTCACTGCTTTCATTGTACACAATTTATAATTTGCTGGCATGCTATCCACTTGAATCCCATTCAGCTCCTAGCTAATTTACCTGCTTGCTAAGCTTCAGTTTCTTCTTTCTAAAAAAGAGAACACTGATCTGATACGGTTAAGTTACTGCATCTTACGGATCTTTGAATTTTTGAAATTTATGATTACATAAATGAGTTTATCATAACTCGTTTTGCAGAGTCCTTTCCACTTGTCCTTCTCCATTATATATGTATATATCCAGCCACAATGAAGTGCTAGAACATATCAAACTCTTCTACCTCTACACATATTGTTTGGTGTCATTTCCTATTTAAAATATGTGCCATTCTACCACCATCTCCTTACTCTATCATAGCACTCTTTTATCTCCTTCTTAGCATAGCACTTACCAAAATTTGTAACTGAACTCTAAGAGTTATGACAGACCCTTGTCTGTCCTGATCACTGTGGAATTCCCAGGATCTACATACACGCGTACAAAATATCTGGTGAACAAATGAATACGTGTCAGCAGTCATGTGTAAGTACCTGAGGTAAGATTTTTTTTTTTTTTTTTTGTGGTTTTTGGCCAGGGCTGGGTTTGAACCCGCCACCTCCCGCATATGGGACTGGCGCCCTACTCCTTGAGCCACAGGCACCGCCCATACCTGAGGTAAGATTAAAGATTAGATCTTCATTCCCATCTCTTTTCATTTTCCCTCACCTTTTACAATATGCTGTTATATATTGTGTATAACTGCCATTAATTAATTAATTATTTTTTTGAGGCAGAGTCTTACTATGTTGCCCTGGGTAGAGTGCTGGGGTGTCACAGCTCACAGCAACCTCAAACTCTTGGGCTTAAGCGATTCTCTTGCCTCAGCCTCCCTAGTAGCTGGGACTACAGGTGCCTGCCATAAGGCCCAGCTACCTTTTGTTGCAGTTGCCATTGTTGTTCTAGCTGGCCTGGGCTGGGTTCAAACCCTCCAGCCTCGGTGTATATGGCTGGTGCTGTGGGCGCCAAGACTAAACTGCCATTAATTTAAATGATTCTAACTTCTTTTATTTTTGTGGTTTTTGGCCAGGGCTGGGTTTGAACCCACCACCTCCGGCATGATTCTAACTTCTTGTAACTATAACGTCCAGAAAATATAAACCTCTGTATTTTCAATATAAGGCCAAATGTATGAATCATTATTTAACATAAAGATGTGTGTAAATAACACAATAACATGCATGCTTATATGTATCATTCTAGGAACCATATGCACCCTTTATTTCAGAAGTTAAAAGAGCTTAGTACTTGACAGGTTACTGAAAATCTCGGTGAAAAACTGGACTTTTGAACCACTCATAGGTTTAGGTTTTTTTTTTGCAGTTTTTTGGCCGGGGCTGGGTTTGAACCCACCACCTCTGGCATATGGGGCCACTCCTTTGAGCCACAGGTGCCACCCCACTCATAGGTTTATATCCCAGCCTTGCCATGTAATGGCTGGACAAGGTACTCTAAACTTCACCTGCAAAAAGAGATAACTTTAGTACTGCAAAAAGAGATAACTTTAGTACTTGCTTTAGGTTTAGTAAGGATTTAAGCCAACCCAACTCCCGGGCTTAAGCGATTCTCTTGCCTCAGCCTCCCGAATAGCTGGGACTACAGGCGCCCGCCACAATGCCCAGCTATTTTTTCTGGTTGCAGTTCAGCAGGGGCTGGGTTTGAACCCGCCACCCTCGGTATATGGAGCCGGCGCCTTACAGACTGAGCCACAGGCGCCGCCCATGGGAGTGGTATTTTAAGTATAAGAAATGTTGTCTGGAATTAAACATCTTGTTACTACATATTACTGGACAAGTATTTCCATACAGAGCAGAGTTCTCACTGCAACATAAATTTTAAAATTTATTTTTTTATTGGCCCGAGGAAATGACTCATGCCTGTAATTCCAGAACTTTGGGAGACCAAAGTAGGAAGACGGCTTGAGGAATTCAAGACCAGTCTGGGAAACATGGTGAGACCCTGTCTCTACAAAACAATTTGAATTTAGCCAGGCATGCCTATAGTCCCAACCACAGAGGAGCTTGAGGCAGGAGGCTCTCCAACCTGCACACTGAATAATGAGGACTGTTTTGCTTATCTGTGGTGTCAAATATAGAGAAAAGTATTCATGGACTTTTTTTTTTTTGCTAATCAGCTTTCATTAGTGTTTGTATACTTAATGCATGGCCCATGGCCAGGGAAGGTGGCTCACCCTTGCTTGTAATCCTAGCACTCTAGGAGGCTGAGGCAGGAGGTTCACTTGAAATCAGAGGAGTTCCAGACCAGCCCGAGAAAGAGTAAGACTCCGACTCTATTAAAAATGGAAAAATTAGGCAGATGTTGTGGGTGCCTGTAGTCCCAGCTACTCAGGAGGCTGATCCAAGAGAATGACTTAAACTCAGTAGTTTGAGGTTGCTGTGAGTTATGACATGAGGGCATGCTAGCCAGGAGCAATGAAGTGAGACTCTGTCTCACAAAAGGATAAATAAATAAATAAAATTTTTAAAAATTAAAAATTAGCTAGGGGGCGGTGCCTGTGGCTCAAGGAGTAGGGCGCTGGTCCCATATGCCAGAGGTGGTAGGTTCAAACCCAGCCCCGGCCAAAAACCAAAAAATCAAAATAAAAAAAAAAATTAGCTAGGAGTGGTATGGGCACCTATAGTCCTGGTTACTGGGGAGGCTGCACCTGGAGGATCACTTGGGCTCATGAGTTCAGGGTTACAGTGAGCTATGACTACACCACTTGGGTAAAAGTATGACCCTGTCTCTTTGCAAAACAAAAGAAAAAGAACACCCTCCTCCCCACTATGTCCTGAAATAAAGCCAGAAGCAAAAAGACTCAGAACTAGGTAAAAGAGATGTAACTTCCCTCTCTTTCACCTCAAAAACTACAAGATAAAAATCTCAAAACTGGCAGGGTACGGTGGCTCACACCTGTAATCCCAGCACTCTGGGAGGCCAAGGCGGGTGGATTGCTTGAACTCACGAGTTCAAAACCAGCTTGAGCAAAAGCGAGACCTCCGTCTTTACGAGAAATAGAAAAACTGAGGCAAGAGGATGGCTTGAGCCCAAGTTGGAGGTTGCTGTGAGCTATGACACAATGGCACTCTACCCAGAGCGACAGTTTTGAGACTGTCTCAAAAAAAAAAAAAAACAAAAAAAAAAACTCAAAACTAATGATGAAAACTTCAGGACTCAGAAAGTTCTCCTCACATGATCATAGGATGCATATACAAATATAAAATTAACACATTGTAAATAATTAACAACAGCTAAAGTAGTAGTAAAAGCACAATTCCCCAATATAGCTAGGTCATCTTTCCCTGAAGAACACAATGAACTGTGCAGCAAAGGAGTATGAACATTTTGTACATCATGTATCTGATAAGAGACTTCTATTCCATAGTATATAAAGAATTGCCACAATCCAACAATTAAAAAAAACAAATAATCCAAGCTTAAAATAGGAAAAGGATCCGAACATTTTTCCAAAGATATACAAATGACCAATAAGCACGTGAAAGAATGCTCAGCATAATTATCACAGAAATACAAATCAAACCCACAAGAGAAACCACTTCATCCACACTAGAAAGGCTATAATAAAAAAGACTAGTCATAACAAGCATAGGCAAGGATGTGGAGAAATTAGAATCTATCCATTGTTGGGAGGAATGCAAAATGAAGCAGGAATTTTTGGAAGTTTGACAGTTCCTTGAAAGGTTGAACCTAGAGTTAACCATATGACCCAGAAATTTCACTCCTAGGTATATATACACAGGAGAAATAAAAACCGATGTTCACAAAAACTTGTACACAAAGTTCATTGGAGCACTATGTACAACAGCCAAAACATAAACTACTCAAACTTCCATCAAATGATGGATAAATAAAATACGGTATGTTCATACAATAAAATATTTGGCAATAAAAAGAAAAAACATACTGATATATGCTGTAACATAAACAAACTTGGCAAAGCTCACAAACTATACTTTATGATTCCATTGTGTGAAATGTACAGACTGGGAAAATCCAAAACTTGAAGATAGGGTAGAAGAGTTGAGAGGAACATGGGGAGTAATTACTAATGGGTACAGCTTTTTTGGGGTGTGTGTGTGTGTGAACACATTCTAAAACTGTCATCAGCTCAACGCAGTCAAACTCACCTAATCATATTTTTTTTTAAGAGACAGAGTCTCATTTTGTCACCGGGGGTAGAGTGCGGTGCTGTCACAGCTCACAGCAATCTCAAGCTCCTGGGCTTAGGCAATTCTCTTGCCTCAGTCTCCGGAGTAGCTGAGACTACAGCCCGCCACAACGCCCAGCTATTTTTTTTGTTGTTGCAGTTTGGCCGGGGCCGGGTTTGAACCCGCCACCCTCGGTATATGGGGCCAGCGCTCTACTCACTGAGCCACTGGCGCCGCCCTAATCATATACTTTGAATGGGTTATTGTACGGTACATGATTTACACCAATAAAGCCATTATTTACAAAAAGGGGGCACAGCTGTGAAAAATAAAGGCACTAAAGTATCTGTAGACAGCTGACTGATAATAGAATTTCCAAATAGTCAAAATATCCCAGGATGAAATTATTCATCTTACTAGTGATTGAGGGTGATCTCCTGATCACATTTTCTTATTAAACACTTAATAATGAACTTAAAACTACGTACTCAGCAGAAAAAATATTACATGTTGTACTGATTTTTGTCAACTACAGAGAGCATACGTATCTTCTAGTAAGACTCTGCAAAGTCGACCACAACCTCAAATCTAAAATCTCTCACCACATCCCCATTTGTTTAGCTGATTTAGATACTTCCAAAGCAAAGGCTGAAGTTGATTTTAAACAATGGGCTGGCAGTGGTAGCTTTCTTTCCTACTCTTTTTAACTTTGTTATAACATGGATGAAAAATATCAATGTTAAAAAGCAAAAGTGAAGGAATAAAAATCGGTTTACGTCCCACAATAAAATGCTACAAAGCGACTATAATGATTTGTTCATTATATAGCCAGAAGGAAAAAAAGGAATAAAAGGAAAATGATAAAATTGCCAATTTCTAATACTTTGATGTTAGGTTTCAAGGACCTAAAAAAAAAAAAAAAGCTATGTCACGGAAACAAGAAATCTTTCCAAGATTTGGGAGGGAAATTCTGGGTGCTATCTGCAGGCGGGGTCCGGAGAGGGCCCTTGGCCAGCCCTGCCGCCGGCGCCCCAGTGGGGCTTGATGCAGACCGCGGGCCCGGCGTCCTCGCCGGAGGAGCTCCGCCTCGGCGGCGCCTGGGGACGCGCTCCGCGCGGAGGTCAAGCCGAGAAACGCCGCCAGGCTCCCGAGGGCTCCACCCTCCCCTCTTTCGCTCCCTCCCCTCGGCGGTCCCCTGAGGGGAACAGGTGGGGCGCAGTGTTCAGAGGCAGTGGGTGGGGGTTGAGTCCTCAGCAAAAGCTCCGCCGCCCCAGAGTGGCGGCCGCGGGTTATTAATAAACTCCGCTTCTGCCTAGGCGCCGCTACCGAGGCCGGCCCATAGGATCGGTAGGGCCTGCGGCGGAGGCTAAGGAGCGGGAGCTGGAGCCCGGGCCCAAGCAGGCCCGCGCCGCCGCGCTAAGGGCGGCGGCCGGGCGGAGAATAATGCACACTGGGTAAAAACACATTTATATACGAACCTCCGAGAAAATTTTCCAACAATTCCTTCGTCCGACCACCATGCACCAGGACAGGAAACAGCCGTCCGGCCCCCAGGCCCCGCAACCCGCATAGCGTGTCTGAGGCCCGCCCCCAGCCTCCATTGGGCTGTCATTACGTCACTCACTGGACGCTTTCTGCTTGCCATTGGCCCAAATTTAGCCGACGCGGAAAAAAACCGTCTAAGCCACGCCCCTTCACCCTCCTGCAGTCGGAGCTGGCTTTACAGTCGGTGTCTAAGTGGCTCGCGCAAGATACGGAATCAAAGCTGTAGTGTCTGACTGGTTGGCAGAACCGCTGGTCCCAGGCGGACACCGCCTCACTGACAAGTGAATTATGCCGATTCTGGGGCCTCAGCGGGAGGCGCCATTTTGTAGCGAGGGAGGGAGGCTGGTCCTTGTGATTACCCGGGAGGGAGCAGGGGTGACGGGCGCCATTTTCCCCACAGGGGCGAGAAGGCTTCTTTGGATCTTCCCTTGGGCTTGCCGGGGCGCATTTGAAACCATTTGAACTTAGCCTAGCGATTGCTGAATGTCGTCCCGTTGGGAGGGAAGTCGAATGGAAGGGTAGGATAGGATGGGAGGCTCATGGAGGTCCACTGAGCTCCCTGGAGGCTCTCAGTTCCGGCTGAAGCCCTTGGTCTTAGGCGTGGGCTCTGCTTTCCCGAGGGTTGCTGTATGCCGGTGACTGGCTGTCAGGCTGGGCCTGCCTTTCCCAGTCTCCGGGGCATCGCCGTGCGGTGGGAGGGTGACCTTCTACAGAAACTCCGGCGGAACTTGGCAGTGGTCTTGGACTCGGCTGGGATATACTACACAACGGCTGCTTTTGTGCTTTCGTGTAGTTTTCTGCTCAAAATTTGAAGCCGTCTGAAATGGTGTCGTTGCGTTCTTTTGTGTGTTCTTCCCTTTTTGTTTGTCCAAACTAAAGGAAAGTTAAAAGAGTGGAGAAAGGATTCAGTCGGGCGCCCTAAAACCAAGAATGAGTACAACAGATAAGCTGTGGCTTTTGTGTAATGTTTTTTTGTGTGGATTTCAATGCTTTTCTAAAAATTGGAAAATACTAGTCATTTCAGGAGGTAATCAGTAGAAGTTTGCTTTGGTAACCAGGCCGAATTAAGATGAGATAAGGCATGTAGGTGCAGGATTTGTTAAATCAAACATGCCAGTTGTAGAATTGAGATGCCAAGAAAATGAGGAGGCTTGCCAACTGTGACAGTTTTAGATCCTGCTTACAAATACAGGGAGAGAATAGGATATTTGATTTGGTGTCATGCATTTCAGGTGATTAGGGAATGGACGGGGCGGGGGTGGGATCAAAAAATGTTAAGATAACCAGCCCTTGAAGGGAGGATAGTTAAAAATGTTTTGATTTGTAATTGAAGCACATGAAAGATGCAACATTGCCATTTTATTGGTTAGGCAGACCCTACTCAAGGCATAACTGGTACCCAAATGCCATTCGAAGGGAATAGAAATTTATTTAAGCTTCGTATGAACACAAACCCTGAGAAGTTTAGAGTAGTTCTGATTACTTTTTAAGCCTTTGTAAGAAAAATGTCACGGATAAAATTGGATTAGGTTACTTGAAACTGGAGGATTTTGCTCGATTAAAACAATTTCCTGCCTATTAGATTATCTTTGTTACAGAGAAGTTGAGAGCAGAGATAAAAAACAAATTGACAAGGAGGACATTCAATTTACTTTATCAAGTAGAGCTGAGATATATTGGATAGACATTTGCCTAAAATGAAAGATTTTCTCCTTTCCTGCAAAAGATACATCCTACTGCTTTGAACTCCCAAGTATGCCTAGTCACCTTTTAAAATGTGTAAAACAGCTTTCAGAAAAAGGAGGGCTGCTTTCCTTGTATGATCTTATCTTGACTACCAGAATTGCAAGAGATTTTTATGTCGATGAAAGCTATGAAAAATATACTAAAAAGTTTGCAGATTTATAGGGCTCATGGACCCAGAGTGGAGTCCTTGGTTTATAGACTAAACACATTTAATGTCACTCAACTTCCACTTTTTAACAAATATACACATACATATATATGTATAGACAACTATTTTAAGTTGCACATAAACTTTATGGATGCCATATATATGTGTGTATATGTATTTTTTATGTTATTATTTTTTTGAGACAGATGTTTTACCCTGGGCAGGTTGCTGTGACATCATCATAGCTCACAGCAACCTCAAACTCTTGGGCTCAAGTGATCCTCTTGTCTCAGCCTCCACAGCAGATGTGACTAAAGGCATGAATTACCATGCCTGGCCAATTTTTATATTTTTAGTAGAGACGGGGTCTCACTTTGCTCATGCTGGTCCTGAAATCCCGAGCCCAAGCAGTCCATCTGCCTTGGCCTCGCAGAGTGCTAGGATTACAAGTGTGAGCAGCTATGCCTGGCTTTTTGCTCGTTTTTTGATTAGATGGTCTTTGTTGAGTTGTGAGGGTTCTTTACATATTCTGGATACTAGTATCTTACCAGATATACTTTTGCAAATATTTTCTTTCATTCTCACGGTTGTCTTTTTCACGTTCTTGAAACTTATCCTTTGAAACACAACATTTTAAGTTTTGGTGAAGTACAATTTGCTTTTTCGTTTGTTACTTGTGCTTTGGTGATAGAAACCACTGCCTAATACAAAGTCATGAAGATTTATGCCTATATTTTCCCCCAGGAATCTTACATTTAGATCTTTGATCTGTTTTAAACAATTGTGTATGATGTGAGGTAAGGGACCAACTTTATAACTTTGTATTTACTTGTAGATGCCCAGCTGTCTCAGAGCCTTTGTTGAAGTATTCTTTTTTTTTTTTCTTTTGAGACAGTGTTGCCTAGGCTAGAGTGTCATAGCGTCATCATAGCTCACAGCAACCTCAAACTCTTGGGCTCAAGCAGTCCTTTGGCCTCAGCCTCCCCAGTAGCTGTGGCACCTGTCACAAGGGCTGGCTAGTTTTCCTATTTTTACTAAAGATGGGGTCTTGTCTTTGGTTAGCCCAGGCAATCCCTCACCTTGGCCTTCCAGAGTGCTGGGAATACAGGTGTGAGCTAACATGCCTGACCAAAGATCATTTTTTCCCCACATTGAATGTATGGTCTTGGCACCCTTGTCAGAAGTCAGTTTACCCTAACTATATTAAAGGGTTTTTTTTTTGGCCGGGGCTGGGTTTGAACCCATCACGTCCGGCATATGGGACTGGCGCCCTACTCCTTGAGCCACAGGCGCCGCCCTATATTAAAGGGTTTATTTCTGGGTTCTCAGTTCTATTCCATTGGTTTATTCGTTGTTTTTTCTGTAAATCTTTTCTCTCATCGGTTTATCCTTATACTAGTACCACACTATTGTGATTAACTTTCCAATCCGGGTCCCTTTTATTTCCTCTTCTTACCTATCTGCCCTGCCTAGAACTGTCTATGAAGTGTTGACTACATGTGGTAAAAGAGGGCATCTCGTCCTGGTTTTCTTTTCCCCCTAATTTTTTTTCTACTTCTATGACAGATTATCTTACTCTTAATCTTAAGGGGGAAATCTTTAGTCCTTCACCATTAAGTATATTAGCTTTAGAGTTTTGGTAGATGCCTTTTACAGGTTGAGCAACTCTCTTCTGTTTCTGGTTTGTTGGAATTGTTAACAAGGATTATAACAGAAACCTTAAAAAGCTGTGATATGAAACAAGTATGTTTAGTTTAATTGAGAAATTTCAATCCATAGGTGAAACAACATCTATAAATATATAAAGGTGAATTATCACCTGTCCTTTAAAAAGCCTGGTAGGGAGATAATTATATCACACACATAAAAATTACTTAAAATGTTTCTCCCAAAATGCTAAAATCAAGGATTTGTAGGTGGCTACCTAGCTCTCTGTCACCCTAGTTAGAGTGCCATGGTGTCATCATAGTTGACAGCAAACTCAAACTCTATGGGCTTGAGCAAATCCTCTTTCCTCAGCCTCCTGAGTAGCTGGGACTACAGGCGCCCACCACTATGCCCTGGTAGTTTTTCTATTTTTAGTAGAGATGAGGTCTCTCTCTCTTGCTCAGGGTGGTTCTGACCACAAGCAGTCTACCTACCACAGCCTCACAGCATTACAATAACAGATGTGAGTCTTTTTAAGAACCACATTGACCAGCCACTTTTTTTTTTTTTTTATAGAGACAGAGTCTCACTGTACCGCCCTCGGGTAGAGTGCCGTGGCGTCACACGGCTCACAGCAACCTCTAACTCTTGGGCTTACGCGATTCTCTTGCCTCAGCCTCCCGAGCAGCTGGGACTACAGGCGCCCGCCACAACGCCCGGCTATTTTTTTGTTGCAGTTTGGCCGGGGCTGGGTTTGAACCCACCACCCTTGGCATATGGGGCCAGCGCCCTACTCACTGAGCCACAGGCGCCGCCCTGACCAGCCACTTTTGATGGTCATTATGTTCTGACCTCTATTACATAAGAGGCAATAATGTATGCAGCTTGCTGTACTTGTCACTAAATGACAAGGGTGTGTCATCTGTTTATTCAAAGTTTAAATAGTAAGTTGTCTTGGTCCATTTGTACTACTATATACAAAGGATGAGGGGGTCTATACCAGCACTGTATCACTTTAGTGAGCTGAGTTTGTCTAGAAGACTTGGAGAAGCAGCTTTAATCTGCTGCTATTAATGTTGGTCTTTGCATCTCTAGGTCAGCTTAAATTTTATGTATGTTATGGAATCTCTGTTCTCTTAGGAAGAGCCTTCTCTTAACTTTGGGATTTATTTTAAATATAACTTTTCCTTCTCCCCCAGTAGAGATTATAGTACAGTCTCCAAAAACACTTTTGACTTTAAGTGCTAATTCCCAGACTAACCCGGAGTTTGGGAATGCCGCCAAAATATCTAGCTGATGTAGTTATCTTTTTTTAAATTTAGAGACAGCATCTCATTCTGTCATCCCCAGCTGAAATACAGTGGTGCGATCATAGCTCATTGTAACCTTGAATTCTTGGCTTCAATCATCCTGCCTCAGCCTCTTGAATAGCTGGGACTACAGGTGCATGTATGATAGAGTTGCACTGTATTGCCTGCCTTCAAGCGATCCTCTTGCCTCAGCTTCCCAAGCATGAGCCACCTATATTATTCTTTATGTAGGAAAACCTATTCACTTTTAAGTTTCTCCTTTTCTTTAAAACAACCCTCGATATGCTGATGCACTGATTTCAGCAGCATTCTGTCACCTACACATTACTTCCATAGCACACACATCTTTCCCCCAGATTTCAGCCCTGGGTCTAGGGGGTTGTGGTACAGTGAGAGATCAGTCTTACAGCTGCCTAAGACTATGCTTTTGTCAAGGCCCCGTAATAAATCATACCAACAAACCAGATTTGTCGGACTCCTTTGGTTTCTCAGCTGCTTTGTCATTTGGAGAATGTTTTGCATCTTTAGCCCTTTCTAGAAGTACATGGAAACCTTTACCATGAGCCAACGTATTAAGCACTATTGCAAGGGTAGCCAGCCTCATTAAGGGTAAAAGGTGGACTTTAGTAGACACTAATAAATCGTCACAGATAATCACCAAAATTTAAACTACATTGAACAGAACTGAGTTTAAGACTGGTGTTTTAATTTTAGGTCATTCTTTTTACAAAGACAGTATGCCTATTACACAAGATGCTCTGCTAATAAATCTTTGCCAAAGACAGTATAGTCATTCATGTAATCACTTTTTTTTTATACAGTGTCTAACTTTGTCAACCTTGGTAGAGTGCTATGGCATCACAGCTCACAGCAACCTCAAACTCTTGGGCTCAAGTGATCCTCTTGCCTCAGTTTTTCTATTTTCAGTAGAGATGGGGTCTCACTTTTGCTCAGGCTGAACTGAGCTTTTGCTCAACCGCCTGAGCTCAAGCAATCTACCCGCCTCAGTTCCCAGAGTGCTAGCATTACAGGCATGCATTACATTTATTGTTAAAGTTGGCTAGAGTAGAAGTGAAATCAGAGAGAGATATTGGTAAAGTTCGTGGGGATGATGCCATGAAGAAAACAGAAGTGTACAAATGGACCAAATGTTTTTGTGAAGGGAGAGAAACTCACTAATGAGAGGTCAGGGCCTGAGTAAGCAACAGAACTGACAATAACACTGCAAGAAAATTCCTTGAGTTATGCCTCAAAATCATGCTGTGAGAAGCATGGCAGGCCAGATAAACATCAATAGCGAAAGTCAGGAAAATCTTGGCATGAGAAAGGTGTGGGTCTTGTATCCTGACAGTGCACTGTGAGGAAGTTTTTAGCCAGTGAACAAGTAACTATATTACAACACCCTCCCTACTCACCTGATCTGGCCCCCAAGGACTTTTTTTCTTTACTTGAGGATAAAGGAAAATACTGAAAGCAGACATATTGATGATATTCAGGACATCAAGGGTAGTATGACAGCTCTGATGGCCATTCCAGAAAGAGTTCCAAAACTGCTTAGAAGGGTGGATCAGGCACTGGCTTGGTGAGTAGGTTACCAAGGGGAATGTGGTCTCTTTCAGAAGTGAGTATATAGCACTAGTCACAGTATCTTAATACAGTGTGCCACCATTTTATTACCTGCAGAGAAACAACTTCCTTAATACTGACAGGTTTTGTTTTTTTTAAAAAAAGGATCGCTCCTTGGGCGGCGCCTGTGGCTCAAGGAGTAGGGCACTGGTCCCATATGCCAGAGGTAGTGGGTTCAAACACAGCCCTGGCCAAAAACCACAAAAAAAAGGATCGCTCCTATTTACAAAATGATTTTCTGCTAAAGCCTGTCATTAACAAACATGAACTTTCAAAAATTTCCCAAAAGTCCTGCAACCTCATCTAGAAATTAATACATATTAACATTCATGATCTATAACAAACCAATTTGGTATTAAGCTAAAGGAAATCATAAAAATTGACACATATATATCTGATGTATCAGAAATTACCATTTGAGCACTAAATAGTTTATAGGTCTAATGTTAAGTTGAAATCTAATAATGGAGGTTAAGTTATATGAGACAGGAAGCATACTTGTTCTCAAAGACATGCCAATACATTTTCTTAAAGCAAAACCTCATACTGTGTATGGGAATAACTAAAACCTTTATTAGATATGATTTTCCAATAACAGTAATCTGAAAACTGGAATTATCAATTCAAAGAGCAATGAAGTCTGAAAATTTAAAAAGTAGACTAGGTATCAGGGGACAACAGGTAAAGGAAGACAAGAATGTTTCTTTAATACTTTTCAATATTCCCTCTGTACACAATGTTGCATATGTACAACTCCATTTTTATTTTATTGATTTTATATAATAGTGAAATCCCTTTAAGCAACCTAGGTATATAGTTGGTGTCCAACTTGGGGGGTGGGGTAAGGGTAGAAACACACCTGATTAACAGTTTTCACCCACACATTTTAGACAATTTTTTTTTTTGCCAAGATTTTAGTAGTAAATTCATAAATATAGGAAATACTTTCACTTCTTCAGTGTTAAAATAGAAAGCCAAACAATGCCAACAGTATTGGCTTAATTATTGGTATACAAGAAAAACACAACACCAATGGATTTTCTTAATTATGCATTTTAAATTTCAATATGTGCATTTGTTTCACTTTTACAGTTATAAATGTTCTAATCTGTTTTAGATAACAGTATGTAATAGTTTTTAATCTATTGAGATGTTGCTTTCAATTTGAAATATTGTGTGTATACATATGTATAAAAAATAACCCAATGTATGACTCATCTGACAGATGTTTAAGATCAATAAGGGCTTATTTTTCAACATGCAGTTAGGAAGAGAGGGAAGCAAGCCAACCTCTCTACACCGTCTTGTTGCTGGGCTCATTTTGCAGTGGTATCAATAGTGGTTTTTGGAGGGAACCATGTGCCTTCAGCCTATACAGTTAAGATCAGATACCACAATCAACAAGAGGGATAGAGGATATGGGGAAAATGGGAGTGGGCAGGTGTTAAATGTCAAATTTTAAGTGTGCGCTTTCTACTTTATAAGTATAGGACAAAAATAGGCCAATAAGGAAAAAATTTTATAATCAGGGAAAAAACTACAATCAAATCAAGACATAATAGCCGAATTAAGTTTTTTTAATAGGTTGCATATATAGATGTTTAGCCATACTCTTATCTTCAAGAGTAGAACTCGATATCCAATTTACATGCCTCAGATACCACCTTTCTTACTTGTTTACAGTAAGGTCTTGTATCCAAATATCCACTTGCACACTGAGAGCTTTAAGAAAAAACAGGACACAGAGGAAGTTGCCATTTTTAGCAGCAATGAAATATCACTACCCCCTTTTTACATACCGAATTCAAGTCACAATCAGAGGTGAGTGTACCACAAAGTCACTAGGTACAAAATTGCTAGTTCATTTTTAAATTAATAACTTGAAATTACCCCTGCCCCCCTCCCCATGATATCCCTTCTTTTTATAAACAGCAAACATTTTGCTATTTTATACATAGGCTAGCAGGCTTGTTTCAATATGAAAGTGCTAATTCATTTACAGATTTTTTTTTAATCAGTTATGTAGTGCTACAATAAATGTCCAATAGTCTACATAGGAACAATCTTTGATGAATGGAAATGATGAAGGTTGAATAAGGCTATCAGATTACCTTATCTTATTTACATACAAAGAATAGATATCCAATGGTGAGGAAAAGACAGAAATTGGACATACTCATAGGTGTAAAAATTGTATCTACCTTTGAGCTTTATATACTGTAAATGAGACATTTTAAATAGTCCTGTAGCCCATGCCTATTTTTTTCCTCAGAAAAAGAAAAGCTGCCTTCATGGCATCCCCTCTTGTTTCAGATTTCCACAGTGTCACTTTAAAGCTTCAGTCAGGATCTTACTTTCTTCAAAAAATAAAGAAAATACCCACTAAATTATCTCCCTCCCCAAATCCCTCTGGATTCTTTTCCAGTGCCAGGGTGCATGATCAGGTCCCATCTCCTGGGTTTTTTTTTTTTGTCCATCTATCGATCAGTTAGTTTAGAGTAGATAACATGAACCAGTTCTGGAACCACTACTAGGAGGAACACAAGCTCTTCACTACAATCACACAGCAGGAAAGAAAGTGATAAACTCAATTCATCCCTGGTGCCGGGCCTCCAAAATTGAAAGAACTTGGCACAACTGGAGCACTGAATTTGTACCCTCCATGCTTCTCAATCATTTTGGATTCTAGAAAACAAATAAGTAAAATTTAACAGAGTATTCAATCATCTACTGACTTGGGGGGAGGGTTGATAAGATATTAATAAACCAATAGCTTAACCACTGATATGGTACCAGTAATAGCCAAGAAATTCCTAAGTCTATCTTTAGTCTTCTTCCAAATATACAGGGACAAGCACTATGTGGAGAATATAATCTCTGCTACTGTATGCTGTAGACCCCATAGCCATTTTTCATTCCCCAGTGTTAAGAAAAAAATCTTTTAGGTGGCGCCCACATACACCAAGGCAGGTGGGTTCGAGCCCGGCCTGGGCCTGCTAAACAACAGTGACAACTGCAACAAAAAAATAGCTGGGCGTTACGGTGGGTGCCTAAAGTCCCAGCTACTCGGGAGGCTGAGGCAAGAGAACTGCTTAAGCCCAAGAGTTTGAGGTTGCTGTGAGCAGTGACGCCATAGCACTCTACACAGTTAGACCTGTCTCAAACAAACAAAAACTTTTTCTTTTTACCAGCCACCCTTGGTATATGGGGCCAGCACCCTACTCACTGAGCCATAGGCTCTGTCCCCAAACAAAAAATCTTTTAGATACAAAATTTTGAGTTAAAAATATCAGTAAAGTCTGATCTCTAAATCCAATGAATCAAATGAAGCAAGCAAATACAAAACGTAACACTTCAGAAGTCTATGCCTTATTTGTAAGGAGGACCCTTCTTTGACTATAATTATAAAGCTAGTTTAGTTAATGGTGTTAGCATAATGAAATGTGTACAAATGAAAACTTGCCTGGGATTTTCTTTAATAGTTTTCTATTTTAAATTGCACATGAACTTTATGGACACCTTGTACTCCTGAGGAAAAAAAACACTTCCTAACTTTTTAAATTTTTGGCTTCCTAATAGAACTTTCTTTTTTTTTTTGTAGAGACAGAGTCTCACTGTACCGCCCTCGGGTAGAGTGCCGTGGCGTCACACGGCTCACAGCAACCTCTAACTCTTGGGCCTACGCGATTCTCTTGCTTCAGCCTCCCAAGCAGCTGGGACTACAGGCGCCCGCCACAACGCCCGGCTATTTTTTTGTTGCAGTTTGGCCGGGGCTGGGTTTGAACCGGCCACCCTCAGCATATGGGGCCGGCGCCCTACTCACTGAGCCACAGGCGCCGCCCCCCTAATAGAACTTTCTATTAAATGCATCACCATAAGCTTAAGCACTCTTATACACTGAAAACAGTCTTTAACTATATTTAAAAATAAACCGTAGCAAAAAACAAAATTCATTTTTCCTATGTTAAATCCCTCAGATTAGAGTTAATTCCTAACACCTGCAACAACTATCTATACCCTTTCTATAATTTTAAAATTCAGAAGTTGTATATAAAGTTATTAATTGGTTAACATACCATGGGCTGCTCTTCTCTGATCAGCCAGAGTTGCTATGTCCTGTAACTGTTTTCTTTGTTCTTCATTAAGACCATGAGTCAGAGCCTGATACCACACAGGATTACGATTTTGAATAGCTATCCAAACAAAAACAAGGGGAAAGAAAAAGAACATTAATAAGAGGTCTGGTAGCTCCTATCCTGTTTCTCCTATCCCATCTACTCCCAACACTAAAATTCTGATCTATTTTGTGTTTTCCCAATAATTTTTAAAGTTATTTTATTTGTGAGACAAAGATATAGGAATAAAAATTAATTCATTTATCTTTATGCTTTAAAAAATCTATTCATTGTTGGCCAGGCACAGTGGCTCATGCCAGTAATCCTAGCACTCTGGGAGGCTGAGGCAGGCAGATTGCTTGAGCTCAGGAGTTTGAAACCAGCCTGAGCAAAAGTGAGATCCCATCTCTACTAAAAATAGAAAAACTAGCTGGACATTGTAGTGGGCGTCTATAATTTCAGCTACTTGGGTGACTGAGGGCAAGAAGATTTCTTGGGCCCAGAAGTTTGAGGTTGCTGTGAACTATGACACCACAGCCCTCAATCAAGGATGACAGACCGAGACTCGATCTCAAAAATAAACAAAACAATCTATTCATTCTTGTTATTTATTTTTCTAGCAAACAAGGATTCAGAGTTTAAACCCATTCTCACATAATGAAAAAATGTAGAGGACTTCAGGAATGAAATTAATCTAACCACATTAAATAAAAGATTTAGAGTTGTCTAGGCTCATCCTAGCACTCTGGGAGGCTGAGGCAGATGGACTGCCCAGGCTCAGGAGTTCAAGACATGCCTGAAAAGTACTATTTTTACTTTAGTAAAAATAGAAAAACTAGCCAGGTGTTGTGGTGGGTGTCTATAGTCCCGGCTACTTGGGAGGCTGAGGCAAAAGGATCACTCAAACCTAGCAGTTTGAGGTTGCTGTGAGTACTCTATACAGGAGACAGAGTAAGACTCTTATCTTAAAAAAAAAAAAAAAAGATTCAGAGTTAAAGCAACTTGAAAATAATGAAGGCTACTTTGGTTAGAACTCTCAAATCTCTAAATTAAAAAAGAAAAATGAGAAGTAGATGCAGGTAAATGATGAATAATATAAAATAAGCACCTTATTTTTCTTGTCTTCCCTACTCCAAACATTTCCTTCAATAATTGATTTTCTTTCCATAGAAAGGCAGCTTTACAGTCCCCCAGTTAAAATTAAAATGGTCACACATTTTTATATTATGGCCTAAATAATGGTCAAATTCAGAGGGGACATTTCCCCTAAATATCACAAAATCAGGTGTTAAAATCTCACCATCTTTAACAAGAACATGGGCCCTATATTAGAAACAATCTTTTAGGGATTGACATGTGTTTATATCTACAAAACACAAGGCATACACAAAGCAAGTCAGTAGTTCTTGGCACCACAATCAGTTCTGCTGGCATGCAGCGCAGAAACCATTCCTTTGTATTTCTCCAATCCTGCATCAAAACTGCTTTGTCATGGGCTTGGAAGACTAAACCCTTGGTTATCAGAGAATTCCCAATGCCTAGGAACGATATATAATAGTAGTAAATTCCAGAAGGAAAGGGTGTTTCAAGGATAGTGGGAATTTAATCTTTTAAACTGAATGGTGGAATACAGATATTATACATTGTTGAAATCAAAGTAAATAATGGTAAAAACCAAAGTGACTACTAGTATTCTGGAGCCACACACATTATTCCTGGAAAAGTCTGACTGCAAAGAAATTAAAAATTCTTAAGATCAAGTTACCTGTTACAAGCTGAAAATCTGAATAAACTGAAAAGTATTGACTTAGTAATAACTGAACTGGTTAAAATATCACAGAAGACAGAAAAAAAGAATAGCGAATAGTGTGGCTTTAGATAGGAAAAAAAAACACAAATACTTTAACAAATAACTAACAGAAACACATAAGTAAGAAAGAGTGTTACTTCTGAGGTCAGCTGGGAGATTGTGAATCAGAAGTCAGAAAGAGAAAACTGTCACTGTTTAACTTTTAAAAACTACATTATTTTTCCATGATGTGATCTTTCATTATTACATTCTAAATGTAAAATTAATAGGATGAAGAAAGAATATTCAAACTCTACAGCAAACAAAATAAAAAAGAACAAAGATTCTAAAGCAACATTAGAAATTATTTTTGTTACTTTGCCTAACAATCTTTTTCTAGTTTGGGTTTGGTATCTCCAAAACCCTTTGTTTCAGAGGCAGAGAGAAGGTGGCACCTGTAGCTCAGCGGGTAGGGTGCTGGCCACAGGTCACATACAGCAAGACTGGCAGGTACAAACCCACTTAGGCCCGCTAAACAACAATGACAACAACAATAACAAAGAAGAAAAACTAGCCAGGTGTTGTGGCAGGCACCTGTAGTTCCAGCTACTTGGGAGGCTGAGGCAAGAGAATCGCTTAAGCCCAGGAGTTCGAGGCTGCTGTGAGCTGTCATGCCATGGCACTCTACTGAGGGCCACAAAGTGAGACTCTTGTCTCAAAAAAAAAAAAGAGGCAGAGAGAAATTACAAGAATTCATTCAATCTATACATAACAAGTCGACTTACTTTGAAATATAGCTTTAAATATCTGATACTCATCAACAGGGTTATCTTCATCATCAATGATTGTGGAATAGCCTTCCAGAGCAGTCTCCTCAGCATCATCTTCTTCCCAATCCTCATCATCTCCATCTTCCCCTGCTTGCTTAGCTAGAATCTCCAAATATTCTTGCCCATCTTCATCAATATCATCTTCATCACTCCCCAGTTCCTCTGCCAAGTCAAAAAATAGGTACTTTTGTTTTTTGTTTTTGTTTTTTTTATTGTTGGGGATTCACTGAGGGTACAATAAGCCAGGTTATACACTGATTGCAATTGTTAGGTAAAGTCCCTCTTGCAATCATGTCAAAAATAGGTACTTTTGTAATAGTAAAATATTTTGTTTTCAATGAAGTGACAACTGTATCAATCACTGTTAGCAAATTAAAAATCACAACTGAATAAATACTTAGTTTTTGGTACTAACAGATGGTAAGATAGATGACAGGATACATTAAGACAACATTAAAAACATAAATCTTGGGCCAGGCAAGGTAGCTCATGCCTGTAATCCTAGCACTCTGGGAGGCCAAGATAGTTGGATTGCCTGAGCTCACAAGTTTAAGACCAGCCTGAGCAAGAATGAGATCCCCATCTCTAAAAACAGCCAGGAATAGTAGTGGGCACCTGTTGTCCCAGCTACTCAGGAGGCTGAGACAAGAGACTCACTTGAGCCCAAGAGGTGGAGGTTGCTGTGAGCCATGATGCCACAACACTCTACCAATGGTGACAAAATGAAACTGTCTCAAAAATAATAAATAAAATAAAAACATAAATCTAACAGTTACTATAATGACATGTGTACCTTTGTATGTGTTAATTACAATCAGATGTAAGTGCCCTGTGCTAAGCATTACGTTAAGTGTATAAGGAAGTCTTTCTATGAATAAGCAACACGAAAACATTTGGCTATGACCCCACATTTCTTTGGGAGAAGGACCAGAAGACAAGTTAAATACAGTGATATTTCTATGTATAGAAGTTTTGTGTTCTTCCACCAAAATCGCTTACCGGTTTCATCATCATCCTCAGCTTCATCATCATCATCACTGTCATTCTCATGTTCTGCATGGCAAGCATATGCTCTTTTTAATCCATTAAATAAAAGGATAAAAGCTGGCAAAATCTGTCCAGAAACCTGATTTAAAACTTGTGGTATCTGTTCCATATCAATAAGAGCACACAATCCAAGAACACACATCTTTCTGTCATGAAGCCTAAATGGGGGGGGGGAAAAAAGATTTCTCTCTTTTTCTTAAATAAGCAGTTTCTCACAAAGGAAACAATAAATAAAATTGTAAATTATGTTACTTACCCCAAGAAACAGTCAACATCATTAAGCCACTGTGTAATAAAATGATTTGTAACTGGCTCAACATTATTGGGGAAGCGAAGATTTTCTAAGGTATTGAGTAGCAGGTGTGGATTATAATATAAAGCTGCAATTGCAACTTGTAGACACATCGTTCGAAGTTCACTTGTCTTAACCTCTCTTGTTAGTCTTTCTAAAGCTGCTTCAACAAATAAGGGAATGCACTGTAAAGAAAGAGCGAGATATACCGAGACTGTCATTAAGAGCATCCTGAGAATCCTAGTAAATGTGGAATGTAAAGGTCTTAGCAAAATAACTAAGAAAATGCCACGAAAGTTATGTTAACTAGTGTGATGAAAATGTGTCAAACAGTCTATGAACCAAGTGTATGGGGCCCCATGATCATACTAATGTATATAGCTATGATTTAATAAAAAAAATAAATAAATAAAGAGCATCCTGACTATCCTACCCATATTAATCTGTCACCTCAACTAACTCTTTCGTTCTGTTAGATGACCAATATTTATTATTCACTAGAAAATCTAATTTTAGTGAAAGTCAAGTCTTCATGGAGCTATTACAGCCTTACCACATCAATTATGGCTTCACAATGTTCCTGTTAAAACGGACAGTGGAAACCTACTAAATCTACTGAGAATCTTAAGCCGAAATTTACCTTGCCTAATAACAAAGTATCAATAAAACTTACCAATCATACCTCTATATATGTTAAAATATGACCATTACTATATATCAATTAAATTTTAAACTATTTAAAAAGTTTAGGTGTCACAATAAACAAAAATGTATAGAATATACAACAAATGCCCCCAAAAGGAAGAGAAAAATGTGGAAGGCAAAGACTGTGAAGCCTCAAATATGAGTCATCACTAGCCTCACTGACCTGGTCGATGCCACGCCCTTTGCACTGTAGAATAATGACCTCTAACAATTTCGCTGCATGACACTCTGCATCTTCTCCTGCAACTCCAGTAAGAACCTGATGAACACAATATAAGATGCAGTGAGGCTTTATGAAATCTTTGAATCAGTTATCTTTAAACCAGAGAAACAATTCTCCTTTTCCTGTGTACAAGCTCTGAGTATTGCTTAAGGTATTCTAGTTAATATGAATTACTGCAGTGTTCATTGTGCAGATGACAAAGCACAGATGTGATCAAAGCATTTATCCTATAGTGACAACTATATAGCATGTTGACAGCTACTAAATTCGCATACAAGAAATGAAGAATACATAACTTGATATGCTAGTAAAACCTTAGAAGACTGTAAATTTACAGATAAGGGTTCTGTAAAAGAACAGTAGATAGTATAGATACTTATCTATTCCCAGAGTATTAACATAAACAATGTAATTGGCAGCAAATGATAAATAGCGTAACCAAATGATTATTTTGACTACGTGTTCAGAAGGGAAAGATATCAATCAAGAACAAGCATATCTAAAACCTTCACAAGACAAGACAATTAATTTTTTTTTTTTTTTGAGACAGTTTCATTATGTTGCCCTTGGTAGAGTGCCGTAACGTCACAGCTCACAGCAACTTCAAACTCTTGGGCTTAAGGGATTTGTTGTAGTTGTCATTGTTGTTTAGCAGGCCCAGGTCAGGTCTGAATCCACCAGCCTCAGTGTATGTGGTGGGCGCCCTACCCACTGTGCTACATATGCCGTAATAGCCTGCAACAAACATTGGTGGAAATTCAAATGCTACTCATTACAACAACTTTGATGCTGATGGATCCCAAATCAAAACCAATCTATAGGGGGAAATAAATTTATCCCGTACCTCTAGTTACAAGATTTTTAGTTCTTTTTCTTTTTAAGACAGAATCTCACTTTGGTAGGGTGCCATGGCGTCACAGCTCACAGCAACCTCAAACTCTTGGGCTCAAGCAATTCTCTTGCCTCAGCCTCCCAAGCAGCTGGGACTACAGGCACCTGCCACAATGTCCGGCTATTTTTAGAGACAAAGCCTCACTCTGGCTCAGGCTGGTTTCAAATCTGTGAGAGCTCAGGGCAATCCAACCGCCTCAGCCTCTCAGAGTGCTAAAATTACAGGTATGACCCACTGAGTCTGATCTTTTAGTTTGTTTTGAGACAAGGTCTTGCTATAACCCAGACTCAAATTCAGTGGCACAACCACAGTTCATTGTAGCCTTAAATTCCTAGACTCAAGTGATCTTCCCACGTCAGCCTACATGTACCACCACACCAAGCTAAATTTTTTTTTTTTTTGGCCAGAGACAAGGTCTTGCTATGTTACCTAGGCTGTTCTCGAATTCCTGGCCTTAACCAATCTTCCTACCTGGGGCTCCCGAAGTGCTAAATTACAGGTGTGAGCCACTGCACCCAACCTACAATTTCATAAATTTTACAGTGGTAGCTTCATGAAATCTGATATTATATAAAAATAACCTACCTTTTTGCACATACTGTATATCATTTCAAGATATTTGGTATCAGATAGAAGTGTGTCTGTATCAACTGTTACATAATTATGGAGAAGAGGCATCATATCTGTATTAATAAAAAGCATCAGTCACACATTTTTACTAATACAAATGCTTTATCTTTGCTTCTGAAAAATTTACTTAGAAGAAGACAAACCTATGAGATTGTTTTGTTTTTAATACCCACTTGGAATACAAATATATTCACTTCAAAGAAGCAGTTGGAACATTCAAAAGTATATGTTCGAATCAAAAGCTACAAATAAATCAAAATAAGGGGAAAATCCTAAGTATTACTGATTTGACTTACCTGTAAAGTAATCAAAACCATCTTGCTGAAAGACTTCAAATACAAGGGGTAGTAACTGCCACATTTGTGGAGACACTTGTTGACACGTCAAACTATGTGCTAAAGAGAAGATCTCTTCATAGAATTCTGAAAAAGAATACTTAGGTATTAAAAAAAAAAATGCTTGTTCATGTGAAATAGCACTAAATTCTTAGCACAATCAGAGGTATAATACCTAAGACATGCTGTTGTAAAACAGTACCAATGACCTGTAAGCAGATTCCCTCAAGTTGCTGGGTTATCTAAAAGAAAAGAAAAAAATAATATGGAATTGCAGCACACTGAATGAATTACTAAAATAATGCATACTGTAATTCAATACACTTAAATATAAAGTCCATGTCGTTGAGAAATCATTTTAAGTCTTTGTTTTAAAATGATTTATATATTATGAAATAGTGAGCCAGTCTGAGATTGAAATTTAATGAAATACCAGTATAGTGGGAAAAATACAAGGAATAACCAGCTCAGTTTACCTAAAAATGAAGGAAAAAATAACATCCCAGAAAAGGTCAAACTGCTATAAAAATTTAAAAAGTTACAATTCTGAAGAAAGCCTATAGTTTCTTCATGTTTATAAATAGATTAATTCAGGCCTGATGTAACTGAAAAGCCACTGTGAGTGACTTACAGAGACATTATCTGATGAAAGGCATTATTCCCAGTAATCCCAATAATTCTTAAATTACCTCCATTTTTCAAATGATATTAGATATAATAAAGCATGGAATGTGAACTCAGGCCCCAAGTCATTCAAGACTGACAGGAAAAAGAAAAAAAAAAAAAAAAGACTGACAGGAAATATAAATATGTCTGTAATTGTCAGTAGGAACCTCAACACCACCCAAAATCTGAGGACCATAAAAATATTAAAGGATCAGGAGAACATGATAATATCTACTAATCAGATACAAAAGCCAAGACATTCATTTCAAATACATGGCATTTAATACATTTTGAATGCGTCAAACAGAATAAACAATTCATCTGGTAAATAAAGTAGCTACTGGATTGCTCATGGCTCCTGCCTATCCCCAACTACAATACAGAAAACAAAAGTTACTAGTTTTCTGCAAAAGGCAACACGTAGATGATCTGAAAACAATGCACAGTTTATGGGTAAGAAATAGGTTAGCATTTTAAACCTGAAATTCTTGACAGTGGTTACTTCTAGGGAAAGGAAATAAGTAGGGAAAAGAGTGATCTCCTGAGGGCTCTAATTACATCTACCTGAAATTGTTTTCCCTTTTATTTATTTATTTATTTTATTTTTTTTGTAGAGACAGAGTCTCACTTTATGGCCCTCGGTAGAGTGCCGTGGCCTCACACAGCTCACAGCAACCTCCAACTCCTGGGCTTAAGCAATTCTCTTGCCTCAGCCTCCCGAGTAGCTGGGACTACAGTATTTATTTATTTTTGAGAGAGGACCCTGCTCTGTCACCCAGGTTAAAGTACAATAGCATATCATAGCTAACTACAGCCTCAAATTCCTGGGCACAAGAAATCCTCCTGCCTCAGCCATAGTGCTCAGCGACTACATATTTGTATTTTTGGTAGAGAGTCTCGCTATATTGCTCAGGAAGGTCTCTAATTCTTGGCCTCAAGCAATCCTCCTGCCATAGCCTGTCAAAGGGCTAGGATTATAGGCACAAGCCACTACACTGGGCCTAAAAATATTTTTCTTTCTTTCTTTTTTTGAGATAGAGTTTCAACTTTGTTGCCCTCACTAGAGTGCAATCGTGTCACAGCACACAATAACCTCAAACTCTTGGGTTCAAGCGATTCTTTTGCTTCTGCCTCCCAAGGAGCTGGGACTACCGGTATCCACCACAATGCCAAGCCATTTTTTAGAGACAGGGTCTCACTCTTGCTCAGGCTTGTTTTGAATTCCTGAGCTCAAGTGATCTGCCCATCTCGGCCTCAAGAGTGCAAGAGTCCTAGGATTATAGGCATGTGCCACCGCGCCCCACCCACAAATTTTCTTTTCTAATAGAAGAGTCTGAAGAACATATTGTAAAATGATAAAATGTAACAAATCCAAGTGGTGATTAAGAAGTATACTGGTTAAATTATATTAAGAAAAATAAGCCAAGGACAGAAAGACAAATGTTACATGTACTCATTCACACATGGGAGCTAAATATTAAAAACAATTGTTGTGGAGACAGTATAGAATGGTCATTACCAGAGGCTGGAAAAGGTAGAAGGGGGTGAGGGGATAAAGTGGGGATACTTAATGAGGGCAAAAGTGTTTTCAGACAGTTAAATAGATATACCTTATAAATATATACAACTAGTATGTATCCATAACCACCAAAAAACTGGAAAAAAAAAAAAGAGGTATTGGTTATATTTTTTCTGTTCTTTATGCCTTTTTTTAAGACAGTCTCACTTTGTTGCCCTTGGTAGAATGCCATGGTGTCACAGCTCACAGCAACCTCAACATCTTGGGCTCAAGCAATTCTCTTGCCTAGCCTCCCAAGTAGCTGGGACTTACAGGCACCTGCCATAACACCTGGCTATTTTTTAGAGACAGGGGTCTCACTCTGGCTCAGGCTGGTCTCGAACCTATGAGCTCAGGCAATTTCCCGGCCTCAGCCTCCCAAGTGGGGTTTACAGGTGTGATCCACTGCACCCAACTCTTTATGCTTTTCTATGCGTTTTAAATAATTTCATTTTTAAAAATCCATTAATTATCATTCTTTTCCAAAAGACAACAGGAAAAGAGAAAAATCAGGAAGATGATGGTGATGGTTACATAAAAATGTGAATGTAATTAATGCTAATGAACTGTATGCTTAGAAATGGTTAAGAGGATAAATTTTCTGGTGTGTATAGTTCATCAAAAAATTTTAAACAAATTTATAAAAGCATGGAAACTAAGAAGAATACATTTTCCTGGGAATCACACTATATACTTCAGGATCTGAGAAATGTTAACAAAGCAAGGAGCCCAAGATAAAGAGATCATAAAACAAGTATACGCTTTCTATTTCTTCTATTATTTTAGAACATAAAGTATTTATAAGGTACTAATCTTATCCTTACAAAAGAGAAATATTTAAAAATGGCAAAATCAAGGCTGGGCACAGTGGCTAATGCGTATGATCCTGCCACACAAAAAAAGAAATTAAAAAGTTAGCCAGGGGCGGTGGTGCGTAGCTACAGTGCCAGCTACTTAAGAGGCTGACGGAGATCACTTGAACCCACGAGTCCAAGGTTACAGTGAGGATAGGATCACAGCACTACAGCCTGGGCTAGGAAGGGAGATTCTGTCTCTTTAAAAAAATAAAATAAAGAAAGGTCAAAATCAAGGTGAACTAGATGATCAGAGAGTTATGTAAGTCAGAGCCCTTAAAAAAAAAGGCAGAGAACATTGCTTAAAATGACTTTTTTATTATTTAAAAACAAAACAAAACTGACATAGACTAGTCATTGCATTATAAAAGAGTTTGACATTCCCTAAAAACTGTGCCAACACTGGGTCATTTTCTTACCTCTTTGTGATCTTCCACTACACTAAGAAGTGTGTCAATTGTATTCAGAATTCCCATAGCAGTGACTGCTTTGTCATCACTTCCTTCTTCATCTGGCCCAGTCTGAATCACTTGGTTAAATGTCATTGCCTAGATTCAAAAGAATATAACTCAGGTTTCTTATTGAAGCATTATAAACACATTTTGGTCTGTGACTTTTTTTTTTTTTGAGACAGAGTCTGACTATGCCGCCCTCGGTAGAGTGTCGTGGCATCACAGCTCACATTGACCCCAAACTCTAGGGCAGTTTTTCTCAACCTTCCTAATGCAACAACCCTTTAATGCAGTTCCTGTGGGTGTCGACCCACAGGTTGAGAACTGCTGCTCTAGGGCTTAAGTGATTCTCTTGCCTCAGACTCCCAAGTAGCTGGGACTAGAGGTGCCCGCTACAACACCCAGTTATTGTTTTGTGTTGTTATAGTTGTCGTTGTTTGGCAGGCCAAGGCTGGATTCGAACCTGCCAGCTCCAGTGTATGTGGCCGGCACCCTTGCTGCCAAGCCTTGGTCTCTGACTTTTAATTCTAAACTGTTCTCACGAAATACCACGACAAATCAATGTCTCCAAAGGACTAGTAAGAGCTTGAGCTACGAAATCAAACGGTCCTGCTATGCCACTTACTGGTTGACTTTAAGCAATCTATTCGGCCTCTCTTGACCCTTCCTGATATGTCAATTGGACTGCATAGAGAGACTTAGGAGGATTAAATAAGGAAAGGAACAGAAAGAGATCCATATGATGAATATTTTCATTAATATTACTAACAATTGACAATGCCCCAAACAGACATATTTAATCATCAACGGGTTTCTAGAACTGCCTTTTGTAAAATTTAATCATTTTCAGCATTCCAGGAAACTACACAGATAACCAAGATGACAATATGGTAGCCAGAGGTAGCAGTTAAGAATATAATACCATGGAGTTCCAAACATGAAGGCCAGCCTCACTTTGTCTAGCTATGGCCAATTTATTCAACCCTTTTATACCACATATTTTCTTTATATGAAATATGAATAAACACAGTATTGTGTGAGAATTAAATAGGTAAATATCTGTCAAGGGTTAAGAATAGTACTTGGTAAATATCTGTCAAGGGTTAAGAATAGTACTTGCTATACAGTAAAGTCTGTGAACTATTTATTATATGGTAAATAAAGCAAACCACTTGTAACACAGTTCCAGGAACATAGTAAAAGAAAAACTGAAATACTTGTATAAATGATAGGCTCAAACAACATACCAAATGTTGTGTCATTTCTACTGCAATAGGAGTAACTTCTTCACTATATTCACAGATCATTTTCTGAATCACATTGGTAAGGTCATCATTTTCTGTTTCTCTTATAATATGAAGGAGAGCCTGCATTACAGGTCTGATGAATGGTGTGATGTATTCTTTAGCTATAAGAGAAAAAAAAGGAGGGCGTGTAAAAACTTGTGGGGCAAAACTAAAACTTCTTAAAATCTAATACAACACACACCAAAGGGTAAAAAAGAAATACTTTTACATTAAAAGTATGCTCATGGGCAGGCAGCGTCTGTGGCTCAGTGAGCAGGGCGCCGGCCCCATACACCAATGGTGGTGGGTTCAAACCCAGCACCGGCCAAACTGCAACAAAAAAAATAGCCGGGCGTTGGGACAGGTGCCTGTAGTCCCAGCTACTGGGGAGGCTGAGGCAAGAGAATTGCCTAAACCCAGGAGTTGGAGGTTGCTGTGAGCTGTGATGTCATAGCACTCTACCAAGGGTGATAAAGTGAGACTCTGTCTCTAAAAAAAAAAAAAAAAGTATGCTCAATTTCTAGTATTATGTGTTTTATAATTACATGTAAAGATATTCTTTTTTTTTTTTTTTTGAGATACAGTGTCCCTCGGTACAGTGCCATGGCATCACAGCAACCTCAAACTCTTGGGCTTAAGAGATTCTCTTGCCTCAGCCTCCCAAATGGCTGTCATTACAGGCAGCCACCGTAACACCCAGCTATTTTTTGGCTGCTGTTGTCATAGTTGTTTTCAGACCGGGCCAGGTTAAACCCACCAGCCCTGGTGTATGTGGCCAGTGCCCTAACCATTGGACAATGGACGCCAAGCCACATTCACTGTTCTTGACAACAAATCATTTACCTTTTTCTTGCAGTTTTTGGCCAGGGCTGGGTTTGAACCCACCACCTCCTGTATATGGGGCCGGTGCCCTACCCCTTTGAGCCACAGGTGCTGCCCCTATTTACCTTTTTCTTGATTGCTGATCAACACTTGAAGAGCAATGGCAGCTTCAACTTTCACAGGCATTTCTCTATCATCAATAAGACATCTTCTTGTCAGCTCCAAGGCTGTTTGAAGGTTCTGATCACTTTTGAACTTTACTTCACAAAAATAATGAAGTACCCAGCAAGCCTTAGTAGAAAATGCAATGAATTACTTAGTAGAAAATGCACTAAATTCCCCCAAATTCATCTCTATTCCCAGAGTTCTGTGTGCGGGAATTTGGAGGCTGGCCAGTGGTAGGTGTGTCGTAAGAGACAACACTAGACCGGTACTATGATCCCAAGTTTCTTTTTGGCTGCATGATGTTTGTGTGGATAGCAAGATCTGCATGCAAAACACAGACAGACACTGCTACCAGTCATAGATGAAAACTATGCACACATTACAACAGCCACTTAAAGATTTACATTAAACAAAAGTCTAAAATAAATACGGGTTCTCAAGTGAACATTAAAAGGTTTCAATATTAAAATCCGTAGTCGTTCATAACAAAAAGCTATTTATACCGTCTAAATCTATTGAAATAAAATTTAGAGTCATTCATTTGAGATAATTACACAGGAACATCACTATGTACAACATGAAAATTTATTATTTGTCAATTAAAATAAACTTTAAAAAGGTCATTCACTACAAAACATAAATGTGTAATACACAGCTTTAAAACATACCCTTGCTCTCATATAGCCCAGTTCACTGCTGAAGAGAGGGAACACATGATTCTGCAACATGTATTCCATCTGATCTTTATAGATCTTTTTCTGTAAATATAAACAACAATTATTTTGATACAGTTCCAAATATACCATCATCTTAATTTCAAAATTGATACACCAGTGTTAAAAAATGACTATTAATGTCATGCCACCCACTGGGATTCTCTGAATCCCAGGATTTACAACCAAATTTCCCCCTTTTTTTTTTTTTGAGACAGAGTCTCATTTTGTTGCTCTCAGTAGAGTGCCATGACATCATAGCTCACAGCAACCCCAAACTCTTGGGTTCAAGCCAATTATCTTGCCTCAGCCTCCCGAGTAGCTAGGACTACAGGTGCCTGCAACAATACCCGGCTATTTTTAGAGATGAGGTCTCCCTCTGGCTCAGGCTGGTCTCGAACCTGTGAGCTTAGGCAATCCACCCACCTCGGCCTCCCAGAGTGCTAGGATTACAGGTATGACCCACTGCACCCTAGCCTACAACCAAATTTCTTATTCTAGAATTTTACCCACCAACAAAACACTCAATACACTTTTACATGTTTTTATAGCACGTATTAGAAAGTCACTATACCAGATCTTAACAGTAATGGTATTTCATTATTTATTGGAAAGGTGGTTAATATTATTCCTTACTTTATACAATTTTTTTTCTTATGAAACTTTTTTTGAGACAGATTCTCACTTTGTCACCCAGAATGCCAGGGCATCATAGCTCACAGCAACCTCAAACTCTTAGGCTCAAGTGATCCTCTTGCCTCACTTTTTTAATTTTTTAGTAGAAACGAGGTCTCACTCTTGCTCAGGCTAGTCTTAAACTCTTGAGCTTAAGAGATCCACCCACTTTGTCCTCCCAGAGTGCTAGGATTATACGGTGAACCACTGTACCCAGGCTTTATGAAACTTCTGTAATCATTAAAATTCTCTGTAAAGTTTCTAACTGAACATAATCTGAGAAAAACAACGGATTGGATTCTAAAAAGATACTACATCAAAATGGAATCCAGGGGAAAAAAAAAAGACACTTTCATTAATCTGAAAGTTGAGTATTTTCTAAGTGGTAATAAACTTTTAGAAGAGTTTATTAAGTCAACATTAAAAATATAAAATGCTAGGGGCATCGTCTGTGACTCAAAGGGTAGGGCGCTGGCCCCATATACCAGAGGTGGCGGGTTCAAACCCAGGCCTGGCCAAAAACTGCACCCCCCCCCCCAAAAAAATATATATATACATATATATATATATATATATATATATATAAAATGCCAACAGTATCAATACTTACACAAAACTGGAGAAGACTACAGATATAACAACTAAATGCACTGTGGGATCCCATATGGGATCATGAACCAGGGAAAAGGAAGTAAGTGGTAAATCTTGTGACATATGAAAAAGGTTTGTAGATTGATAGTATCATATAAAAATTAAATTCCTGGTTTTGATAATTGTGCCTGACTATGTAAGATGCTACCATTAAGTGAAGTTGGGTGAAGAATAAGGATAAAGTACTTCAATGTGTCAAGAGAACTCTCAGTAGTCCCAGTCTCCTATAATAAATAATTAGAATGTCTTTAACCTATACTTTGTAAACTAAGAGAAGGACAGGTGGATGAGGACAGAAAAGTTGAAAGGCAGTCCAGGTGGGAGGATCGTGTGAAGCCAAGAGTCCAGATCAGTCTGAGTGAGATCCTGTCTCTTACAAAAAGTATAAAAATTAGCTCAGTGCACGCCTGTTGTCCCAGTTAGTTGGGAGGCTGAGGAAGGAGGATCACTTAAGCTCAGAGTCTGAGACTGCTGTCACAGCACTGCATTCTAATCTTGGGCAACAGAGCAAGACCCTGTCTTAAACAAAGAAAAGCTGAAAGATACAACATCCACACAAAATAACATCCAATTCAGTGAAGAAAGGTTTGTCATAGTGGGAAAGGATAATGACTAAATATTTGCTGCTGCTGCTGCTTCTTCTTCTTCCCTTTTTTTTGTATGTTTGAGACAAGAGTCTTACTCTGTTGCCTGGGGTAGACAGCCATGGCATCATAGTTCACAGCAACCTCAAACTCTTGGGCTTAAGCAATCCTCTTGCCTCAGCGCCCTGAGACTATAGGTGTGCGACACTGCGCCCAGCTAGGTTTTCTTTTTTCTATTTTTTTTTAGTAGAGATGGGGTCTCACTTGTGCTCAGGCTGGTCTCAAACTCCTGAGCACTGCCAAACCTGGCTCAACTCAAGTAATCCACCTGCCTCGGCCTCCCACTGTGCTAGGATTATAGGCGTGAGCCACTGCACCTGGCCATAGATCTTAAATAATAAGTCAGACATAGCATGTACAATTAAGATGTGGCCGCTAAACATAATCTAATCAGCCAGTCCTTGTTATAAAGCTAGTGTAACAAAAGCATGATGTATCTTTTTCTGCTTCCTGATCCAGTCTAGGATCTCACATTGCATTTAGTTGTTATATCTGTAGTCTTCTCCAATTTTATAAGTGTTGATGTGTTTTTTGTTTAACAAACTCCTCGAAAAGGCTTGTACCACTAAGTTAAACAGCAGCATTCAATTTTACAAACTGCCATCAAGATTAATACATTGAGAAGAAAAACACTTTTACAATTATCTTGCAACATGCAAAGATAACTCAGACTAATAAAAGTACTTTCAGCACAAGCCAACAAGAGAAAATAATAATTGGACATATTAAAATCTTATCAAATGATACCTTCAACATTGTACCTCATGGTTGCATTATTGTACACAACTATGATTTAATAAAAAAAATGATACCTTCAAGAAAGTGAAAACGTTTGATCAAAACAAGTTAAAAAGGTACAGAAAAAAGTGAAAACATAACCTAAAGAATGGCAGAAAATTCTTGCAAATCATAATATGAAATATTTCTAACAATTCGACTACTTAAATAAAAATGGGCAATTTGAATAGATATTTCTCTAAAGGATATATTCAAGTGGATAATAAGCACATGAGAAGATTCTCATCATTAGCCATTAAGAAAATGCAAGCCTAAACTACTGTGAGATACTACCTCATATTCCCTAGGACAGCTATGATCGAAAAGACAGAAAATAATACTTGAAGATGTAGAGAAATTGAAATCCTTTTATGTATATATATATATATATATATAAAATGATACATCCACTTCGAAAACAGTCCTGTAACATCTCAAAATATGACCGTCAATTTAGACCCTCTTAGGTATATACCCAAGAGAAATGAAAACATCTGTACACAAATGTTCATAACAGCCCCAAAGTGTAAACTGACAAATGGATAAACAAAACGTGTATATTAATACAATGAAATATAATTTGCAATAAAAACAGTGACACATGCTATCACATAGATAAACCTTGAAAACCTGACAAATAAATGAAGCATTACATTTTATACTGTTCTATTTATATGAAATGTTCAGAAAAAACCAAATTCGTATAGACAAATGAAGACTACGAGTAGCCCATGGTTGGGAGATTTGGGGTTAAACAGGGAGTGAATGCTAATGTGTATAGAGTTTCTTTGGGGAGTCATGAAAATGTTTTGAAATTGCATGGCTGTGATGGCTGTACAACTCTGTGAATAAAATAAAAACTACTGAGGTGTCAACTTTTTGTAAACAATTTGCAAGGGCAAATTGCATGGTTTGTGTACTGGATCTCAACAAAGCCTATTGATTTTATAAAACTAACTGCACACTCACACATATACGCAAAAGAAGCAATACCTTCAGAAGTATTTCTGCTAAAGAGCCAATCATATGCAGGGCTCCATCTTTTTTTCGAGGATTGGCATTTGGTTCTGTAAGGATCTGGTAACAAAATCCCATGGTCTTTTGCAGTACCTAAATTAAAAAGAGCAAAGTAGTACTTTATTGGCTATTCCAACAGTGCTTGAAAAACAGGGGAAAAACACTTTGGGAAGCTGAGGCAGGAGGATCACTTGAGGCCAGGAATTTGAGTGCAGTGAACTGTGAGGATGCCATAGCACTCTACTCAGGATGACAACACAAGACCCTATCTTGAAAAATAAAAATAAAATAAAACCAAAAATAAACAAAAAATCCATACTAACATTTAAAACTGAATGTATATTTGAATAAATTTAAAATAATATAGCAAAAGTTATCTACACATTACTTACCTCTTTCCTCTTACTACAGGCTGTAAACAAAAGTGTCTGGGCAGCAGTGGTAGGAGAAATGAAATCTTCAAACACATCTAAAAAACAAATTTAAAATTAAGACAGAAAATGGCAATTTCAATTTGTTCACCAAACATTTTTACATTACATAGTTTACAAATGATGCTGTTAAAAAAAAAAAGCATGAAGAAAATGTACCAAAACTTCATTTAAAAGTATGAAAATGAACCTATATCCCCATATAATTTATAATACAGTCACAGAAATACAAATTACAAAAAGTACAAAAGATTTTGGTAGGAAGAAGGACTAAAAAAAAGTTAACCAAATCATAATTCTTTACTGCCATGTAGGGACTCATTGTAACTCCAATGTGTCTTCTCAATTCCCATAGATATATACATGATAACTGAGATGGGATCCAAAAATAAAATTGAAACACACTGATTATGTAACAGTTTTGGCGTATGCCTAAAGTATATTCAGCGTTCATAACTTTATAACACTACTGTATTTGTGTCTGTTAAAAAATAAGATTATCATTATCAAATTCCACAGGTAATAAATAACCTCAAAAAGGTCTACAAAAGAGATAAATCACATTAAAAACAAAGTGTTTAGTACCAAACCTGGGGCCATAATACCCCCGAGGTTGGATATGCACAATCACTCTAATCTTTTTTTTTTTGTAGAGACAGAGTCTCACTTTACCGCCTTCAGTAGAGTGCCATGATGTCACAGGACTCACAGCAACCTCTAGTTCTTGGGCTTCCGCGATTCTCCTGCCTCAGCCTCCCAAGCAGCTGGGATTACAGGGGCCTGCCACAACGCCTGGCTATTTTTTGGTTGCAGTTTAGCCGGGGCTGGGTGTGAACCCGCCACCCTCGGTATATGAGGCCGGCGCCCTACTTGCTGAGCCACAGGCGCCACCCCCCTAATCTTAACTACTGGCATATTTTATTTCTAAAAAGGGGAAAATCCCTTACCAAACTTCATGCGAATATATTCATAAGGGTCCTCTTGCCAGAGTTCCTCATCAGCATCTGTATAGCACATCAATGGAAAAATAACATCTTGGATAATGCCCTGCAATTTAAAAGTTAAGAAAGTAACAGCCTTCAGTTTTCAAATTTAAACTTTCATATTCCTTTAACTACTAAATATAAAATTTTATTCTATCAAATTCCCTGCTCTAAATAAAGCAAATATATTACTTATAGAAACAGGAGATAAGTCAACTATCTTGGGAAATAATTGTTGAAATAAAGTCCCTTGCTTACTTCAATTTACATTATAAAATGTTAACCACAATCCAACAGTAAAACTTTAATGCAAGTTTGAAGGTAACAGTTTTAAGTTAAAAAACAAATATTCACAAAATACCTCTCATAACGTTACGTCAGTGTTACCTCCTTTTTCTTTCTTTTTTTTGAGACAGAGTCTTAAGCTGTTGCCTTGGGTAGAGTGCCATGACGTTACAGCTCACAGCAACCTCAAACTCTTGGGCTTAAGCGATTCTCTTGCCTCAGCCTCCAAAGTAGCTGGGACTACAGGCACCTGCCACAATGAGCAGCTATTTTTTGGTTGTAATAGTCATTGTTGTTTGGCAGGCCTGAGCTGGAGTTGAACCCACCAGCTTCAGTGTATGTGGCTGGCACCCTTAGCCGCTGAACTACAAGCGCCGAGCCTACATCTCCTTTTTCTGTTGCACACTCAAAACAATCTCCACAACCAGACTAACACAATAAAACATGCAGCTTTTCATTCTTTATGACAATTGACGTTATTTCTATTACACTGGCCAGAAAAACATTTAAGATACAAAATTATTACTTGTATATGAGGCTTTAGATTCTTCCAGGTGAGGGCATGGGAAACTCCTTGATTAATATAATTTAATGTCTGTTGCAGAACTCGAGGAGCCATATATTGCTTCTCCTTGTACTGATATAACACCTTTAATAAAACCTTTGGAAAAAAATGTTCTATCAAAAACCAAAGTTCAAATAGAAATTTTAACCACTTAAAAGCCAGTAAAAACGGTTGACACATGCCTTAATGCCCAAGTCATCATCGAAAAATGACAACCACATTCTTTTTGAGAGAATGTAACTTTAAGATTAGGTGTTAGCAACACATGTTTATTCCTAAAGCATTTAAACAATGAACAATCTGAAGTAATACTGTGTCAAAAGGACTAGTTTCTGATTAAGAAGAAGAGAAAACCATTTGCTACCTACTAAACAAAACACATTGAGACAGTACTATCTTGTTAAACTCATCTCCTAGGAAAACCATACCCAAATGAGTCAATCTTATTTTGTATCTGCCAAGGGTTCTAATTCTACTTTATGTTTCAGAGTATCAACTTTCGGAGCGTGGTCCACAAACGTCTGGTGATCCCTAACACCCTTTCAGAGGGTCAACTAGGATAAGCTATTTTTACAATAATGCTAAAATGTTATTGCGTTTTTTATTTTCTTACTGTGTTGACATTTGCATCAATGGCATGAAAGAAATGGTGATAAAACTTCTGATGCCTAATCTGAATCAAGGGAATGTGAAACTAAGGTCGTTGTATTCTTTTTTTTTTCTTTTAACTATCTTCTAATTTTATTAGTCCACTGTATTCTTTACAGCCCTAATTGTAGACTAAGTTTTTGTTAAGAATATCCTTAATGAACAAAAAAAATATGATTAAATGAGAAGTATACATACAGCATTCATGAGATCAAGTTGAAAGCGGAAATATTCACTTATTCTATGAAACATTATTTTACACTTGAAAGAACTGACAGACAAATAATGGTTATTTAGACTTAGGCAGGTGATAGATTTTTTTTTCTCAAAAATGAATGAAATGTACCTGCCACACCAAAGAAACAATATTACTGATGCTAAAATTTGAACTTTCAAGTAAAAATTAGAATTCTAGAATTTTTAGATTACCATCATTAATTTAAAAGCTTTCCAACATTTAAATAGATTTCTGATGACTGGTGGTGATATTAACAAACATGGTTTTCTTTTTCTTTTAAAAAGACAAGGTCTTGCTCTATCACCCAGAATAGGGTGGCACAGAGTGGATAACAGCTCTTTGCAGCCTCCTGGGCTCTAGCCTCAGCCTCCATAATAGCTGGGCCACAGGCACTCACCACCACACCTGACTAATCTTTTTTTATTTTTCTTTGAGACAGAGTCTCACTTTGTCCCCCTTGGTAGAGTGCCATGGCATCATAGCTCGCAGCAACCTCAAACTCTTGGGCTTAAGCGATTCTCTTGCCTTAGCCTTCAAAATAGCTGGGACTATAGGTGCCTGCCACAATGCCTGGCTATTTTTTTTTTAAGAGACAGGTCTTGCTCTGGCTCAGGCTAGTCTCAAACCTGTGAGCTCAGGCCAACCACTAGCCTTGGCCTCCCAGAGTGCTAGGATTACAGGCATGAGCCACTGCACCCAGCCCACACCTGGCTAATCTTTAAATTTTTTTGTAAAGACAGGGTCCAGTTAGGTTGCCCAGGATGTTCCTAAACTCCTAGTCTCAAGTGATCCTCCTGTCTTGACATTCCAAAGTGCTGGGATTACAAGTATTAGCCACCCGATCTGATCTTCTTTTTAAATTGCATAATGAAATGTATAAACATTTGGAAAATCTGTAATAACTCAATGAGTCAACATTTTCAAAATGACCAATGCAGGATGTTTCAAAATCAAGTATGAATCAAAGTCTCAAAGTGCAATACATACCAATGATTTTTTTTTTTTTGAGACAGAGCTTCAAGCTGTCGCCCTGGGTAGTGTGCCGTAGCATCACAGCTCACAGCAACCTCCAACTCCTGGGCTCAAGTGATTCTCCTGTCTCTGCCTCCCAAGTAGCTGAAATTACAGGCACCCGCCACAATGCCCAGCTATTTTTTGGCTGCAGCCGTCATTGCTGTTTGGCGGGCCCAGGCCGGATTCAAACTTGCCAGCTCAGGTGTATGTGGCTGGCGACTTAGCCGCTTGAGCCACAGGTGCCGAGCCCATACCAATGAGTTTTAATGTAAAAGAATGCAAAAGGCTTGTTTTTGTAATTTCAAATTCCACGTTGTGATTAACTTTTAAGAAACTACCATTGAACAATTCTGGTGTAATTATCAAATAATTTCCATAATTATCTGTAAAGTCTATTAAAATATCAACTTTTCCAACTTCATCCCTGTAAAGCCAAATTTTCTTTATGTCAACCACAACAAATTAAAACAGACTGAATGCAAAAAAAAGCATGAATATCCAGCTGCCTTTTATTAAGCCAGACATTAGAAAAAATGATAGTAAGGAATTTATTACTTTTAAATACCTGCTATATTTTGTTTTAATTTCTAACCTGGCAAACATCATTAGGTACAACCCACATAAATGAAAGCCCATGGATGTCTTCTGGGGTCCTAAGCCAAAAATAAGAACTGCTAAGAGTTCAAACATGCACTCTTTAGAAGACAAATTAACTTAAAGGTATCATGTTTCTATGTAGAAATAGTATCTCAGACTTACTTGCTGGACACCGACAGCAAATGCCTTCAGAAATACTTCAGCAAATTCATTATACTCCTTAGAAACATTGCCAGGACTCCCATATCTAAAAGAATATTAGAATGTCTATTGTTTCATTATAATGCTTTATACCAGCACTTATAAAATCAAAAGCTTAAAAATAAACTTAAATCACAATATATAGATAAATCAATTACCTTTCAAAAAGCCTTGCTAAAATATGTAAAGCCCACTTCTTACATTTCCACCATGGTAACTCAGGTCTATCATCTTCTTCAACTTGAAGTGTTTCCTTAAAAGAGACGTGTATTTAATGATAGTAAGAGATGATATAATCTAGAAGGAACAGTAGGAGGTAAGAACAGATTCACAAAAATGTGAATGCTTCTTCACTGTTGGCCTTTCACGATAAAAGCTTAAACTTGGAAAAATGTTAACTGATTTTTTTAAGACAAGAGTCTCACTTTGTCACCCTTGGTAGAACGCTGTAGCGTCATAGCTCACAGCAACTTCAAACTCTTGGGCTCAAGAGATCCTCTTGCCTCAGCCTCCTGAGTTGCTGGGGCTGCAAGCGTCTGCCAATTTTTTTTAGAGATAGAGTCTCACTCTGGCTTAGGCTGGTCCTGAACTCGTGAGCTAGGCAATCCACCCACCTCGGCCTTCCAGAGTGCTAGGATTATACGCATGAGCCATCATGCCCAGCAAAAATATTAACTCTTAAATCTAAGAGGCATGCTCACTGCTTCACTACTTGATGTATTTTTTATTTTTATTTTTTGGTTGTAGTTGTCATTGTTGTTTGGCAGGCCTGGGGCTGGATTCAAACCTGCTAGCTCTGGTGTATGCGGCTGGCTCCTTAGCTGCTTGAGCTACAGGGGCCGAACCTACTTGATGTATTTTTTAAGCTAGATTAAAGAAGTAAAAATACAGAGCAACTGAAACTCTCGTCCATTGCCAGTGAAAGCAATGCTTTGGCAATCATTCTGGAAGTTACTTATAAAGTTAAATATACACCTACCCCATGAGCCAATTCCATTCTTTGGTATTTATGCAAGGGTGTGAAAGCGCAAGATCGCAAAAAGACACATAAAGACGTTCCCTACTTTTACCTATAATCCTGAAAAAGTGAAAACTGCCCAGATACCCATCACCATGTGAATATATACATAAACTATGGAATATTCATACAATAGGTTATCACTCAGCAATAAAAGGGAACTACACTGCATAAATGAATCTCATAAGCATAGTATATTATGTGAAAGAAGGAAGAAACAAAAGATTACTTATTAAAGTTCTAAAACAGGCAAAATCTATTATTAAGAAATGAGAATAATGGAGGCAGCGATGACTACTAGAACCAGCCACGGGCAAACCTTCATATAATTTAATAACTCCCTAAACTGCTCATCTATAACCTGTACATGTTACTGAATATTAACTATACCACCAAAAAGGTATAGTTAATACCTTTGAGAACTTTAAGTTATATATTCCAACTAAACATGTACAGAAAAATACCTGCCAGTTTCCTATTTCTGCATTATTTTAAAATTTTTTGAAAAACAATCTGGAAAAAAAATTAAACAATAAACTACAAAACACAGGAGAGTGGTCTTACTTATGCCATTAATAGTATTATACTGGATAAATAATATAAAGCCCCAATGTCTAAGTTTAAAATAAAATTCAGAAGTATTTTTTTTTTGAGTAGTAAGTAAAGCACATAATAACACTTAAAACAGTAGATATTTTAGAACTTACACATTCTCCTATCTCTCTAGAAAATTAGATTATAAAGAAAAGATGATAACTTAAAAAACTGTAATTAGACAACTCTGAATAAACTAAAGCCCACTGAGTTGTGCATTTTAAAAGGGTAAATGCTGGGGCATATTAAGTCTTATTGCAATGAAGTTATTTTTAAAAAATAATGTAACTACAATGTTTGGCCAACTTGTAAATCAAATTTTTCCTCTGTGGGCATCTGACGAATTATTAAGCTAAAATTTAGTTATAAGTTCTTAATTTAGTTAAAAACTGAGAAAATAAGACACCGATGAATTAGGATGAAATATAGATACATACAGCACCTAAGCAATAATAAATGAAATAACCCTTCACAATTTTTTACTTAGCATATGCACTTACATAAACAAATAAAAAGGTATCTCTATACCTAGACAAAATACATCACAAATTATAAAAGTTTATAAAGAATGTTATAGGAAATACCAGTTAAGTCCTCAAAAGAGCACTAAATACTTATATTTAGCAATGTAAGAGAACACAGAAACTTACATTAGGTACATCCCTGTTCACAACAGTCTTTAAAATTTCTATCCATTCTGTCAGGCTCTGTTGATTTATCAGCTCCAGCGGTAATGTATACTAAGCAAAAATCAAGAATTAGTATTTTTAAATCGTTACTAAAAAAAATGTCACTTCTTTTACTCTTTTTTTTTTTTTTTTTGTAGAGACAGAGTTTCACTTTATTGCCCTCGGTAGAGTGTCGTGGCATCACACAGCTCACAGCAACCTCCAACTTCTGGGCTTAAGCGATTCTCCTGCCTCAGCCTCCCGAGTAGCTGGGACTACAGGCGCCCGCCACAACGCCCGGCTATAAAATGTCACTTCTTTTACTCTTCACAGTACTAAAAGCATTTTATTCAATCTACTTTTCTGGCTTTTAGTACACAGGTAAATTTCTTTCCTTAGTTATCTCCCATGGGAAATAGTGGAAGTAACTGTGGGCATTCCTGTTGTATTCCATTATTGGGATTATATTTCATTTTCACCATAAAGTATGATATTTATCATGGATTTCTACTGAACATTAAAGCAGAGATGGTTATAAATTTTATCAAATACCTTATCTGACATCCATAAAGACAGTTACAGGTCTCTCTTCTGATGTTAAGTATTAATCACAAAAATTGTTTTAAATGTTGTCTCCCTACATTATTCAGGCCATATACAAACTACTGGGCTAAAAGACCTTCCCATCTCAGCCGCTGAGTAGCTGGGACTATATAGGTGCATACCACCACACCGAGTTCAAATTTCTTTGAGATAGGTTCTCGCTCTATCACCCAATGGCATGATCATAGCTCGGTGTAGTCTCCAATTCCTGGGCTCAGGTCACCCTCCCACCTCAGCCTCCCTAACATACAGGTATGTGCCATTACCCCCACTTACTCCCCCCCCCCATAGAGATAGGGGTCTCATTATATTGCCCAGGCTAGTCTTAAAACACTAGGGATTAAGTAATCTTTCCCTTTTGGTCTTCCAAAGTGCTGGCATTACAGATGTAAGCCACATTGCCCAGCCCAAATTTATTACTGTTGCCCATTCTTGCATTCCTGGGATAAATCCTATCTTTCAGTAGGCTGGAAAAGCCAATATCTTAACAGTGACCCCTGTTGGGTGTCATCTGTGAAGACCACCACTTTGAGGCTTTCTCTAGGGCAGGCGTCCTCAAACTTTTTAAACTTTTTAAACAGGGGGCCAATTCATTGTCCCTCAGACGGTTGGAGGGCCGGACTATAGTTTTTTTTTAAAAAAAAAAACTATGAACAAATTCCTATGCACACTGCACATATCTTATTTTGAAGTAAAAACCAAAACGGGAACAAATACAATTCACACGGCTTCATGTGGTCTGCGGGCCGCAGTTTGAGGACGCCTGCTCTAGAGAGTCTCCAGGTAGAGTTCTCCCCTGGTTCAAGAAAGGGTATTTGAAGTTGGGCGAGGTGGCTCACAACTGTAATCCTAGCACTCTGGGAGGGCAAGGCCCATGCATTGCTGAGCTCAGAAGTTCAAGACCAGCCTCAGTAAAAACAAGACCCCATCCCTACTAAAAAAAATTAGAAAAACTAAGGCAAGAGATCTCTAGAGCAGCAGAGTTTGAGGTTGCTGTGAGCTATGACGACACCATGGCTCACTATCCAGGGCAACAGAGTGAGACTATCTCAAAAAGGGGGGAGGGGAATTTGGCACACTGGAATATAAATATGTGTGTACATATTAAAACAAGTTTGTTAACACCTACAGAGAAAAAAAAATTGATTTAGGATCTTAGGACATCTATTTTCACAAGTGAGATAGGGTTATATCTTGATAGCAGGATATGCTAGTCTCAAAATAAGTTGAGAAGATTTTATTTATTTTGTTCTATGTCCTGGGTAGTTTTAAAAAAGCATTTTTAATCTAAAAGGTATCACCCTACCAGTTAGAAAAAATATGAAGACTATATAGATATTATAAATTCATATTACTTTACAAAGAATTTTATAGGAAAAATCCAAAAGAATGGCATTAAAGTGCCCTTAGACTAATTAAGATTGGCAGTTATGGCTCAGTGTCTGTAGCTCAGCAGCTAGGGCGCCAGCCACATACACCAGAGCTGACGGTTTCAAACCCAGCCTGGGCTTGCCCAACAACCATGACAACTACAACCAAAAAAAATAGCTCGGAGTTGTGGTGGGCACCTGTAGTCCCAGCTACTTGGGAGGATGAGGCAAGAGAATCACTTAAGCCCAACAGATTGAGGTTGCTGTGAGCTGTGATACCACAGCTCTACTGAGGGCAACATATTGAGACTCTGTCTCAAAAAAAAAAAAAAAAAGATTGGCAGTTACCTTTTTTTTTTGGCCGGGGCTGAGTTTGAACCCGCCACCTCCGGCATATGGGACCGGCCCCCTACTCCTTGAGCCACATGCGCAGCCCGATTGGCAGTTACCTTTAAAGGTCTAGCAAAGACATGCAAAATTCAACCAAACGATGGAGTAAGTCTGCTAGTCTTGGTGGAAGTGAAGTCACAGATTTAAATGATTTTTTTTTGTCTGACACAGAGTCTTACTCTGTGCCCTGTGTAGAGTGCTGTAATGTCATAGCTCACAGGAACCTCAAATTCCTGGGCTCAAGCGATCTTCCTGCCGCAGCCTCCCAAGCAGTTGGGACTATAGGCACCTGCCATAACACCCGGCTCGCTTTTAAAATTTATTTTATTTTTTTGTAGAGATTGAGTCTCACTTTATCGCCCTCGGTAGAGTGCCCTGGCGTCACACAGCTCACAGCAATCTTCAGTTCCTGGGCTTAGGAAATTCTCTTGCCTCAGCCTCCCGAGTAGCTGGGACTATAGGCGCCTATCACAATGCCCGGCTATTTTTTTGTTGCAGTTCGGCCGGGGCTGGGTTTGAATCCTCCATCCTCAATATATGGGGCTTGGCGCCCTACTCACTGAGCCACAGGCACTGCTCGTTTTTTCTATTTTTAGTAGAGACCGGGTCTCACTCTTGCTCAAGCTAGTCCAAACTCCTGAGCTTAAGCAATCCACCTGGTCTCAGCCTCCTAGAGTGCTAGGATTATAGTTGCAAGCCACTATACCCGGCCTTAAATAAATTTTTTGTTTTTGCAGTTTTTGGCCGGGGCTTTGAACCTACCACCTCTGGTGTATGGGGCCAGAGCCTTACTCCTTTGAGCCACAGGCGCCACCTTATTTTTTTTTTTTTTTTAGAGACAGAGTCTTACTTTGTCAACCTTGGTAGAGTGCCGTGGCGTAACAGCTCACAGCAACCTCCAGCTCCTGGGCTTAGGTGGTTCTCTTGCCTCAGCCTCCTGAGTAGCTGGGACTACAGGCGCCCATCACAACGCCTGGCTATTTTTTTTATTGCAGTTTGGCAGGGGCTGGGTTTGAACCCGCCACCCTTGGTATATGGGGCCGGTGCCCTACTCACTGAGCCACAGGCTTAAAAAGTAATGGTGGGAGGCCAGGAGTGGTGGCTCACACCTGTAATCCTAGCACTCTGGGAGGCCCAGGTGTGTGGATTGCCTGGGCCCAAGGGTTCTAGACCAGCTGGAGCAAGAGCAAGACCCTATCTCTAAAAATAGCTGGGTGCTGTGGTGGACACCCGTAGTCCCAGCTACTCGGGAGGCTGAGGCAAAAGAATCACTTGAGCCCAAGAGTTTGAGGTTGCTATGAGTTATGACACCATAGCACTCTACTGAGGGTGGCAAAGGGAGACTCTGTCTCAAAAAGAAAAGGTGGGACTTAAATCAAAATCTTAGTAGATGAAACAAATCTTTCTATGGCAATATGGTACAAAAGAACCAATTTAAATCCTAACCCCCCAAAATTTGTTTTATAAGTAATTACATTACACTGAGATATAGACTCAGCCATTTCCTTTGTAGATATGTTTTCCTAGAAAGATTTAGAATATACATAAATAATGAACTCCATTACTGTGTGGTAGTCAAGTCCACAGAATGAGTATTTTTGTATCAAATTTAGAATAAGTTTTATATTTATTAGGACAATCTATATTTTGCATCAGTATGTGTTAGATTTCAACTGTAATCAAGTAACTGATTTTCAGACTCATAAATTAAAGTAAGAGATATAAAAAGTTACTAATTTTGTTGTGCTGGATGTTATAAAAGAACTTGAGATTGCCCTTTTACAATTTAAGATTTATTAGGGCTCTTTTTCTACATATTTGGGGGAAATAGGCTTGTTTAGACTTACAATTTAGGCCAATTTATACATTCCTAGCAAACTGTCCACTTAATCTAGATCAGTGGTTCTCAACCTTCCTAATGCGGCAGCCCTTTAATTCAGTGCCTGTGGGTCATGACCCACAGGTTGAGAACCACTGATCTAGATTTTTAAATGTAATTATTGAGATGCTAAAATTCTTTGTTAATTTTTAATGTGGTAAATGATAAGACTAATGTTACATACATAAAATCTGCTTTATAAAATTTACCTGAACAAGAGCATAGAAGATCTTGAATATTTGTTTCTGGATGAGGACAGATTGATCAGACTGATCAGAAAGAAGCTGGATAAAACGATCCTTTAGAACTGGCAGAAAATGCTGCATTGCTGCTACCAATGGACTCCGCTCCTCTGGTTTCTTATACCTTTGGGTAGGAATATAAACTAATTCTGTAAGAATTTATTTCCACAATTATATATATGTGTGTGTGTGTGTGAATGTGTGTAACCTACTTGTTTATTTATACAAATATAATCAAATACTTCCTAACCAATTTAGAAAAAGAAAAACCTACTCTGGGAGAAAAACCACACAAAAAACCAACTTGAGTAAAACCTGAAATAATAGGTCTGAACATTTATTATGAGGCTAATAATCTCCAAGGCCCCCATTAGTATCCCCAATTTTATAGAAATTATCTTTCCTAGTATTACACATCTAAGCATGAACCTAAGTAGCTAGAATCCAGGGTCTCCTCTCTTAACCATTATGCAATGAATACTGATACAAATGAGAAGATACAATCATCTATTTTTTAAATAGAAGAATGAAATAGAACTAGCTGGTGAACTGTTGCTTATGTTGTAAGCAGGAGAGAATATACCATTTACAGCATTGGTACTGGTGTTTTCTTGTGTTCCCACCAGCTAGCCATCTTCCTGCTAAAGAAAGGTCCAGCTGTTACTCTAACCTCTATTGAAATAATTTCAAGAGAATTAAAATTGATTATATACTACCATCCTTAAATAGTTGTAACTGTTTAAACTGCACTCGGACTTTATGGCCACCGTGTATAAACATGTGTTAAATCATTAACTCTAATAGCCAAAGCTTATCTCCTTTTGGTATAGGTGATTATCTAAAATGCTTTAAATTGGTTTTGCACAACAGATCTCAGGTTTCATTTATTGGTACCCTTCTTCTTTAAGAGCGAAAATAAACCTTAGAATTGAGTATCTGATTACGTTTTTAAAAGGTAAAGATAAAGCCTTTTACCTACTGAGTGAAATGAGAACATAGGTAAATTGCCAAGAATAAAAAAAAATCATTAATTCACTGTTAAGGCTAATAACACAATTAACGTTTTTTTTTTTTTTTTTAGAGACAGAGTCTCACTTTCTTGCTCTCCGTAGAGTGCTGTACCATCACAGCTCACAGCAACCTCCAGCTCTTGGGCTTAGGAGATTCTCTTGCTTCAGTCTCCCAAGTAGCTGGGACTACAGGCGCCTGCTACCACGCCCGGCTATTTTTTTTACTGCAGTTTGGCTGGGGCCAGGTTTGAACCCGTCACCCTTGGTATATGGGGCCGGCAGCCTACTCACTGAGCCACATGCGCCGCCAATTTTCTTTTTTCTTTTTCCTTTTTTGAGACAGAGTCTCAAACTGTGCCCTGGGTTGAGTGCCATGGCGTCATCACAGTTCACAGCAACCTCAAACTCCTGGACTCAAGCAATCCTCCTGCCTCAGCCCCCAAGTAGCTGGAACTACAGGTGCCCACCACGATGTCCAGCTAGTTTTTCTATTATTTGTAGAGACAGGGTTTCCTCTTGCTCAGCTTGTCTCAAACTCCTGAGTTCCAGCAATCCACCTGCCTCAATCCTCCTGAATGACAGAATTATAAGCATGAGACACTGTACCCAGCCTACATGATTTTAAATATTACTTTCATGTGCTAAGAAATTATCCCTACCATACATTTAAAAATTTATCTGTATCTTTCTTTGAGTCAAATTGGAAATAACAATTTATAAAAGAAAGCCAATTGTACTCTGTAATGAATATGCAAACTACAATAATTACAGACAAAATTCCCTTTTAACACTAAAAGTAACACTAAGTAACTCTTTCCATTTACCCACCCCAGATGAGCACCCTAAAAGACTCTGAATGCCTATTCCATGTTAGACAATCTGCTCTCCTACCTCCCTCACTGCACTGAATAGAGTAGGAGTTGAATAGTAAGTACTAGGCGTTAATCTAAGCTAACGGAGATGAAAGTAATTTATAGTACAAATATATTACTAACCCATAAAACATAAAAGTTATTGAAAGTGTGAAAATATGACACTAATAAAAGTCTATTATCACAGGCTATGATACGTCAAACTGGCGAACTCACAGGAAACCCGAAATTACTATCTAGTCTATTATTTTGTTTAAAAAAAATCTTTAATCGTTCCTCAGTATCTAAAAGATCACACCCAAATTTCTCACTGTGGTATTCAAATCCCTCTATAACATGGTCCTAATTAGCCAGTCCAAAATTATCCACAATCTCTCACCAGAAATTATCAGTATCATTAAGTGATCTGCTCACTATCCACTAAATAGTGTCTCAAATTTCCACCTCTGTACCTTTCTTTGTTCACAGTACTTCATATGGTGCGAAACACCTTCCTCTTCAACTGACAAACATTTTCTGAGGATCTATGCTCCTGAAGACCACCACAAATTCCAATTTCTCTATAAATTTTCTTAAAACTGTTTCAGTCCACACAGATCCCTTGTGAACACCCTGTGTACCACAATCACTGACTAAAAATGAACTACAATTCTAATATTGTCACAGCCTCCTATATCTCCCATCTCTGACATATTCTCTCCTAGTAAGATGATAGGACAAGAGAGATTTGAACCTCCTCAATGACATTAACAGCTTCTTGTTTTCACTCTAATAAATCACTCACTTACCAGAACTACAACAACTAGCACTCTGACATAGGTTGGAGCAACAACTGGACCTTAATTTAGCAGGAAGATGGGAAGCTGGAGGGAACACAAGAAAACATCAGTACCAATGCTGTGAACAGTATATTTCTATCCTGCTTACAACATAAGCAGCAGTTCACCAGCTACTTTGAGATGGGACCCAAAGAGGCTATTGGAGAATAATTACAGGTCCCAGTATCAGAGGGCTCACAATGGCATCTGTGTAGCTGTTAGGAACAGAAAAGTCACCATCATGTTATTAAAAAAAAATAAGTCTTCCTTGCGCCTTCCTCCTAATTTTTCCACATCAAAACATTCACGTGCCTATCAATTTCATTACTTTCACCACACACTTAAGAGAAAATTCCTCCAACATTTGGCTTACCACTCCTAATTCTATACCTCAGCTTTCTAGGTTAATTTTTTTTTTTTCCTGATCCCTAAACCCAAATCTAAAATGATTCCTTGGCCTAAAATCTTTCTTACTGATTCTAATTACTGACATGAACCACAATTTGCTCAAGTATGTATAAAATGCATTCAGTAATTATAAATTCCTCAAAATACATTGATTTAAAAAGATAACATGAAATTTTAACATATTCTTAAAGAATTAAAGGTAGATTCTTCAAGTTTATTAAGAACCCAAATTAAGATAAAAACCCAGAGAGAAAGCCAGAATAAAGAGCTCTAATGCTGGGCAGCACCCTTTAGCTCTGTGGGTAGGGCACTGGCCACATACACCAAGGTTGGCAGGTTCGAACCCAGCTGGGGCCAAGCTAAAACAACAATGACAACTGCAACAACAAAAAAATAGCTGGGCATTGTGGCAGGTGCCTGTAGTCCCAGCTACTCAGAAGGCTGAGGCAAGAGAATTGCTTAAGCCCAAGAGTTTGAGGTTGCTGTGGGCTGTGATGCCAGGGCGACAGCTTGAGACTCTTGTCTCGAAAAAAGAAGAGCTCTAAAGCTCAATGTACTCCAATCATTTTCACTTTTAGAAAATAAATGAAAAGCTTATCTGAAGGCCTTCTATCAGGACCTACTGAATAGCCCATTAGAGTTTATGAACAGGTAAAGAGATAGTGACTAAGAAAAAAGGGCACAAGGAGTTCCTTAGAATCAGCAGAAGAAACTGCACAATTATAATAAAAATGCTACTTCAAAAAGAAAATACTAAATTAAAATTGAGAGATGCTTACTCATAATTTTTCACAAGCTGATAAAGGCAAAGAAGAATTCCTAGCCAACAAGCACTGTTATCAGACTGAAGATAAAAGCCAATCTTGTCCACAATGGCAGTCCAGCGGCTTGGGTAATCATGTTTGATGATGTGATAAATGCATGTAGTAAGCTGTACCCTGAAAATAAAATAAACAGCAAAGACAAGGAAATCCTACTTAGACAAGATTTTGCAGGCTTACACAATGAAACCTAATTGAAACCGGCACCCCACTCCTTGTACACAGAATGCAGATTAAAAATAAGTCACTTAGCAAAAATTACTAGTTTCTACTCATTTAAAAGAAACCCAACAAATATTTTTAAAATGCATCCCTGGCAACTGACAAGTTTTATTTTTAAAATATCAATTATATTCATTAAAAATTCTGTAAAATCCTACAAAAATAAGAGTTTTCATATATTAAGACTATATAATATAAAGTATAAAATAGTATTCCATAGCTTTTTTTACCCTCTTTTTATCTGATCATCCTGTTTTGTCACAGGTTTTATATATATATTTTTGTTTTATAAATAGAAAATTCAACTGCAGTAAGGAAATAAATCAAAAGGCATTCATTCTACTTTAACAGCATTTGTTGTTTAGGTTTACTAATTCAAAAGTGACAGGCTATACATAAACCCCCCTCAAAATTACATACCTGCAACAATGGGTGAATTTAAAAAATATACATACCTGATGAGTTCAGGAGAGTGGATAATGGCCTCTACAATATTTTCCCGAATACAATGTCGATCTTCTTCTGGAATAGTATAGGGAGATATATCCCCTGGTGCCGTTTCCTGATCAGGCCAATACTGTGTTATCATATTTTTCAAATAGATAACACCTAAAATACAGATCAGTTTGACAAAAAATGTTTACTATGAAAGCACCATGAAAAAGCCTGTTAAGTGTCCATACCTTAAGCATTTCTTTCAGACCATTGTTCATAAAGCTATCCTTTTATAAACAAAATATTACATTAAATTATTTTTTAAGGTCCATAAAATATAAATTTAACAGTTATAGCAATTACCCACAAAGTTGTTATTAAAGACATCGTCTGAGAGAACCTTGCAAATAAACATACCACAAACGTAACTTTACAAGATTTTTTTACATCACATTTACCCAAAACATTTTTTTATACTGTTTCCTCTTTTTTTTTTTTTTGTGGTTTTTGGCTGGGGCTGGGTTTGAACCCACCACCTCCGGCATATGGAACCGGCACCCTACTCCTTGAGCCACAGGCACTGCCCATTTTATACTGTTTTCTATTAGAGTTAATTGTTTTCTAAATGAAGCTTCTAAAGACAAAATCATCCTACACACATAGCTGTTATAATTAACCACACAAAGGTGATAAACAATTTTTATCACTGTTTTAGTCCATAAATCTAAGTATTTCAATCATATGCCACTTCAAATTCATGGTATTTCATGGGAGAATTGGCTGTGTTCAAAAATTTAGACATCATTATTTTCTGTCAGCTACTACACTGCTACCTTTGCACATTGCTACTTGACAAAAGTTAACTGATGTAGCAAAATCTAGGTTGCTAACAATGCTTTTTACCCAGCCCTAAGAGAGAGAAGGGGGAAGGGCATCGCAAATATACAGGATGTGCTGTAAAGGGAAATAGAATTAATTTCTATTAAAAATTAATTAATTCCTATATTTTGCAAAACCCTGGCTCTGGCTCTGCACCCATATCTTAGTGAGTAGGGCGCTGGCCACATCACTGGAGCTGGTGGGTTCGAGCCCAGCCTGGGCCTGCTTATCAACAGTGACAACTGCAACAACAACAACAAAAAAAAAATAGCTGGGCGTTGTAGTGGGTGCCTGTGTCCCAGCTACTCAGAAGGCTGAGCCAAGAGAATAGCTTAAGCCCAAGAGTTTGAGGTTGCTATGAGCTGTGACACCATGGCACTCTACCCAGGGCGACATAGTGAGACTGTCTCAAAAAAAAAAACACTGGCTCTTCTCTGATCTGAAATTCTTACCTGGAGTCTTGTATCTATTTGAACAAGGATAACTGACAGAATTAGCATTTTTATACTCTAGTTTGCTTTATTCTGGGAATCAAATTAATATGCCCATCTTATAGCACAGTACTTCAAAAAGGATTAAGACTAGACATTACAATACTCCTCAGCAAAGTTTTAAGATAAACTACACCTCCAATAAAGAATGCTGACTCAGTATATGGAACCAACATAGTCCAGGTAATACTACAGAATTTTTTTTTCCTCCAAAACAGAACCAAGACTAAAATTAAGACCTGATAATAATCTCAGTGTTTCTGGATGTAGCTCTGAGTATTTCTTCCCATCTCAATAAATAAAAGAATGGGATATATACTTGACTTAATTTAAGTTTTGTGCTTAAAACAAAAGACATAAACAACTGAGAACTGCACTGCAAGGATCTCATGATTCAGTCTATTCCATATAGAATGTTTGAGGCTCTTCTTATAGACAGAATGAATTAAATCAAAGTCTAGCAGATGAAACTACCATAAGTCATGCATTAGAGCAGTAGTCCCCAAATTTGGCGCCAGGAACCGGATCGAAGGAAGACAATTCTTCTACCCAGGTCCCTTAACAGTCTAGGGACCAAAGCATTAGAGTATGATTCAATTATTCCAAGGATGCAATTTAATTTTTTAAACCAATTCCAAAGTTTATTGCCAGTTTTATACGCATCTAAACAATTGTCTAGCAAAACTTAATTTTCTAATACACACAAAGTCCCCAGAACATGTTAAGATCCCTCCTAAATGCTAGTTGTAACTTCTTAAAATTTAAGTTGTAAAAAAAAAATTTGATTTAAAGGCAAAGATTCTTACCTAAAAAACATAAACTTCACTTGTAAAAGAAATGACTTAAATATAAAAGAAAAAAGGCATAATCAAAGTGGCCCTTTTCTACTGAATTAGAAATTAAAAAAGAAAAAAAAGATTTATTGCTGATCAGGGTTCGGCCAAACTACTATATTATATAGGTACAAAAATGTTCCATTATTGTGCAACTTACATAAAACTAATTCTTTTTAATAAATCATATCTGATTCATGCATTTGAGAATAAAAAAGAAAAAAGAAAAAAATTTAAAAATAGTATCTGTCTAGTACAGTCCAGGTAAAAATAAATAAATAAGTAAATCATAAACAACTTACATTCATTTGTTTCCTGGGCACCTACAGTGTGCCAGGCAATATTTTAGGCACTGGAAATATAACTGTTAACAAAATAGACCTGAGATTAAATTCTAACAATTGAGAAACAGTTCATTGCATACGGCACATTATGATAATTTAGCCATTAAAATATGAAAATGAAGACTAAAACTATGTAAAGAAAAGGGAAATGCTTACTATACAACATTAAGTATAGTAAGCAAAGCAAAAAAAAAAAATTTTTAACAAAATAAATATGGGAAAAACAGCAAGAAATAACAAAAATATATAATCTGTTTTTCTAGAACAGTAAAGCTATTTGGTACTTTATATTTCCTTTACCAAAATTATTACACATTCAAATAAACTAAGGGGAAATTAAAGGTGTGAATTCCATTATTTTACAGACTAATAATATTCACAAACAGTGAACCACATTTTCACAGATACTGAGGGAACTGCTCAATATGTTAAACAGGAACTAAGAAATAGTACTTTTTGAACTGCTGAAACAGTAAAAGCAAAAAGTGTAAGGAATAATAGCATAAACAGGTTTGTGTCTCAGAATCAGACTATCAGGGAAGAAAACTGAGCATATATAGAAGCTTTCAATAAACCCCATCAATTTCTTGTAGCTTCTCTTTTAATTCAACTAAATGTCAGATTATTCCTTTACACTCTGCCACCAACTAATAAGGCACTTACTGTTTGCTGTAAACACTGAAGGTAAACAAATTCTCAGGGGAAAAAAATCACTGAAGGGTCATACCAAGATACTTCTGCTATTCAATTATGAATACTTTAAATAATATATTACACATACTCGAGAAAATAACTGAGGAAACTTGCCTGCCTGTCTCACAGGTAAATCCAGTTGTTCTGACATAGTAATCTGGAGCAGTGTTGAAACAAAATTCAGAGACTTGTGTGCCTACAAATAAAAAAAGTACATTTTAAATTTCTGCAAATAAACAATACTTTAAATAACAAGATCTAAGGAACTTCAATATTTTTCCATTGCTTAGCTTGCATAGAAGACTCTCAATAACTTGTTCCGGGCTTATTTCTCATCACTGCCTTCCCCTATATTGCACTCAAATGAATTGGATTATTTATTTAAATACTAAAAACATTTTAGATGTTTGTATTTGCCTGCTGCATACCACTGCACTTCCCATTTATCCCAAAACAGTTTTTTGGGTTTTTTTTTGACAAGGTTTTGTTCTGTTGCCCAGGCTACAGTGCAGTAGCATCATTCATTATAGCACACTGCAAACTCGTAGACTCAAGTGATTCTCCTTCCTCAGTCTCCAGAGCACAGCTGCGCGACAGGCACACACCACCACACCCAGCTAATTTTTCTATTTTTGGTAGAGATGGGGTCTCACTCTTGCTCAGTTTGGTCTCAAACCATCCTTGGCATCCCAGAGTGCTAGAATTACAGGCATGAGCCCCAAGGGCTGGGCATCTTTCCCCCTAAAAGCTGTTGCTGCACTTCGCTGTACCACCAATCCTCACCACTTCTCTTTTTTGACCCAATTTAATACATCAAATTCTGTCAATTCTACATCCAAAATGCTTGTTTTTTTTTTTTTTAATGCATTCACTTTCTCCATCCCCAATAGCACTGACCTACTCCAGCCGTCAAGACTTATTTAACTATTTGTGTCCCCAACCATTCTCTACACAGCAACCCATAGTCATTTAAAATTGTAAATCAAACCCTTTTAACAACTTCCTACTGCACCTCCCAAGGCCCTGCCTAAAGATACTTTGCCCGGGCCTCTTTCTACAGCCTCATTTTAACAAAGTTTTTCACCCACACCCCACCAATTGCTCTACCTTACTAGCCTTCTTTAGATTCATTTATACCAATACATTTTGTATATAGATACAAAATAATAGCTAGATAGTAAAAATAAATTCTAGTGTTCCATAGCACTGTAAGGTGACCATAATTAACAATTTATGGTATATTTTCAAACAGCTAGAAGAGTGGATTTTGAATGCTCCCAACTCAAAGAAATGACATGTGTTTGAAGTGATGGATACACTAATTTTCCTGATTTGATCATTGCATCTTGTATACATGTATCAAAATATCAAGCTGTACCCCATAGCTATGCATAATTACCATATGTCAATTAAAATAATAAAAGCAAAAAGAAAACCAAATCACCCCATTTCACAGTCTTTGTAAATGCTGTGACATTTTACCTATAATGTTCTTCTCTCACATGCTCTACCATAGTTAAACTGGTTCACAGCTTCATTCTTTGGGTCTCAGCTTAAACATTTTCCTTAAAGAATCCCTGTCTCTCGAGCAGTGTGAAGAAGAGGAGGCGAGAACGACCCCCCAGACCAACCAAAGCTCGCGCGTCGCTGCATCCCTGCATACAGGGCCTACGTCCCGCCGCCGTTGCCACCATGCCCAAGAGAAAGGCTGAAGGGGATGCTAAAGGAGATAAAGTCAAGGCAAAGGACAAACCACAGAGAAGACCCGCAAGGTTGTCTGCTAAACCTGCTCCTCCAAAGCCAGAGCCCAAGCCTAAAAAGGCCCCTGCAAAGAAGGGAGAGAAGGTATCCAAAGGGAAAAAGGGAAAAGCTGACGCTGGCAAGGAAGGGAATAACCCTGCAGAAAACAGAGATGCCAAAACAGATCAGGCACAGAAAGCTGAAGGTGCTGGAGATGCCAAGTGAAGTGTGTGCATTTTTGATAACTGCGTACTTCTGGTGACTGTACAGTTTGAAATACTATTTTTTATCAAGTTTTATAAAAATGCAGAATTTTGTTTGTTTTTTAAGCTATGTTGTTAGCACACAGAACACTTCATTGTTTTTTGGGGAAGGGGCATATGTCACTAATAGAATTTCTCCAAAGCTAGATTGATATGAGGGAAAATGTTTTTTCCCTCTAGTTTTGAGAGACTTCCTCTTGGCTCCCAAGAGGAGGGATTCCCTGATGTTGACACACAGCTACCTTGGCACAAATGCCTTGTGGTATGGAAAAACTAATTTGTTTTTATGTCCTATTCTCCCTCAGTCTTCAGCATAAACCCAGTCACCTTAAACCCAGTCACCTCTTGTGACCTGACCCCCAATAATTGGTTACCAGTATATCAAGGAATCTGGACTTTTTCAATAATACCACTGAGATGGCATCCCTCAAAAGAGCAGCAGTTCCATTTGTAGATTGTTGGATCTTCAGATAAATTCTACCATTTTCATTTCATTTCCTGAAAGTCAGGGTCAGCTTGTGAAAAGTTGTTAAACAACATGCTAAATGTGAAATGTCAACCCTCATTCTAAACTTCCCTGTTCAGAGCATCAAATGAAGACTTCATTGGGTTTTATAGTGGCTTTCTGATTTTTGGTAGAACATTGAAGAAGGGAGTTTAAAAGTTGTTGTATACTGTTAACGATCGTCTGCCCATGTCCTGCCTGAAATACCATGATTGTTTACGAAAAGTATCTTTAATAAAGCTGGATACAGTTTGGCTTGGAAAAAAAAAAAAGAATCCCTGTCTCACCACTCAAGACACAATAGGCCCGGGGTGGCGCCTGTGGCTCAGTGGGTAAGGCGCCGGCCCCATATACCCAGGGCGGCGGGTTCAAACCCGGCCCTGGCCAAACTGCAACCAAAAAATAGCCAGGCATTGTGGCGGGCACCTGTAGTCCCAGCTACTCGGGAGGCTGAGGCAAGAGAATCGCTTAAGCCCAGGAGTTGGAGGTTGCTGTGAGCTATGTGAGGCCACGGCACTCTACTGAGGGCCATAAAGTGAGACTCTGTCTCTATAAAAAACAAACAAAAAAAAGACACAATAGGGCCTCATACTATACTCATAACCCCCATTCTTTTTCCTGATAATGCTTATCACATGTCTGTAATTATCATATTTGCAGACTCGTGTTATGGCTGTTTCATCTATTAATTAGACTTTACATTCCACTGAGTGGGGACTATGTTTGCTCAATTCCTTATGATGCTTGGCATTTAAGATACTAAAAAAGCAATTACTGAATGAATTGAAAGAGTCAATAAATGCCTTGGAAGCAAATGTTATTGCTGAGGGGCAATGCAGAGTGATAAAGAGCATTAATATGTAAGGGATAGACAGATAAGCCCACAAAGGATATTACTATCCATACTACTATGTACTATGGTGCTTTTCGGGTCATTTACATGACACCACATATCTTCTGCATTAATTTATGAATTCCTGGAATTGACTGCTGCAATCAGATAGTCTTGTGTAAATCTAGGTGATGCCACTTCCTAAATAGTTAAGCCTTGAGCAGGTTGATTCAGTAGATCTAAGTCTCAATTAAAAAATGAGAATAGGGCGGCGCCTGTGGCTCAGTGAGTAGGGCGCTGGCCCCATATGCCGAGGGTGGCGGGTTCGGACCCAGCCCTGGCCAAACTGCAACAGAAAAATAGCCGGGCGTTGTGGCACGCTCCTGTAGTCCCAGCTGCTCGGGAGGCTGAGGCAAGAAAATTGCGTAAGCCCAAGAGTTAGAGGTTGTTGTGAGCCGTGTGACGCCACGGCACTCTACTCCAGGGCGGTACAGTGAGACTCTGTCTCTACAAAAACAAAAAAAAAACAGAGAATAGGCTCATGCCTGTAATCCTAGCACTATGGAAGGCCTAGATGGGTGGACTGCCTGAGATCATGAGATCGAGACAAGCCTGAACCATAGCCAAACCTCGTCTCTAAAAATGACAGGCGTTGTGGTAGGCGCCTGTAGTCCCAGCTACTTAGGAGACTGAGCCCAAGAGTTTGAGGTTGCTGTGAGCTATGAGGCCATGGCACTCTACCAAAGGTGAGAAAATGAGACTCTGTCTCAAAAAAAAAAAAAAAAAAAAGAGAGAGAGACAGAGAGAATAAATACAATCTACTTCACATGATGGCTGTACGGGGTAAATAATATATGAAAAATATTTTAGCAAAATTTCAAGACATAACAAATCTCATCTCTCTTAAAGAATATGTTCTAACATCATCAGTAGGCATAACGGGAATACGGCTGAGTTGTTCTTTAGTTCCTAAATTACCCATGAAACCCATGTAATGTGGTTTTGTGTACACAACTTCTCTTAAGCATGGGAAAAACAGAAATGAGTATCAAAGGAACTTCGTAAGCCAATGAAAATGTTTCATATATATAAATATTTTACATATGTGTGTATATGTATATCTATATCTTAGTCTGGGTGGTAGTTATTCACATGTAAAACTAGGTAAAAAGTGAGTGAGTGGGGCAATGCCTGTGGCTCAGTGGGTAGGTCACCAGCCCCATATACCGAGGGTGGCAGGTTCAAACCTGGCCCCGGCCAAACTGCAACAAAAAAATAGCTGGGTGTTGTGGCGGGCACCTGTAGTCCCAGCTACTTGGGAGGTTGAGGCAAGAGAATCGCCTAAGCCCAGGAGATGAAGGTTGCTGTGAGCTGTGTGATGCCACAGCACTCTACCCAGAGCGATAAAGTCAGACTCTGTCTCAACAACAACATAAAGTGAGTGAGTGGGAGTGGCTCGCACCTATAATCCTAGCACTCTGGGAGGTCAAGGCAGGATGATGCATTAAAGCCAGAAGTTTGAGACTAGCCTGAGCAAAAATGAGACCCTATCTCTACTAAAAACAGAAAAACTGTCTGGGTACCTATAGTCCCAGCTCCTGGGAGGCTGAGACAAGAGAACTGTTGAGCCCAAGAGTTTGAGGTTCCTATGAGCTACGATGCCACACAGCCCTCTACCCAGGGCAAAGAATGAGACTCTGTCTCAAAATAAAAAAGTAACCCCAAAAGCATTATTAATAATAGCCTCAAACTGGGCGGCGCCTGTGGCTCAATGAGCAGGGCGCCGGCCCCATATGCTGAGGGTGGCAGGTTCAAACCCAGCCCTAGCCAAACTGCAACAAAAAAATAGCCGGGCATTGTGGCGGGCGCCTGTAGTCCCAGCTACTCGGGAGGCTGAGGCAGGAGAATTGCCTAAGCCCAGGAGTTGGAGGTTGCTGTGAGCTGTGTGATGCCCCGGCAATAAAGCGAAACTCTGTCTCAACAAAAAAAAAAAAAAAAAAATAGCCTCAAACTGGAAACAATCTACATGTCTATAAACAGATGAATGAATAAAATGTAGCATATTCATATTTGATAGAATACTATTCAGCAGGGGGCAGCGCCTGTGGCTCAAAGGACTCGGGCACTGGCCCCATATGCCGGAGGTGGTGGGTTCAAACCCAGCCCCAGCCAAAAAAAAAAAAAAAAGAATACTATTCAGCAATAAAAAGAATGAAGTACTAGCTCGCCACCTGTAGCTCAGCGGCTAGGGCACCAGCCACATACACCTGAGCTGGTGGGTTCAAATCCTGCCCAGGCCTGCCAAACAACATTGACAACTACAACCAAAAAATAAAAATAGCCCAGTGTTGTGGCAGGCGCCTTAGTCCCAGCTACTTGGGAGGCTGAGGCAAGAGAATCGCTTAAGCCAAAGAGTTTGAGATTGCTGTGAGCTGTGATGCCATGACACTCTACTGAGGGCCACATAGTGAGACTCTGTCTCAAAAAAAAAGAATGAAGTACATGCATGAACCTTGAAAACATCCTATATGAAATAAGCCAGTCACAAAAGACTACATATTATTTCAATTACATGAAAGGCTGGGAATAGGCAAATTCATATAACAGAAAGCAAACTGATGGATGGCTGCCTAAGGCTGGGGTGGAGGGGCCAGAATAGAGAGCGACTGCTAAAGGGTATGAATTTTCTTTTTGGGATTCTGAAAATATCCTCAAGATTGGAGTGATGGTTCTATAAATCTGTAGATATACTAAAAAGCATTGAATTGCAAATGTTAAATGAGGGAATTCAACAGTTATTCTTAAAAAAATCAATGAAATTGAACTATGAAAATAAACATTTAACTTCATTTACTACCTTCAAACCCATACAATTATAAATTTTAGAAGTACAAATGATGAAAAAAGCCTAACTTTCAGACAATGAGCTAGATTAAGAGTTAGAAAGAAAGGATATTTCAGTCAGGAGGGAAACCACAAGCAAACTAAAACCTGGGACATCTACCTAGCTACTCCACACATATCTCCACCTATTCGAAATCCCTGAAATAGGAAGCCTTATATTCACCCAAATTTAACAAATCTAGAGCAATATTAAATATTATTTACCAGAATCTTAAGAAAACGGAGGAAGGAGGCTGAAAGGAGGATAAACTACAAACTGGTTATAAGGGATGTAACCATCCCTACTGTGGTGATGGATGTACAACTAGATAAATCTACTGAAAACCATTACCACTTAAAACAGGTGAATTTTATCTTATATAAATTATATTTCAATAAAGTTTAAGATGGGAGAGAAAAAAGCCTCAGATCTGTACAATTATAAAACACAGATCAAATAAAAGACATACATTAACTCTTCAAAGTAGGAAAAACTATTCTTTTAAGCATTGGTTGATGTCTAATAACTTTCTAACATTCCTGGATATAGCAAACTATGGCATATTAAAAAGAGCTTTCTTCATGTTTTGTGGTCATTTTAAAAGTAAATTTAAAAAATCATTAATATCGGGTGGCGCCTGTGGCTCAGTGGGTAGGGCGCTGGTCCCATATACCAAGGGTGGTGGGTTTAAACCGGGCCCCAGCCAAACTGCAACAAAAAAAAATAGCCGGGAGTTGTGGTCGGTGCCTGTAGTCCCGGCTACTCAGGAGGCTAAGGCGAGAGAATCACCTAAGATTGCTGTGAGCTGTGTGATGCCACAGCTCTCTACAGAGGACAATAAAGTGAGACTGTCTCTATGCAAAAAAAAAAAAAATCATTGGAGTCTGGGGAGATAAGACTCCAGGCATCTCTGGCTGGTGGGATCTGCCTATAAACATCCCTTTGAGGATACAGGGAATCAGCAAAGGACTTTTGGACCCCAAGAGGAGGACAAAAAACAGTGGAAAACTGGCAAGTGGTTGCATGTGTTCGATCGACCTAATCCCGCCATCAGCCATAAGTACAAGCAGCAGTGAGACTGCAAACCGGAAAGGCCTTACCTGTGAACTGTTTCAGTGTTTTTGGACTTGGCACTCAGCTGAACTGCCTTGGGGAGAGCTTAAGCAGGAGTGCAGAGATCTCTGGGCATTGTCTAGGGCCCCAGACTGAGCTGCTGAGCCGGATGGAGCTAGCGTTCAGCTGTGGGCAGCAGGGAACCATTGTGAGAGAACTGCCCCAGCAAGCTCCGCCCTCAGGGTCACAGAGCAAAGATCGGGTGGGAGCTAGTAACCTAGTGACTGAGCAGCCTCAAGGTGGGGACTGAGCTGCCTTACAGCCTTAACCCTCAGGGGCAGAGTGAGATGGGTTTTGGCACACTGGAGTCTCGGGCTGTTGCCCTGGGTAGAGTGCCGTGGCGTCACAGCTCATACCAACCTCAAACTCCTGGGCTTGGCGCTGCCTGGACCTTCACAAAACCTGCACCATGACCCCCAACCCACGACCGTCAGGCCTCCGCATGCCATGACCAGGAACTGCAGGAGCCACGCAACACTGCGTCCTCCCTCCTGAACCCTCCCTGCCTCCACACCGGCCAGCTCGTCTGGCCAAGGACTCTGGTAGCAGCGTACACTCTGGAGCCTCCCTGCCTCTGCGCAGAGCCCTTCTCCTGGCCAGAGACTGCTGGAGCCTTGGGCTCTCTGTGCCAAAGTCACTGGGGCGCCAGGCACTCCCAGAACCGAGCGCACCACCTCCTGCCCTGTTGCTGGATCTGGCTGTGTCACACTCTGAAGCTGCTTCTACAACCAAAACTCCCTGGCAGGGACAGCCTCAGAGGAACTACACAGGGTCACTCCCTACAAAGATCCACCAACAATAGAGTGATACCGCTGGGGTCTAATCTTGGAGAGACACCTCCCCAACTCTGAGGACGGCCAGAGGCAATGGTGAAAAACAATCATGAGGCGAAATCAACAGGAAAACTCCGGCAATATGAATAATCAGAGTAGATCAACTCCCCCAAAGATCAATGGGGCAGATACACCACAAGATCCCATGCACAAATAGCTGAGATGTCAGAAATCGAATTCAGAATATGGATAGCAAATAAGATCGAATTAGAATTCCAAGCAGTAACCCAAAAGATGTATCAAGAATTCAATGAATTCAAAGACCAAATGACCAAAGATTTTGACACATTGAGACAAGAAGTTGAAGCCCTCAAAGATCTGATAAACACAGTAGAATCCCTCAGTAACAGGATGGACCAAGCAGAAGAAAGGATTTCTGACATTGAAGACAAAGCTTTCGAACACTCCCAAACTCTCAAAGAAGAAGAGAAATGAAGGGCAAAAACAGATCGCTCTCTCAGAGAGCTCTGGGATAATTCGAAGAAAATCTATATTCATCTTATAGGGATCCCCGAAAGCAACAAAGTGGCTTCACAAGGCACAGAGTCTCTTCTCCATGAGATTATGAAAAAGAACTTTTCAGACGTGCCAAGAGATTCTGAAATTCAGATAGCAGACAGTTTCAGAACTCCAGCACGACTCAACCCAAATAAGACATCCCCCAGACACATCATAATCAATCTCACTAAAGTTAATATGAAGGAGAAAATACTGAAAGCAGCCAGACGAAAGAAAACCATCACCTACAAGGGCAAGACTATTAGAATAACTGCAGATCTCTCTGCTGAAACCTTTCAAGCCAGAAGAGGATGGTCAGACTTTTAATCTCCTAAAACAAAATAACTTTCAACCCAGGATCCTGTACCCAGCTAAACTGAGTTTCATTTATGACAGAGAAATTAAATACTTAACGACATTCACATGTTGAAGAAATTTGCCATATAACTAAACCAGCTCTCCAGGATATTTTCAGACCTATCCTCCATAAAGACCAGTGTAATCCTCCACCACAAAAGTAAACCCATCCAAAAAATTTTGATCAAATTCCAACTTCCACAGTCGCAAAATAATTAAAAATGTCCACCAGTCTCTCGAAAGGCTTATCAATATTCTCAATTAATGTGAATGGTTTAAATTGTCCTCTAAAGAGGCACAGGTTGGCTGACTGTATACAAAAACTCAAGCCAGATATCTGCTGCATACAAGAATCGCATTTTACATTAAAAGACAAATACAGACTCAAGGGGAAGGGATGGTCATCTATTCTCCAGGCAAATGGAAAGCAGAAAAAAGCAGGCATTTCTATCCTATTCACAGACACAATAGGCTTTAAACCAACTGAAATAAGGAAGGATAAGGATGGACACTTCATATTTGTTAAAGGTAATACTCAATATGATGAAATTTCAATTATTAATATTTATGCACCCAACCAGAACGCACCTCAATTTATAAGAGAAACTCTAACAGACATGAGGAACTTGATTTCCTCCAGTTCCATAGTAGTTGGAGATTTTAATACCCCTTTAGCAGTGCTGGATAGATCCTCCAAAAAAAAGCTAAGCAAAGAAATTTTAGATTTAAACTTAACTATTCAACATCTGGACTTAACAGACATCTACAGAACATTTCATCCCAACAAAACTGAATACACATTCTTCTCATCAGCCCACAGAACATACTCCAAAATCGACCACATCCTAGGCCACAAATTAACCTCGGCAAATTTAAAAAACTAGAAATTATTCCTTGCATCTTCTCAGACCATCATGGAATAAAAGTTGAACTCAATAACAACAGGAACCTGCATACCCATACAAAAACATGGAAGCTAAACAACCTTATGCTGAAGGATACATGGGTTATAGACGAGATTAAGAAGGAAATCACCAAATTTTTGGAACAAAACAACAATCAAGACACGAATTACCAGAACCTTTGGGATACTGCAAAGGCAGTCCTAAGAGGGAAATTTATAGCACTGCAAGCCTTCCTCAAGAAAACGGAAAGAGAGGAAGTCAATAACTTAATGGGACATCTCAAGCAACTGGAGAAGGAAGAACACTCCAACCCCAAACCCAGCAGAAGAAAAGAAATAACCAAAATCAGAGAATTAAATGAAATTGAAAACAAAATAATTATACAACAGATCAATAAATCCAAAAGTTAGTTTTTTGAAAAGATCAATAAAATAGATAAACCTTTGGCCAACCTAACCAGGAAAAAAGAGTAAATTCTCTAATTTCAATCAGAAATAGTAATGATGAAATAACAACAGACCCCTCAGAAATTAAAAAAATCCTTAACAAATACTACAAGAAACTCTACTCTCAGAAATATAAAAATCTGAAAGAAATCGACCAATACCTGGAAGTACGCCACCTACCAAGACTTAGCCAGAATGAAGTGGAAATGTTGAACAGGCCTGTATCAAGTTCTGAAATAGCATCAACTATACAAAATCTCCCTAAAAAGAAAAGCCCAGGACCAGATGGCTTTACGTTAGAATTCTACCAAACCTTTAAAGAAGAACTAGTACCTATATTACTAAACCTCTTACAAATATATAGAAAAAGAAAGAATGGTACCCAACACATTCTATGAAGCAACCATCACCTTGAGCCCCAAACCAGGGAAAGACCCAACAAGAAAAGAAAATTATAGACCAATATTACTAATGAATATTGATGCAAAAATACTCAATAAGATCCTAACAAACAGAATCCAACAACACATCAAAAAAATTATACACCACGACCAAGTGGGATTTATCCCAGGGTCTCAAGGCTGGTTCAATATACGTAAATCTATAAATGTAATTCAGCACATAAACAAACTAAAAAATAAAGACCATATGATTCTTTCAATTGATTCAGAAAAAGCTTTTGATAATATCCAGCATCCCTTCAAGATCAGAACACTTAAGAAAATTGGTATAGGGCCCAGGAGTTGGAGGTTGCTGTGAGCTGGGTGAGGCCACGGCACTCTACCGAGGGCCATGAAGTGAGACTCTGTCTCTACAAAAAAAAAAAAAAAAGAAAATTGGTATAGAAGGGGCATTTCTTAAACTAATAGAGGCCATCTACAGCAAACCCACAGCCAATATCGTATTGAATGGAGTTAAATTGAAATCATTTCTACTTAGATCAGGAACCAGGCAAGGTTGCCCATTGTCTCCATTGTTCTTTAACATTGTAATGGAAGTTTTAGCCATTGCAATTAGAGAAGAAAAGGCGATCAAGGGTATCCACATAGGGTAAGAAGAGATCAAACTTACACTCTTTGCAGATGATATGATCGTATATCTGGAAAACACTAGGGATTCTACTACAAAACTTTTAGAAGTGATCAAGGAATACAGCAATATCTCAGGCTACAAAATCAACACCCATAAATCTGTAGCCTTTATATATACCAACAATAACCAAGCTGAAAAAAACAGTCAAGGACTCTATTCCTTTCACAGTAGTGCCAAAGAAGATGAAATATTTGGGAGTATACCTAACAAAGGACGTGAACAATCTCTACAAAGAGAACTATGAAACTTTAAGAAAAGAGGGGCGGCATCTGTGGCTCAGTTGGTAAGGCGCCGGCCCCATATACCAAGGGTGGCAGGTTCAAACCCAGCCCCAGCCAAACTGCAACAAAAAAATAGCCGGGCTTTGTGGCAGGCGCTTGTAGTCCCAGCTGCTCGGGAGGCTGAGGCAAGAGAATCACATAAGCCCAAGAGCTGGAGGTTGCTGTGAGCCGTGTGACACCACGGTACTCTACCGAGGGCAGTAAAGTAAGACTCTGTCTCTACAAAAAAAAAAAAAAAAATAGCTGAAGATGTTAACAAATGGAAAAACATACCACGCTCATGGCTGGGAAGAATCAACAATGTTAAAATGTCTATACTTCCCAAAGCAATATATAATTTTAATGCAATTCCTATTAAAGCTCCATTGTCATATTTTAAAGATCTTGAAAAAATAATACTTCATTTTATATGGAATCAGAAAAAACCTCGAATAGCCAAAACATTACTCAGCCATAAAAACACAGCAGGAGGAATCACGCTACCAGACCTGAGACTGTTCTATAAATCGATAGTGATCAAAACAGCATGGTATTGGCACAAAAACAGAGAAATAGATGTCAGAATAGAGAACCAAGAGATAAATCCAGCTACTTACTGTTATTTGATCTTTGACAAGCCAATTAAAAACATTCACAGTGAGGAAAAGATTCCCTATTTAACAAATGGTTCTGGGACTGGCGGTGCCTGTGGCTCAAGGAGTAGTGCGCCGGTCCCATATGCTGGAGGTGGCGGGTTCAAACCTAGCCCTGGCCAAAAACCAAAAAAAAAAAAAAAAATTCTTTCCTTACTGCTGGGCGGCGCCTGTGGCTCAAGGAGTAGGGCGCCGGTCCCATATGCCGGAGGTGGCGGGTTCAAACCCAGCCCTGGCCAAAAACCACACACACAAAAAAAAAATGGTGCTGGGTGAACTGGCTGGCAACCTGTAGAAGATTGAAACTGGACCCACACCTTTCACCATTAACTAAGATAGACTCTCACTGGATAAAAGATTTAAACTTAAGACATGAAACCATAAAAATACTTGAAGAAAGTGCAGGGAAAACTCTTGAAGGAATCGGCCTGGGTGAATATTTTATGAGGAGGACTCCCCAGGCAATTGAAGCAGTATCAAAAATACACTACTGGGACCTGATCAAACTAAAAAGCTTCTGCACAGCCAAGAACATAGTGAGTAAAGCAAGCAGACAGCCCTCAGAATAGGAGAAGATATTTGCAGGTTATACCTCCGATAAAGGTTTAATAAGCAGAATCCACAGAGAATTCAAACGTATTAGCAAAAAAAAAGAACACTTGTTCCCATCTCAGGATGGGCAAGGTACTTGAAGAGAAACTTCTCTAAAGAAGACAGAAGCACGATCTACAAACACATGAAAAAAAGCTCATCATCCTTAATCATCAGAGAAATGCAAATCAAAACTACTTTGAGATATCACCTAACCCCAGTAAGAGTAGCCCACATAACAAAAATCCCAAAACCAGAGATGTTGGCGTGGATGTGGAGAAAAGGGCACACTTCTACACTGCTGGTGTGAATGCACACTAATACGTTCCTTCTGGAAGGATGTTTGGAGAATACTTAGAGACCTAAAAATAGACCTACCATTCGATCCTATAATTCCTTTACTAGGTTTATACCCAGAAGACCAAAAATCACAATATAACAAAGACATCTGTATCAGAATGTTTATTGCAGCCCAATTCATAATTGCTAAGTCATGGAAGAAGTCCAAGTGCCCATCGACCCACGAATGGAGTAGCAAATTGTGGTACATGTATACCATGGAATATTATGCAGCCTTAAAGAAAGATGGAGACTTTACCTCTTTCATGTTTACATGGATGGAGCTGGAACATATTCTTCTTAGCAGAGTATCCCAGGAATGGAAGAAAAAGTATCCGATGTACTCAGCCTTACTACGAAGCTAAATTATAGCTATCACATGAAGGCTATAACCCAACTATAGCACAAGACTATGAGGAAAGGGCCAAGGAAGGGGAAGGGAGTGGGGAGGTTAGGGTGAAGGGAGGGTAATGGGTGGGGCCACACCTATGGTGCATCTTATAATGGGTACAGGCGAAACTTACTAAAGGCAGAATACAAATGTCTACATACAATAACTAAGAAAATGCCATGAAGGCTATGTTGAACAATTTGATGAGAATATTTCAGATTGTATATGAAACCAGCACATTGTACCCCTTGATTGCACTAATGTACACAGCTATGATTTAACAATAAAAAAAAGAAAATGAAAAGAAAAAAATCATGAATATCAATCTTTATCACAAAAACCAGAAAAAAAAAAACAAAACACCTTAAAACCTTTAAAATTGGCATAATCATGGTATCACCAACAGTTTATCAAGCATCAATCTAGGCTTCAGAAGATGCTACAATAGATTATTTTATGTGTCAAAGTATAAATGTAATTTCTGGATGCTCCATCTTCTAGAAGAATTGAAACAACCAATGAGTCATTATATATCATTAATTAGGGTTAAAACTCTCAATGCTCAAGTTAAAAAGTGACTATCCAGGCTAGACACAGTGACTCATGCCTATAATCCTAGCACTCTGGGAGGTAGACGTGCATGGATTGCCTGAAATCACAGGTTTGAGACCAGTCTAAGCAAGAGCAAGACCCCAACTCTAAAAATAGCTGAGCATTGTGGCAGGTGCCTGTAGTCCCCATCTACTCAGGAGGGTGAGGCAAGAGTATTGCTCAAGCCCAAGACTTTGAGGTTGCTGTGAGCTATGACGCCATGGCACCCTACCAAGGGCAACAAAGTGAGACTCTGTCTTAAAAAAGAAAAAGTGCCTAACCATAACAATAAGCCACATTTCTAGACAATTTTGAATCTCTTCATTATCTGTTACCTCTACCCCATTTCATCAAAATCCTCACCAATTTCAACTCTGTTCTCCATCTCCTTTAAAGTCCATCCCCCTTACAACATGCCAGATACTGGAGATAAAAGGTAATACGTGGGCGGCACCTGTGGCTCAGTCATTAGGGCGCCGGCCCCATATACCAAGGGTGGCGGGTTCGAGCCCGGCCCCGGCCAAACTGCAACCAAAAATAGCCAGGCGTTGTGGTGGGCGCCTGTAGTCCCAGCTACTCGGGAGGCTGAGGCAAGAGAATCGCTTAAGCCCAGGAGTTGGAGGTTGCTGTGAGCTGTGTGAGGCCACGGCACTCTACCGAGGGCCATAAAGTGAGACTCCGTCTCTACAAAAAAAAAAAAAAAAGGTAATACGTAAAGTGACTTTGGGAGATTAATTCTAATTGTACTACATAGTAAAATTTCAAGTTAGACCCTAAAGGACATAAACCTAGAGATAAGGAGAAAAATATTAAATAGGAAAGCAGAATAGATTATGTTAAAGAGATTACTAGGAGAATGAAAAAGAATGTTAAAACAAAAATGAATAGGTAAAAAAAAAAAAAAAAAAAAATAGGTCAAATGTGATAACCAAGAGCTAATACATGTAAATTTCTTTTAATCCCTTGATTGCACTAATGCACACAGTTATGATTTAACAATAAAAAAAAATTAAAAAGAGAGAGAGACAGAGTCTCACTTTGTTGCCCTTGGTAGAGTGCCATGGCATCACAGCTCACAGCAACCTCCAGCTCTTGGGCTTAGGCGATTCTCTTGCCTCAGCCTCCCAAGTAGCTGGGACCACAGGTGCCCACCACAACGCCCAGCTATTTTTTTGTTGCAGTTTGGCCAGGGCAGGGTTCAAACCCGCCACCCTCGGTATATGGGGCTGGTGCCCTACTCACTGAGCCCCAGGTGCCACCCACATGTGAACTTTTTAAAAAGCTTTTACATGAGCAGATCTATACTGTAAGAAGATGAGGTCTTGAAGCAATACAAAGTCTATAAATCACTATTATCACAGCCAGTAGTAACAGGCCTGAAAAACCTACTCCACTTTTCTACTCCACAGGCAGCTTCCCCCCTGCCTCCTCTGTCCTCCTCAGAATGTCGCTAACTATACAAGTGTAGAAGAAGAAAAGCACACATGTGTACATCAAATTTCCCAACACCGCCACCCTTTTAACTTACAATCTTAACCTGAACTCTTATTAATATTCCACTCACTAACCTTGTAATCAGAAATTGCTTTCCCCAAGGTTTACCAATTCTTTTTTTTTTTTTTCTTTTTTTTTTTTTGTAGAGACAGAGTCTCACTTTATGGCCCTCGGTAGAGTGCCGTGGCCTCACACAGCTCACAGCAACCTCCAACTCCTGGGCCTAGGTGATTCTCCTGCCTCAGCCTCCCGAGTAGCTGGGACTACAGGCGCCCGCCACAACGCCCGGCTATATTTTGGTTGCAGTTTGGCCGGGGCCGGGTTTGAACCCGCCACCCTCAGTATATGGGGCCGGCGCCCTGCTCACTGAGCCACAGGCGCCACCCGGTTTACCAATTCTTTAAAAGCTTCCGCTACCCCAGAAAGTCTTCAGTTTGCTTTAACTTCTCTCATTTAGAAATAAATGTCAATACCTATTTCTTTTTCTAATAGCTTTTTTACTTGTTTACAAAAAGTAATTCATGCTCACTGGTAGAAAATTTATGAAATTTATGTAGGAAAAGGGAAGTTACCACAGTCTTCTTACTTGAAATTCTCTTTTGCTGGCTTCTTTCCTACTTTTATGCACACAATCTCCAATCTCCTTTTTCAGATGTTTCTACAAGTTCCCACAATAGGTATAGCTCAAAGTGTAGCACTGCAGTCCACCCCAACTTCTATCATACTCCTGTCTAATCACCTGTAGTAAAAAAAAAAAAATCACTTTTCCATTGCTGCTTTCTCTTCTAAACTTCAGTGCCACATTTCCATTGTGTGCTAGACTTTTTCTTCTTGATGTTTACCAGCTAGCTCCTCAGATCAGACTTAAACTTTAACTCATGTTTTCTCTAAAATCAGTTTTCCTTCTACACCCACATTTTCTGATGCAATCACCTTAATGTCAGTATCTTTTAAAGCTTACTCTTTCTTTTTATTTTTATTATTATTATTTTTTGAGACAGAGTCTCACTATGTTGCCCTCAGTAGAATGCCTTTGCATCACAGCTCACAGCAACTCCAAAGTCTTGGGCTTAAGCGATTCTCTTGCTTCAGCTTCCCAAGTAGCTGGGACCACAGGCGCCCACCACAACACCGGCTGTTTTTTGGTTGCGGTTGTCATTGCTGTTCAGCAGGCCCAGGCTCAAACCCCTACTCACTGAGCTACGCGCGCTGAGTCTAAAGCTTACTCTCAAGACCATAACTTTTAATTCTTTCTCTCCACTGAAATACGATCAGAGACCTTCAATTAGCTGATGTACTTCCAAACATTTACAAGAAAGAGAGAGGAGACTTAAGGACATTGTTTTGTTTTTTTTTTTTTACATAAAATGAATACATATAACCCAGGTAATTTCAAAAGCCAAATAATTTCTAACCCTTCCTTTTTACTAAAGAATTTCTTATTTTTTTTTTGGAGATAGAGTCTTGCCTCAGCTTCCCTACTAGCTGGGACTACAGGCGCCCGCCCAACATCTGGCTATTTTTTAGAGACAAGGTCTCACTCTGGCTCAGGCTGGTCTCAAACTCGTGATGTCAGGCAATCCACTGGCCTTGGCCTTCCAGAGTGCTAGGATTACAATCATGAGCCACCACGGGCCCTTTACTAAAGGTAAATACTACAGCCACTTTACCTACTATACCTATGAGGCATAATGAGCTTAAGTCATCAATGTGGGATAATCAGGACCAGGCTGAGACTCTTCAATGTATTCTCCTGCTTTCATTAAATAACACTAATACTCAATACTTAACAGGCTTTCCAACTAAGGAGTTTTAAAAAACTTCTTTATTATAAATTATTTCACAACCAAAAGAAAAAGCTCACTTTCAATCAGACTCATTAATGTGCCACTCACACATGAAATTATATATTCATCTACTATATCCGAAAAAGAAAATCATTGTTTCCTTACAATTTTTAAGACAGTCTCACTCGGGTGACTATAGCTCACAGCAACCTTAAACTCCTGGGCTCAAGCGATCCCCTTGCCTCTCAGCCTCCGGAGTAGCTGGGACTATAGGAGCCCATAACAACGCCCATCTAGTTTTTCTACTGGGGTCTTATTCTTACACAGGCTTGTCACAAACTGCTGAGTTCAGGCTATCCACCAGATTTGGCTTCCCAGAGTACTAGGATTACAGGAGTGAGCCACTGTGCCCGGCCTCTTTACAATTTTTTTTTTGAGACAGGGTCTCATTCTGTAGCCCAGACTAGAGTACAATGGCATCATTATAGCTCACTGCAACCTCAAACTCCTGAGGTCAAATGATCCTCCTGCCTCACTCAGCCTCCTGAGATGCTAGTAGCTACAGGAAAGCACCATTATGCCCAGCTTATTTTCTAAACTTCCCCCCTACCCTTTTGAGAGAGAGTCTCACTTTGTTGCCCTTGGTAGAGTGCTATGGCATCGTAGCTCACAGCAACCTTAAACTCTTGGACTCGAGTGATCCTCCTGCCTCAGCCTTTGAGATGGAGTCTCACTCTTATGCAGGCTAGTCTTGAACTCCTGAGCTCAAGCAGTCCACCCGCCTTGACCTCCCAGAGAGTTGGGATTACAGGCATGAGCCACCCTACCGGGCCTCATTTTCTACATTTTGAAAAGACAGTTTCACTATGTTGCTCAGGCTGGTCTGGAACTCCTGGTCTCAACCAATCCTCTCATAACAGCCTCCTAAAGTGCTAGAATTACAGGCATGGGCTACCACACCCAGCCTTCCTACAAATCTTAATGTAGCACTATATTCAGATCTTTAACATGCTATGTCACTGAATAACAAAGTATCCAGCGACTTTCCCTCTCTCAAATTCAGAATAGTATTTACCTCTCAATATTCCTGGCTAAGGAATATTACTTCTCAAACTAGTATTCTGGTCTTCTAAAAATACACACTAAATCCTCAAATATTGTGCTTAATTTCTAGATATGCCAAATTATCCTATAAATATGCCATTATTTTCTACTCTTCCAGACCTAAGATTTTAATTAATTAAACATTTCATAAGTCCGGGGGCACCTGTGGCTCAGTGAGTAGGGCGCCGGCCCCATATGCCGAGGGTGGCGGGTTCAAACCCAGCCCTGGCTAAACTGCAACCAAAAAATAGCCGGGCATTGTGGCAGGCGCCTGTAGTCCCAGCTACTCGGGAGGCTGAGGCAAGAGAATCGCGTAAGTCCAAGAGTTAGAGGTTGCTGTGAGCCGTGTGACGCCACAGCACTCTACCCGAGGGTGGTACAGTGAGACTCTGTCTCTACAAAAAAAAAAAAACATTTCATAAGTCCTTTGATAACCTACGTGACCATTTTATAGCACACTCAGCTTTGGAACTGAAGGTTTAAATGGCTAATAGATAAGACTTCTAATTTCACTATGGCTACACATATAACAGGAGGGATTACTGATGTTGAGATCACATCTGCCTTCACCAAAGTCAGATTTTAATAGTTTTCTCACAGAAAACTTATACATAGTTCTATTATAGTACTGACTACATGTATTGTAAGGGCCAGTGATATGGTGACTATATAGTTCCAGAAAAGCAAGAATCATTAGTTTCTCTGCATCTATTTCTAACTACTTAGCTCCACGCCTAGCGCACAGATGTGCTGTTAAATGAACTAGACTAGGAACTATTATTCAGGATAAATATTTCAAAAGAAATTCCTTAGCATTACATTTAAAACTTCATTTCAAATGTAAGCTTCACAAGAGCAGGACTTTCTCTTATGAACAGTGTTGGATACACTCAATCAAGGACAGTATCTCCGTATCATAGGACCTCACTTTTTCCTCAAATATGTTTTAAATAACAAAAAACAATTATTTGGAGTGTCAACTCTTCCCTAACTTCCAGGGGTTAAAAAAAAACAACAACAACAAAAAAAAAACTTTTATCTATTGGTTAAATAGATTTTATTCCCACTAGAGCTAAGTAGTAGAAGGTTAACTATCAACTCCTTCGAGTAAAATTAAAATGAGTCGCAGGGTGTGGTGGCTCCAGCCTGTAACCCTAGCATTCTGGAAGGCAAGGCAGGAGGAATGCTTGAATTAGAGAATTGCCTGAGCAAGAGGAGACCCTGTCTCTACCAAAAATAGGAAAAATTAGCTGGCATTGTGGTGGATACTTGTAGTCCCAGCTACTAAGGAAGCAGAGGCAAGAGGATCACTTGAACCCAAGAGTTTGAGATTGTTGTGAGCTAGTATGACACCATGACACTCTAGCCTGAGCAGCAGAGTGAGATTCTGTTTCAGAAATTAATTAAAATATGTAAAATAAAATGTAAGATTAGATGTTAGTTGTACATTAACACAGTACCACAGAAGATTAAAGTAGGGAAAGGTCAACATAAGCTGGAATATAGGGAAAACCTTCCTGGAAAACAGTGTCTGTGGCTCAGTGAGTAGGGCGCCGGCCCCATATACCGAGGGTGGTGGGTTCAAAAGCAGCCCCGGCCAAACTGCAACCAAAAAATAGCTGGGCGTTGTGGTGGGTGCCTGTAGTCCCAGCTGCTCAGGAGGCTGAGGCAGGAGAATCGCGTAAGCCCAAGAGGTGGAGGTTGCTGTGAGTCCTGTGACGTCACAGCACTCTACCGAGGACGGTAAGCAGCATGAGTAAAGAGTTGCCTATAGAAAGGCTTCCATAGAAGAACACTTGTCAGCTAAAGTAGAAAGAAGGCCAAGTGATTACTATTACCAGAATCTGCCAAAAAACTTCAGATGTTTTATTTCTATATTACAAATGAAGAAACAAGTGTCTCTGCATGTATGTGTGTGTACATGTGTAGGATAGGGCAGTCTTTGTATCCTCAAGACCAAATACTCTCTGGAACATAATAAACACTCAACTGTTTATTGAGTGAATAAATAGTAAAAATGTCACATATTTTAAATTACCTAAACAAAGTACTTTTTTAAAAATGCCACTTCTAAATATATACATGTCAATTAATCCCAAAAGCATAGCATTTAATTAAAAAGACACATAGCCAGCCTTAAAACAAATCTTTTTAAAGGTTCAATGATGAGTATTCTTAACATCTCAATTACTCATGCTCTTACTTATTTCTTTCTTCATTCAACAAATATTTACTGAGAGCCTATTACATGCCAGGCACTGTGCCTATAATTGTGCCAACTCTCACTGCGATGATAATGCTTCTTACTGATCTCAGTATCCAAAGCCTCTTTTTTTTATTGAGACAGAATCTCACTATGTCCTCCTTGGTAGAGTGCTATGGCATCACAGCTCACAGCAACCTCAAAGTCATGGGCTTAAGAGATTCTCTTGCCTCGGCCTCCCACGTAGCTGGAACTACAGGTGCCCACCACAACACCCGAATGTTTTTGTTGCAGTTGTCATTGTTGTTTAGCAGGCCTGGGCTGGGTTGGAACCCACCAGCCTCGGCATATGTGGCTGGCACCATAACCACTGTGCTATGGGTGCTGAGACCAAAGCCTCATTTTTAAAAACACTTTTATTTATTATTATTTTTGGAGGAGACAAAGTCCCCCTCTGTTTGTTGCCTGGGCTGCAATGCCATGGCGTCAGCTTAGCTCACAGCAACCTAAAACTCCTGGGCTCAAATGATCCTCCCGCCTCAGCCTCCCAAGTACAGGTACCCACCCACCACAGTGTGTGGCTAATTTTCTATTTTTAGTAGAGATGGTGTCTCACTCTTACTCAGGCTGGTTTAGAACCAGCTCAAGGGATCCTCCTGCCTTGACCTCCAAGAGTGCTAGGATTACAGGTGTGAGCCACTGTGCCTGGCCCAAAGCATCATTTTTCACTATGATGCACAACTACCAAGACAGTAGACTGAAGTAAGAAACAAACTGTTTGGCACCTTCAATTTGTTTGTTAATCAATTAACACATAAGCAGTAGCTCAAAATAATATGGAGGACTTAGTAGGGGCCAAACACTTCTCCCAAATTTTTTATATGTGTCACCTCACTCAATGCATATATAATACAATGAGATAAAGATACCAGTACTATGTTCATTATATACATAAGGAAATTGGTGCTTAGAAGTTAAATAACTTTCGCAAGATCACTCAGCTAGTTCACAACAATAAAATAGCTAAGGGGCCTTCAATTTCATTTCTAAGAACTTTTGAACCTTTTTTTTGTTTGTTTTTGAGACAGTCTTACTATGTTGCCCTCCATAGAGTACCTTAGCACCATAGCTCACAGCAACCTCAAACTACTGGGCTCAAGCAACTCTCTTGCTTCAGCCACCCAAGTAGCTGGGACTAAATGTGCCCGCCATAACACCCAGCTATTTTTAGAGATGGAGTCACACTTTAGCTCAGGCTGGTCTCGGACTCATCCACCCACCTCAGCCTCCCAATGTGCTGGGATTACAGGTATGAGATACCGTGCCTGGCCTCATTTGAACTTTTCAATTGCTTTCTCCAGGCTTCAAGGCAAAGTTTCGATAGAAAGATTGAGAAACAACAATGGGAGCCAAAGTTATAATAGTGGTCCAAAAAACAAAAAGAAAGGCACCAAAATACCAGCATACTATCAAGTAAGTCAGTGAGGAACAGTAGTAAGTGAAATGTATCCTCAAAATACATTCCAGAAAGACAGTCCTCACTGTGATCCTTAATAGCATAATGGAATTTTAATTTTACCTATATGTAGTAAAAAAAAAAATCCTTTAGGTGGGAGTGGTGTCACAGAACTATAGCCTCTACTATTCCCTAGTATAATAGTAGGAAGTCAGCAAATAAACTCTAAGATCAGTAAATCAAGAATAATAGTAACAAAAACTCCTGACCTCATGAAAGTTAAAATTATGGTGGGGAGAACAAAAATAAGCAAAATAAGGAGCCACCACACCCAGCCTATAATGCTAGCTACTCAGGAGACAGAGGCAGGAGGATCACTTGAGGCCTGTGAACAGCCACTATATTCCAGCTGGGGCAACACAGCAAGACTCCCATCTCTAAAATAACTTGTTCAAAGGAGCCGCCCGTGGCTCAGTGCATCAGGCACCAGTCAGCCACCTAGGCTTGTGGGTTAGAAACTGGCCTGAGCCAGCTAAAGCAACAATGACAACTGCAACCAAAACAAACAAACAAAAAATAGCTGGGCGTTGTGGCAGGCACCTGTAGTCCCAGCTACCTGGGAGGCTGAGGCAAGAGACTCACTTAATCCCAAGAGTTTGAGGTTACTGTGAGCCGTGACGCCACAGCACTCTACCAAGGGCGACAGCTTGAGACTCTTTCTAAAAATAAATAAATAAATAAATAATAATAATAATGTTTGAAAATTGGTAAAATATGTATGATACATCAGTGTTATAGAGAAAAATAAACAAGTGAAGGGAGATAGGGAATATGGCACTCAAGGAATTCCTTAATAATGAGAAATTAGAACAGGGATAGAAAGAAGTTAGAGAACAATCAGGTAGATTACTGAGTTCCAAGCATATATATTAATAACAATTAAGAACAAAGGCTCTGAAGCAGTAGCACTGTTTTGCTTTGAAGCTATCTACATTATTAATACTTTTTTTAACATTTACAGTTTTTACAGAGTCAGTTATTACTTCATTTAGCCTAGAGATTCATTCAAATATCAGTGATCTTTTTCTTTTAACTAAACGAACCAAAACACAGCTTCAGTGAAATAGGAAACATCACAGAATGATTCCTTTATCTATCTTCTCCAAAGCAAGAGCCTCCCAGAAATAAAATGTTACTTCCTCATCCTTACTATATTTAAGACTTATCTGGAATCTGTTTTCACAATGAAAGTTCTGCCACAAGGAAGTCAAAACAAATGGAAGAAAGGAGGGAGAAAACAGTGTGTTAAAATGAAATAAAGATTAAGGATAAGAATAAATATTCTAATAGAAAAGTTACCTTAAAAAAATTACTAAAGGGGCGGCGCCTGTGGCTCAGTCGGTAAGGCGCCGGCCCCATATACCGAGGGTGGCGGGTTCAAACCCGGCCCCAGCCAAAACTGCAACCAAAAAAATAGCTGGGTGTTGTGGCGGGCGCCTGTAGTCCCAGCTACTCGGGAGGCTGAGGCAAGAGAATCGCTTAAGCCCAGGAGTTGGAGGTTGCTGTGAGCTGTGTGAGGCCATGGCACTCTACCGAGGGCCATAAAGTGAGACTCTGTCTCTACAAAAAAACAAAAAAAAAAAATTACTAAAAATATAGGTGTGTAATAACTGAAAGAAATTCACAAAATGTAAACAGCTAATAATCACAGAAATACAGGCCAAATAATACATTTTGACAAAAAAGATAAGCAGTGTTCACTGTCCCATAGTATTCCAAAACAGCAACTGAATGATTAAGTAAAAAAGGCTTTGAATACTATTTTGATCATTTCTCTTCCAAAAACTAGCTTGTGAAATGCTTACTCAGGGCGGTGCCTGTAGCTCAGCGGGTAGGGCACTGGCCCCATATACCAAGGGTGGTGGGTTCAAACCCGGCCCTGGCCAAACTGCAACAAAAAAATAGCCAGGCATTCTGGCGGGCCCCTGTAGTCCCAGCTACTCGGGAGGCTGAGGCAAGAGAATTGCCTAAGCCCAGGATTTGGAAGTTGCTGTGAGCTGTGACGTCACGTACTCTACAGAGGGCAATACAGTGAGATTATCTCTCTAAAAAAAAATGCTCACTCCAGGTCTGTATTATAAGATGTTCATATAACTAGACATATAATACCTGCTTGAAGAATAAATGAATTTCACATTTTCAGGAAGTATCATTTATCCAATTTTCATATAAAGGAAAAAACTCTTTCAAGCAGTAATTTTTTTTTAAATGATTACATACAAGTATGTTTAGTCAAAATAATGTGCTAGGGTGGTGCCTGTGGCTCAAAGGGGTAGGGCACTGGCCCCGTATGCTGGAGGTGGCGGGTTCAAACCCAGCCCCGGCCAAAAACTGCAAAAAAAACAAAAAACAAAAAACTGAAACTACGAAATAATGTGCTATTAGAGCAAAGTCATGATAGAAATCACCATGACTAAACCTTCAGGTGTTCTAGACTTACAACTGCATTACTACTCCATAAGCAAAATAATGTTCATCTTAACCCGTGTCTATCACAAAACAAAAGTAATCCAGAACTCTCTCCATGGTTACCAAGGGCTCAAAGTAGGAATTTGTTTCAACTCACTATTTTATATCCCAAAGAAATGTAAGCTCCTCTCAAGGTGACTTTGAGTCTAAGAATTTGACCCTGTAACCATCAGTCTTAGTATAATAATGGTCTCCACATACATATAAAATAGAATCAACTTTTTATTTTTAAATAATTTTACATTTAAATTTGTCTAAACTCAGAGGGTGGTCTTCTTGAACTGTAAGTTCCAAGAGGGCAAGGATCTTCAGTACAGCACTATATACTGAGTATGTACTATTAGTAATATGCCTGCTATTTCTGGTAATATAAAAATATAATGTTTTAAAATTCTTTACCTACTAGCTAAGAAAAGAATAAAATAACTGAATTTCTATTTTAAAGTTAAAAAATGTACACCAAAGCTGGTAGATTCAGTAGTACTCTAAAGACAGTTATTAACTGGCATAGAAGTTAACTGCAGCCCTTTTAAGGCGGCTTTAAAATACTCATCATTAATATATAAAACTGCAAAAATTTATAAACGAAAAATGATGCCGAAGATAATATAATGAAATATCCGCATAATAAAGCTGTTTTTTAAAGGGTGGTCACCCAAAAATACAGTGTAAAAAGAAACTAACCCTTCGTGAATACAATGATCTGAATTGAGAAGGAGCTTGGCACGTTTCAAGGCACTCAGACTTACATTGTCTCTCTTGGCTGTCACAGCAACCTTAATGGCGTAATTTTATGAATGGGAAACTCAGGATTAAGAGGTTAAACAACTAGCCCAAGGTCACTTAAGAAATCAGTGGTGTTGATATACCTAGAAAGGTGCACTTCACCTGACCCTTCCAACAGAGGCATTATGACAGTAGAAAAGCAAAGATCGAAACTAATGCGAGTATCCCCGTACTACTTACTACCCTTGCTCTGCCAAAGAGGCGCTGACTTTCCCCTGAAAAGCTTTCCCAAAACAGCTCACTCGGAGAGGAGAAGTTGTGCCCGAGAGACAGGTCACTGATTAACCCAGCTAAGTGACAAGGCTGACAAGCGCAGCCCTCAATGGACCAGTCTGCATTCCCAGGAGCACCTCTAGACCCGGCGCCGGCGAGACTGGTCGTGAACTGTCTGAAAAACCTCCCAGTAAGTTTCGCCCCCTCCTGGGCGCGAGGAACGAGCGAGTAAAGAGCCAGAGAGCTGCCGGCCAGCCGAGCCGGCCATGTGTCCACCCCGTCACGCCTGCCTCGCCTCAGCCGGTTCCTCATGCTTCGACCACTGCCAGAGGCCCAGCTCAGGATCCGACGCGAAGGCAGCACTGGCGGCAACCACCACCGCCGCACCACACTGAGGCTTCCCGGAGTGGCACTCGCCGTCAGATCTCCGCTCCACCCCTCCAGCTGGGCCCCCAGCGACGCCGTCAGCGCCTCGGGCCAGGCCCCGGGGCTCGGCCTGCCACAGACTGTCTGCCCGCCCGCCACCACCGCCAGCCCGGCGTCCTTACTTCATTGAGCTGGCGCTCCGCGGCCTCACGCAGGGCTGGGTCCATGGTGCCCCGCAGGGCCTCGATAATGGTGTTGGGGTCCATCGCGGCGCGGACTCGGTCAAACCAGGAGCTCAAGTGCTTACTGGGCCAGGAATAGGGCCACTCACTGCGCACATGGACCCGCCGTGCTCCGCAGCGGCAACCGGCGCGAAAGGAAAGAGAAGCGCCAAGGCCCCGGATAGAACCTCTTCGCCTTGGCGTGGAGGCGGGAGATGCTCCGGCCACTTCCTGTCAGCGCGCCGCTGAGCACCTTGGGAGATGTAGTCCACAAACGCGGCCCGCAGTCCACGTGGCTGCCTGAGCTGTCCTCCGACTGAAAATGTTCGAACTTCACAAAAAGAAAATTAAAACAGTCAATTACAAAGATTTCACATAATATGTGTACGGAGAACATAAAGGGACTATGATGCAATGTGTGGTGCAATTCATTGCTAGTAGCTGTGAAACTTTTTGAAAAGCAATTTGAGATGTGTTTCTAAATGCTATAAAAATGTAATCCCATTCATGAGAGTTCATCCTAAGGAAACAGCACAGTTATTTAAGTGGGCTTTATGTGTAAAGGATATTTATCACACGACCTATTTGTAATTACCAGATATTGAAGTTATTGCTTTTTATTGAGTATCCAAATTTTAGCTAGCAGCTTACATAAATCACCTCCATCTGCAGAGGAAAAGCATAATCCCTGTTAAAACTCACCATCTGGTGTGGCGTCCAAAGCACAGTGATTACGGTGCCAGCCACATAGACCGAGGTTGGCGGGTTCCAACACAGCCTAGACCTGCTAAAACAACGACAGCTACAACAAAAAATAGCCAGGCACTGTGGCAGGCGCCTGTAGTCCAGGCTACCTGGGAGGCAAAGGCAAGAGAATCACTTAAGCCCAGCAGTTGGAGGTTGCTGTGAGCTGTGATGCGAAAGTGCTCTACAGAGGGCGATATAGTGAGACTCTGTCTTAAAAAAAAAAAAAAAAAACTCACCTTCTTAGCCAGGCAGGGTAGTGCACGCCTACATACTATGGAAGCTGAGGCAGGAGGATAATTGAGACCAGGAGTTTGAACCTGCAGTGCCTTATAATGGGACATATGAAGAGCCACTGCACCTGAGCCTGCTTAACATAGGGAGATGGGTCCTTGGGTCTGTCTGTAACAAAGAAAAAAAACGGAAAACAAACAAAAACAAACCTCAGCTTTTTAAAAATATTCAAAGAAATGGTTTCAGAAAGTTAAATAACTTGCCCGAGGTCACTTATAAGAAGTTCAAACCTAAGATATATTTTCCAACTTTTCATCCTCTCCACTGCATGACTCTGCCTATCAAGAGAAATGTCGGGGTGGCACCTGTGGCTCAAGGAGTAGGGCGCCGGTCCCATATGCCAGAGGTGGCGGGTTCAAACCTAGCCCTGGCCAAAAACCACAAAAAAAAAAAAGGAGAAATGTCAAACAAGCCCTGTCAGGTGGCTCACAACTGTAATCCTAGCACTCTGAGAGTCCAAGACAAGTGTATTACCTGAGCTCACAGGTTCCAGACCAGCCTGAGCCAGAGCGAGACTTCCTCCTTAAAAATAGCCTGGCGTTGTTGTAGGAGCCTGTAGTCCTGGGAGGATGAAGCAAGAGGATTGCTTGAGCCCAAGAATTTGAGGTTGCTGTGAGCTGTGATGCCATGGCACTGTACTCAGGGCAACAAAGTTTGAGTCTCTGTCTCAAAAAAAAAAAAAGAAGAAGAAGAGAAATGTCTAACAATATGGAAATGATTAAATAAATTAGAAGAACCCAATCAATTAAATACTTCAAAGCCATTAAAAATTATAAATATGATATACTTTGTAGCAATGGGAAAGCGATTATGTAGGGACACAGTTTGGAGCATGGACAAAGACTGGGGAAGCAAGGCTGGCAAATGCAAATCATTTATTTTCTAGGATAGTGAGACTTTGAGTAATTTCCTTTTATATCTATTATTACTGTGATCAAGTTATATTAATAGATATGATTAATTATAAGCATCCAATTTTATTTATTTTTGAAACCGAGTCTCACTTTGTCACCCAGGTTAGAGTGCCATGGTATCTAACTCCTGGCTTATAGCAACCTCAAACTCCTGAGCTCATGTGATCCCCTTGCCTCAGCCTCCTGAGTAGCTGGTACTACAGGCGCCTGCCACAACACTTGGCTATTTTTTTTTTTTTGAGATAGGGTCTTGCTTTTTTTTTGCTTTTGACAGTATTTTTTAATTAATGAATATATTATGGCTCCGAAGCTAGTACTGTTTATTCACACTTATATGAGAAAATTAAGAGTATATGTATGGCTCAGCGCCCTTAGCACAGTGGTTACAGTACCAGCCACAAACACCAAGGCTGGCGGGTTCAAACCCAGCAATGGGCCAGCTAAGCAGCAATGACAACTGCAACAGAAAAATAGCGAGGCATTGTGGCGGGTGACTACTCCCAGCTACTTGGGAGGCTGAAGCAAGAGAATTGCTTAAGCCCAAGAGTTGGAGATTGCTGTGAACTGTGACACAATAGCAGTCTAGGCTGACATAGTGAGATTCTGTTTCCAAGAAAAAAAAGTATATGTAGATACAATTTCATTTTACAGTTAATATATGATTTTTTGTGTGTGTGTGGTTTTGGCCGAGGGTGGGTTTGAACCCGCCACCTCCGGCACATGGGGCCGGCGCCCTACTCCTTTGAGCCACAGGTGCCACCCAATATATAATTAATAATGCAATTACAATATTCTATATCATTTACAGTTTTAAAATGTCTTCATGAAAAACATACTAATAAGACTGAACAAAAACGAACAGTTCCCATTCTATAAATGACACCTGAGGTCTGTGAATTCCTAGTCCAGTGCTCTTTCTGGGATGCCATGCTGCCTATGGACGTACTGCTCCTTATTCTTCCACGTATCGTGGATACCTCAATAACCTTCTTTAATCTATGTGATAATCCTGCCAGAACAAACCCTTTTGCCCATATATGTCTTCTGCATGTCTATTCTTGTACTTTTCTACCCTTCCTCTCAGAAAATTCTCATTAATTCCACATTCTTCATTTCCCCAGCACATCAACGGGGTCTTGCTCTTTGCTCAGTCTGGTCTCGAACTCTTGAAATCGAGCAATCCACCTGCCTCGGCCTCCCAGAGTGCTAGGATTACAGGCGCGAGCCAGCTCACCCCGCCTCAAATAGAATTTTTTACATGGTCATTTATTGTTAGGTTACAAATATTTCACAACATGGTCACAAGCGTTCAAATACAGTTTTTTACATGGTCACTTACTGTTGGGGGTTTTTTGTTGTTGTTTTTGAGACAGGATCTCTCCTTGTTGCTCTGGCTAGAGTGCAAGGATGTCATCATAGTTCACTATAACCTCCAACTCCCAAGCTCAAGCAATCCTCTGGCCTCAGCCTCCTCAATAGCTGATACTACCAGCATGTGTCACTAACACCCAGCTAATTTTTAAAAAAAACTTTTGTAGAGATAAGATCTCACTGTAGCCCACTCTGCCCCGCTGGGCTTCCAAAGTGCTGCTGCTGCTGCTTTCCAAAGTGCTAAGATTTACAGGCTTGAGCACTGGCCCCACTTACTGTTTTTAGTTTATAAAAAAAGGAAGGGAAGAGGAAGGAAGGAGAGGGGAGAGAAAGAGAAGAGGAGGGGAAAAGAAGGGAAAGAAAAAAAGAAAGAAAGGGAGGCACACAAAAGCTTTTCCCTCAAATAGTGGGCTTTGCAAAATTAATACATTTAATGTGCCAGTCCCTGTGCCTGGAAATGAAGTGTAATTATTCCTGATTTTCAAATGTAGAGCCTAAAGCTCAGTGAAAAAAAAATCATGACATTTTCATAATAATAACTTGTCTATAATTGTACCAATACAATCTGTTAAGAATTTTCTTCCCCCTGCCCTGCTCCCCAAAGAGAGGGCCTTGAAAACATGAATATGTTCTTTTCACCTTTGTATCCTCACCTACCACAGAGCTTGAATGACTAGTAGGAAGTTCAGTAAATACTTCAGTGAATAAATGAAGAAAAGAAAGAATAAACCAGAAATGATTTATAAGTGGCTAAGCTAGAATTGAAACCTTATGATTCCAAAACTAGTCCTTTTTACAATATTACATATCTATTTTGGATTCCAGAATTGACCTGCATACCATGGAATTGTGAAGATTATAACACAGCACAATGTATGTAAAGAACCTAGCACACAGGAGGTCCAAAAATGTTAATTCCCACTCCCCAAAACTGAAAGGGAGAAGTGGCAGTGAAAAGTATCATTCTTAAGCTATAGCACTGGGGAGTGGAAGCCAGCAAAGCTTGCAGATTACAGCTGGAGTGAAGCCTGTGTCTCTTCCTTCAGAAAGAACAGAACATGCCAGGTACAAAGACCCTGTCAAGGAGACAGAGTTCCTGTATCCACAAAAAGAGATTGGGCCCAAGACCACTCAGGAACACACAACTTATTTGTAGATTTATTTTGTTAAGCTAGTGACATAAAAAGTGTCACTTATATGGCTGGAAATTTTGATGTGAACTGTATCAAAAATTAGTGGATACCGGGTGGCACCTGTGGCTCAGTGAGTAGGGCGCCGGCCCCATATGCTGAGGGTGGCGAGTTCAAACCCAGCCCCGGCCAAACTGCAACAAAAAAATAGCCGGGCGTTGTGGCGGGCGCCTGTAGTCCCAGCTACTCGGGAGGCTGAGGCAGGAGAATCGCGTAAGCCCAGGAGTTGGAGGTTGCTGTGAGCTGTGTGACGCCAGACGCCACGGCACTCTACCCGAGGGCGGTGCAGTGAGACTCTGTCTCTACAAAAAAAAAAAAAAAAAATTAGTGGATACTGAATAAATAAATGTGAGATGATTAATGGAGAAAGTGTTTTGTTAGGCCCGTCTTTTTTTTTTTTTTTTTTGGTAGAGACAGAGCCTCACTTTACCGCCTTCGGTAGAGTGCCATGATGTCACAGGACTCACAGCAACCTCTAGCTCTTGGGCTTCCGCGATTCTCCTGCCTCAGCCTCCCAAGCAGCTGCAGTTCAGCCGGGGCTGGGTTTGAACCCACCACCCTCGGTATGTGGGGTCATCCGCCCTACTCACTGAGCCACAGATGCCACCCAGGCCTGTCTTAACATAATTAAGTAACCTCACTGTGGCTCAGTGCCGGTTGCACAGTGGTTATGGCGCTGACCACATGCACCCAGGGTGCAACAAAAAACATAGCCAGACAGGTGCCTGTAGTCCCAGCTACTTGGGAGGCTGAGGCAAGAGAATCACTTAAGCCCAAGAGTTGGAGGTTGCTGTGAGCTGTGACACCACAGCACCACTGAGGACGACATAGTGAGACTCTGTCTCAAAAAAAAAAAAAAAAAAATTAACCTCACTGCACTCCAGATTCCTACTCTGCAGCGCCACAGCCAACATAGTTACCATCTTAGGCAAGGTTAAGGTTTCTTTCTCTTTTTCTCTTTTTATGAGACAGAGTCTTAGTCTGTTGCCCTGGATAGAGTGGCACAGTGTCATCATAGCTCACAGCAACCTCAATCTCTTGGGCTCAAGCAGTCTACTTGCCTCAGCCTCCCCAATCACTGTGACCACAGGTACCTTCCTAAATGCCGGGCTAGTTTTTCTATTTTTAGTAGAGATAGGGTCTAGCTGTTGCTCAGGATGACCTCAAACTCTTGAGCTCCAGGGATCCTCCTGCCTCAGCCTCCCAGAGTGCTAGCATGACAGGCATGAGCCACTGGGAGCCATTGCACCTGTCCAAGTTTAAAGTTTCAAAGGTAGTTTTGAGGCTCAGCACCTGTAGCTCAGCAGCTAGGGTGCCAGCCACATACACCGGAGCTGGCGGGTTCAAATCCAGCCCGGGCCTGCCAAATAACAATGACAACCACACCCAAAATATAGCCAGGCGTTTTGGTGGGCACCTGTAGTCCCAGCTACTTGGGAGACTGAGGCAAGAGACTCGCTTAAGCCCAAGAGTTTGAGGTTGCTATGAGCTGTGATGCCACCGCACTCTACCAAGGGTGACAAAATAAGACTCTGTCTCAAAGAAAAAAAGCTAGTTTTGTGCTAGGATCAAATTACATAAAAATAAGGAAGAGATAATGAAAAATTCAGGGGTGAATTGGTTAACTGATCTTAGAAATAGCAGTTCTTTTGCTCAAAAAGCTCTGACTGGAGGTAAGAGAGTGGAAAGGGTGTTTGGGAAGTGTCCATAAGAGTTATAAGGGAATGAAAAGAATTAGTCTTCCCTTTACACCTTCCACTGGAGGCTTTTGTAGATGAATACAATGAGGAGATCTTTGATGATAATTAAGTAACCAGTACCCAGCTCTCAATGGCATCTCAGAGTCCCTCTCTGATATGTCTGAGGTGGCTGGATTCTGTCAAGAAATCTTGTAATTACTTAAAACCCACATCCTGTATTTCCTATGTTATACCTCTTTCAAATCTCCAAAATATTTTAGACAAAATTTTTCATAAAATTTAGTTTTTTCAGCAAACGTAATCACTATATTTGTAAATAAGTGATACATGGAATTCATTTTTTTTTGGCCGGGGCTGGGTTTGAACCCACCATCTCCAGCATATGGGACCGGCGCCCTACTCCTTGAGCCACAGGCACCGCCCCAGGGAATTCATTTTTACACCTTGGAAATATTTTTTTTCGCCAAACAATTCAAAATGTAGGGGTAAAAGACATAGAAGCCAAGAAAAGAGTTATCAATTCTATCCTGAAGCATTTTAAAAAACCGTGTGGCTATGGTTAAAACTCTTTTTCTCACTGGTCCTCAGTTCTTTTTTCCTTCTGTCAAGCAAGTAAATAGTCATATCACAAGCCACCGAAATTATTCTGAGGATAAAATAAGGTTTGAAAGGGCCTTGTAACTATAAAGCTCAGTATAAACTTAAATTGTTATTGGTGGCTGGGAAAGGGCTGAGAAAAAAGGAAGCTAAGAGGGCAGGGAAGAACGTTTTTTAATTTTATTTATCATTATTATTATTACTTTTTTCTTTTTTTTTTAGACAGAGTCTCAAGCTGTTGCCCTGGGTAGAGTGCTGTTCTGTCATAGCTCACAGCAAACTCCAACTTGGGCTCAAGTGATCCTCTTGCCTCAATTTTTCTATTTTCAGTAAAGATGGAGTCTCACTTTTGTTCAGGCTAGTCTTAAACTCCTGAGCTCAAGCAATCCTCCCCAGAGTGCTAGGATTATAAGCAGAAGAAATGAGGATCTTCTGCAGAAAATCTTTCTCTTTTTTTCTTGCTTTTTTTTGTTTTTTTGAGACAGTCTCATGTCGCCCTCATTAGACTGCTTTGGCATCACAGCTCACAGCAACCTCCAACTCTTGGGCTTAAGCAATTCTCTTGCCTCAGCCTCCCAAATAGCTGGGACTACAGGCACCCACCACAACGCCCAACTATTTTTTGCTGCAGTTGTCATTGTTGTTTAGCAGACCCAGGCCAGGTACCAGCCCCAGTGCATGTGGCCAGTGCCGTAACCACTGAGAAACCAGCGCTGAGCCCAGAAAATCTTTTTCTGCAGTTGCAATTCTCAGTCTTCTTTTCTTCTTCTTTTTCTTTTTTTTTTTATTGTTAAGGATTCATTGAGGGTATAAGAAACCAGGTTACACTGATTGCATTTATTAGCTAAAGTCCCTCTTACAATTGTGCCTTGCCCCCAAAAGGTGTGTCACACACCAAGACCCCACCCGTCTCTCCTTCCCTCACCTCCCTTTGCTCTTCCTTTCCCCTACTCCCATCCCTCCTTCTCTCTCTCTGCTCTCCCTTCCCCCACCCCTCACCATGTCATTAATCGTCATTAATTGTCCTCATATCAAAATTGAATACATAGGATTAATGCTTCTCCATTCCTGTGAAGCTTTACTAAGAATAATGTCTTCCACTTCCATCCAGGTTAGCACGAAGGCTGTAAAGTCGCCATTTTTTTAATGGCTGAATAGTATTCCATGGTGTACATATACCATAGCTTGTTAATCCATTCCTGGGTTGGGGGGCCATTTAGGCTGTTCTCACATTTTGGCAATTGTAAATTGAGTTGCGATAAATAATCTAGTGCAACTGTCCTTATGATAAAAGGATTTTTTTTCCTTCTGGGTAGATGCTCAGTAATGGGATTGCAGGATCAAATGGGAGGTCTAGCTTGAGTTCTGTGAGGGTTCTCCATACTTCCTTCAAATTTGTTGTATTAGTTTGCAGTCCCACCAGCAGTGTAAAAGTGTTCCTTTCTCTCCACATCCACACCAGCATCTGCAGTTTTGAGATTTTGTGATGTGGGCCATTCTTGCTGGGGTTAGATGATATTACAGGGTGGTTTTGATTTGCATTTCACTAATAATTAGAAACGAGCATTTTTTCATATGTTTGCTAGCCATTCATCTATCTTCTTTAGAGAATGTTCTATTCATCTCTCTCCCCCATTGATATATGGGATTGTTGGCTTTTTTCACATGGATTAATTTGAGTTCTCTATCGATCCTAGTTATCGAGCTTTTGTATGATTCAAAATATGCAAATATCCTTTCCCATTGTGTAGTTGTCTATTTGTTTTGGATGTTGTCTCCCTAGCCGTACAGAAGCTTTTCAGTTTAATTAAGTCCCGTTTGTTTATTTTTGTTGTTGTTGTGATTGCCATGGCAGTCTTCCTCATGAAGTCTTTCCCAGGCTGTTTTCTTCCAGTGTTTTTCCTATGTTTTCTTTGAGGATTTTTATTGTTTCATGCCTTAAATTTAAGTCCTTTGTCCATCTGGAATCAATTTCTGTGAGTGGGGAAAGGTGTGGGTCCAGTTTCAGTCTTTTACATATGGATATCCAGTTCTCCCAGCACCATTTATTGAATAGGGAGTCTTTCCCCCAGGTCTGATCTTTTTAGGTTTATCGAAGATTAGATGGTTGTAAGATGTTAGTTTTATTTCCTGGTTTTCTATTCGATTCCAAATGTCTATGTCTCTATTTTTGTGCCAGTACCATGCTGTCTTGACCACTACGGTCTTGTAGTGCAGCCTAAAATCTGGTATGCTGATGCCCCTGGCTTTATTTTTATTACTAAGAACTGCCTTAACTATATGGGTTTTTTTCTGATTCCACGCAAAACGAAGAATCATTTTTTCCAAGTCTTAAAAGTACAATGTTGGTATTTTATTTTATTTTATTTTTTTTTTGTAGAGACAGAGTTTCACTTTATGGCCCTTGGTAGGGTGCCATGGCATCATACAGCTCACAGCAACCTCCAACTCCTGGGCTTCAGCGATTCTCTTGCCTCAGCCTCCCAAGTAGCTGGGACTACAGGCGCCCGCCATAACGCCAGTCTATTTTTTGGTTACAGTTCAGCCAGGGCTGGGTTTGAACCCGCCACCCTCAGTATATGGAGCCAGCGCCCTACCGACTGAGCCACAGGTGCCGCCCACAATGTTGGTATTTTAATAGGGATGGCATTGAATCGGTAGATAGCTTTGGGAATTATAGATATTTTAACAATGTTGATTCTTCCCAGCCATGAGCATGATATGTTCTTCCATTTGTTAATATCCTCTGCTATTTCCTTTCTTAGGATTTCATAATTTTCTTTATAGAGGTTGTCAGGTATATTCTAGGCATTTCATTTTCTTTGAAATTATGGTGAAGGGAGTTGTGTCCTTAATTAACCTCTCATCTTGGCTGTTATTGGTGTATACAAAGGCTACTGACTTCAGGACATTGATTTTACATCCTGAAACATTACTGTATTTTTTGATAACTTCTAAGAGTCTTGTGGTTGAGTCTTTGGGGTTCTCTAAGTATAAGATCATATCATCAGCAAAGAGAGAGAGTTTGACCTCCTCTGCTTCCATTTGGATTCCCTTTATTTCCTTGTCTTGCCTAATTGTATTGGCTAGGACTTCCAGCACTATGTTGAATAGTAATGGTGACAGAGGACAACCTTGTCTGGTTCTAGTTTTAAGTGGAAAAGCTTTCAGTTTTACTTCATTCAGTAAAATATTAGCTGTGGGTTTGTCATAGATAGCTTTGATCAGTTTAAGAAATGTGCCACCTGTGCCTATTCTCTTCAGCTTTCTAATTAGAAAAGGATGCTGGATTTTATCAAATGCTTTTTCTGCATCTATTGAGAGGACCATATGGTCTTTGTTTTTGCTTCTGTTGATACAGTGAATAACGTTTATCGATTTTGCTTCTGTTGATACAGTGAATAACGTTTATCGATTTGCGTTATCAGCCTTGCATCACTGAGATGAAACCTACTTGATCATGATGTATGACTTTTTTGATGATAAGCTGTAATCTATTGGCTAGGATTTTTGTTGTGAATTTTTACATCTATATTCATTAGTGAAATTGGTCTGAAGTTCTCTTTTTTAGTTGGGTCTTTTCCTGGTTTTAGTATCAGGGTAACGTTTGCTTCATAGAATGTGTTGGGGAAGATTCCTTCCTCCTCAATTTTTTGGAATAATTTCTGCAGTATGGGAAAAAACTCATCTTTTCCATCCAGACCAGGGCATTTTTTTGTTGGGAGAGTTTTTATTGTCTCTTTGATCTTAGTACTTGAAATTGGTCTGTTCAGGAGGTCTATTTCTTCTTGGCTATTTCTTCCGCCCTAAGAAGGTGTGATTCCAAATATTGATCCATTTTCTTCACATTGTCAAATTTCTGGGCATTGAGTTTCTGGTAGTATTCAGAGATAATCTCTTGTATCTCTGTGGCATCAGTTATTTCCCCTTTAACATTTCTGAGTGAGGTTACTCGAGATGTTACTTTTCTATTTTTAGTTATTCTGGCCAAAGCTTTATCTATTTTATTTATTTTTTCAAAAAAACAACTCCTTGTTTCATTAATTCTCTGAATGATTCTTTTGTTTTCAATTTCATTGATCTCTGATTTAATTTTGGGTATTTCTTTTCTTCTGCTGGTTTAGGCTTAGATTGTTTTTTTCCAGTTCCATAAGATGGCTTGTGAGTTTGTTGATGCACTATCTTTCTGTTTTTTTGAATGTAGGCATCTAAAGCAATCAATTTTCCTCTCAGGACTGCTTTTGCTGCATCCCACAGGTTTTTTTTTTTTTTTTGAGACAGAGCCTCAAGCTGTTGCCCTGGGTAGAGTGCCATGGTGTCACAGCTCACAGCAACCTCCAACTCCTGGGCTTAAGTGATTCTCTTGCCTCAGCCTCCCAAGTAGATGGGACTACAGGCACCTGCCACTACACCTGGATATTTTTTGGTTGTAGTTGTCATTGTCGTTTGGCAGGCCCAGGCTATATTTGAACCTGCCAGCTCTGGTATACAACTCTTGAGCTATAGGCACTAAGCCAATCCCACAGGTTTTTGTAGCTTGTGTCTTCATTGTTGTTATGCTCAAGGAAGTTAATGAAATAAAAGATTTCTTCCTGCAGTCAACTATCATTTCACATAAGGTTGTTTAATGTCTGTGCCTTTGTGTGGGGTTGAATGTTTTTGCTGGAGTTGAGTTCCACCTGTAGTGCCTTGTGGTCTGAAAAGACACAAGGTAAAATTTCATTTCTTTTGATTCTGTTGAGGTTTGTTTTGTGTCCTAGGATATGATCAATTTTGGAGAATGTTCCATGGGATGATGAGAAGAATATATATTCTTCATCTTTGGGATGGAGTGTTCTATATGCATCTATCAAGCACAGTTGTTCTAGGGTCTCATTTAAGTCTTTGTTTAATTTCTGTTTAGAAGATCTGTCCAGCTCTGTAAGAGGAGTGTCAAAGTCCTCTGTTATTATGGTGTTATAGGATATCACATTGCTCAGACTAAGTAAGGTCTGTTTCAAGAATCCGAGAGCATTTAAATTGGGTGCATAAATATTTAGAATTGAAACGTCTTCTTGTTGTATTTTTCCTTGACCAATATAAAGTGACCATCTTTGTCTTTTTTGACTTTAGTTGCTTTAAATCCACATGTATCTGAAAATAGGATTGTAACTCTTCTTTTCTTCTGAATTCCGTTTGCCTGAAAAATTGTCTTCCAATCCTTAACTCGAAGTTTTAATTTGTCTTTTGAAGCTAAGTGTGTTTCCTGTAGACAGCAAATGGATGGCTTGTGTTTTTTACTTTTATTTATTTATTTATTTTAAATTTGGAACTAAAAAAAGGATTATGTTTATTGAGGGCAAGTGGATGCAAACAATGTAAAAAACAAAAGCTCATCTGGCATTTAATTAACTTTTTCTTCTCTGCTTGACAAATGGGAGTTGGATTTTATTTGTATATATTCTAAGGATCCTGATCTGCTCATGAAATCCTTATATAGGGAGAAGCTGTGCGGCAGATGTTTGAAGCAATCCTTTGAGAGAACACTTTTCAGGGCAGAATAATTGCTCAGTTCTGCCTACTTCTTTCCCTTCTGCTTCATGTGTACTACAAAATAGTTGTTGCATGCAATGGTGAGGCCCGCAATTAGGGAAAAGAAGCTCTGGAAGCCCACTTTGCCATCTCAGCACTGGTCCAGGTCCTTCATTATTTTGTCTAAGGACAGAGGGTCTTTTTGATTTTCCAAAAATCCCAGGAACTCCTTCTCCATGAGCACTCTGAGGTCCTCCTTTGTTAAGTAGTCTTTATCCCTGGCAAATTTGTGAAATGTGAACATCATGGTTTCCATGGTGTGCTCCATCTGAGATGGCATGTTGGTGAGATCTACTGGGCCGAGAGGCGCGGCGGACGCTAGCTGGCTGGGGCGCCCGCTTGTGTTTTTTAAACCAGTCAGCTAATCTATGCCTCTTCAGTGGGAAATTCAAGCCATTAGCATTTATTGAGATAATTGATAAGCGTGGTAGTGTTCTATTCATCTTATTTTGTGAGAGTCCATTGCTTAGTTTTATCTTTTGCATCATTGTGGAAGTTAGGTTCTGTCCTTTAATTTCTGAGTTCTTATTTTGCTGTTGAGTTATTGTGATGGTCAATGTGTAGAACAGGCTGAAGTATTTTCTGTAGAGCTGTCTTATTGTGGCGAATTTCCTTAATGTTTGGATATCAGTAAATGATTTGATTTCTCCATCAATTTTAAAGCTTAGCTTAGCAGAATATAGAATTCTGGGCTGGAAATTGCTCTGTTTAAGTAGATTAAAGGTAGATGACCATTGTCTTCTTGCTTGAAAAGTTTCATTAGTGAAGTCTGCAGTCACCCTGATGGATTTGCCCCTGTAGGTCAACTGGCGCTTACTCCTGGCAGCTTGCAGAATCTTTTCTTTTGTCTTGACTTTGGACAAGTTCATCACAATGTGTCTTGGAGAAGCTCAGTTAGAATTGAGGTGACCTGGCGTCCGATATCCCTCTGAAAGAAATGTGTCAGAATCTTTGGTAATATTTGGGAAATTTTCATTTATAATATTCTTTAGTATGGTTTCCATTCCTCTGGGGGATTCTTCTTCCCCTTCTGGGATACCTATAACTCATATGTTTGAACATTTCATAAAGTCCCATAATTCTGTCAATGTATGCTCTGCTTTCTCTCTCTTCTTTTCTGCCTCTTTAACTATCTGAGATATGTCAAGAGCTTTGTCCTCTACCTCTGAGATTCTTTCTTCTGCACAGTCTAATCTGTTGATACTTTCTATTGCATCTTTAAGTTTCCTAATAGACTGCTTCAATTCCTTTAGCTCTGTTATATCCTTTCTATATTCTTTTTTTTTTGTAGAGACAGGGTCTCACTTTATGCCCTTGGTAGAGTGCCATGGCATTACAGCCCACAGCAATCTCCAACTGCTGGGCTTAGGTGATTCTCTTGCCTCAGCCTCCCGAGCAGCTGGGACTATAGGCGCCCACCACAACTCCCGGCTATATTTTTGTTGCAGTTTGGCCGGGGCTGGGTTTGAACCCACCACCCTTGGTATATGGGGCCAGCGCCCTACTCACTGAGCCACAGGCGCCACTCATATCCTTTCTATGTTCTTCATCGTTCATCTCTTATTTGATTCTGTTTTTGGATTTCCTTTTGGTTATTTTCCACTTTCTCAGCCATTTCCTTCATTGTTTTCATCATCTGTGTTTTAAATTCCCTTTCTGTCATTTCTAACATTTCTTTATAGGTGGAACTACCTCCTGGTCCCTTGAGGAGGTTGCTCTGGACTGGTTTTTCATGTTGCCAGGAGTTTTCTGATGATTCTTCCTCATAAGTGTTTTCTTTTATCTGTTTCCTTGCCCTAATTTTCCTTTCACTTCTTCTTGCTCTTTAAGTTACCATGTCTCTGGCCTAAGGTTTTGATGAGCCCTTTTGGTACAGGATCACAAGGAGGAGAAGATTGAAGAGCAAGAAGGAAAAAAAGATTTAGAAAAAGAAAAAAGAGAATGGAAATGGGGTAAGTAAAAGGGAATATTAACAAAAAAAGAGAGCCACAGAAAGAGGGAAACAGGAGTAATATAGATGTACAGTAGGGTACTTTGACCCAACCTTAAAAATCCCCAATCTCTGGGAGTGCTGGGTTGAGCAGTTCCCTTGAGGTTAGCAGTTCTTTGCCAGCCTGTTCAGACACAGTACCCCACCTCCACCAAGTAGAGAGGAAAAACAAAAATACTATAAATCAAACAAAAAATCTTACAGGATAAAACCAAATGGGAGAAAAACCAAATAATAGAGGCAGAAACACTAGCAAAAATGAAGTTCTAATTGGTAATAAAAGCAACAATGGCAAATTATATTTAAACTGAAAAAATGAAGAAAGAAAAAAAGGAGGGGAAGAGAAATCTAGAGGGAAAATGTTGAAATAAAAACAAAAATCAAAACAAAGCAGTATATATATCTTGCTGAATATTGTTTGGGCAACAGGTGATCTTCTGGGGCATGAGATGTTAATCACAATGCTGATACAGCTGTCCGAGATGGAGATTGGAGGTCTCTGCTGATTTCTCAAAGCCTGCAGGGTTGAGACCCTAAATCTCTCCTCCGCCCACTTAAAAGACACTTTAAACTGTTAACCTTGGCTAAGCAGAAGCTTTCCCAGGAAAGCACTTGTCGCTGGGATCTCTCCTGAAGTGGCTGCCTGCTTATCCGTGCACCAAAACTGGTCTCACTATATTCCCCTGAGGGCCAAGGTTGTAAGGCAGTCCTGTTGCTGCCAACCACTGAAATCCCTGCTCTTCTCCGGTGTCTTAGTCCCCGCCTTTAGGCTGCTCAGTCCTAAATTACTCGCCCCAAGATCCCCGGGCCTAATCTTCACTCTGTGACACCGAGGGCAGAGCCTGCAGGGGCAGTTATCCCACAATGTCTGTGTGGATGGCCCACAGCTAAACAATATTATCTCCAATGTGGCTCAGCGGCTCAGTCTGGAGTCCTAGACAATGCTTAAAGTCATCTGCACTCTCGCCCAAGTTCTCCCGAGGTAGTTCAACGGTGTGCCCAAGTCCAAAAAAACAAAACAGCCCACAGGTAAAGCCTTTCCTCTCTGCAATCTCGCTGCTGTTGTAGTTACAGCTGTGGCAGCCTCAGACCGAATGTAACCACCTGCCAGTTCTCCACTGCTTTTGTCCTCTTTGTGGGGTCCAGAAGTCTCTCCCTATCTCCCTGTGTCCCCAGAGGGATGTTTCTGGGCAGAGATGCCTGAAGTCTTCTGTCCCCATCTCACGGGCCTGGTTGCAAAGAAGCTGTTACTTGGCTGCCATGTTGCTCCTCCCACCCTCAGTCTTATTTTCTGCAGTTGGGATTCTCAGTCTTATTAAGTGTATCCAGTTGAGTGGACATGTATTGGTATGTCTTTCTTCACAATATATATTTCTCTGATGACTAATGATGTTGAGCATCTTTTCATATGCCTTTGACTATTTGTATCATCTTTTGGAAAGTTGTTCCCAGTAGCTGTGAGTCTGCACATTCAGCAGCTTGATATCATTATGTGTATAAAACTTAATATATGTAAAGAAAAGATAAAAGACAATTTTGTTCATCCCTGAAAGTTAAGAAAAGAAAAAGAGGGCGGCGCCTGTGGCTCAAGGAGTAGAGCGCCGGTCCCATATGCCAAAGGTGGCGGGTTCAAACCCAGCCCCGGCCAAAAATCAAAAAAAAAAAAGAAAAGAAAAAGAAAAAGAAAGGTCATCTTGTATTGAACATTGTCATTGAAGATCATTTTATCATTACATTTCTTTTAAGTATACTGATTTATGCAAAATTGAAATTAACACTCCAAATCAGTGGTTCTCAACCTTCCTAATGCCTCAAACCTTTTTTTTTTTTTTTTTGCCTCAAACATTTAATAGAGTCCAAAGGGGTTGCAACCCACAGGTAGAGAACTGCTACTCCAAATGACATAAAAAAATTAAAAGTTCAACTTCCTCAAGATATAATTTGTGTACAATAAAAAGAACTCATTTAAAGCTTACCATTCAATAAATTTTCCCAAAGGTATATACCCATGTAACACCATCAGAACCAACATATAGAGTATCTCCACCACCATGCCCAGTCAATCCACGTACACCCAGCCCCTGACCACAACCACTGATGGTCTTTATCAATCAGGTTTGTCTTCCTTAGAATTTCTTTTTTTTTTGCAATTCTTGGCCGGGGCTGGGTTTGAACCTGCCACCTCCAGTATATGGAGCCAGTGCCCTACCCCTTTGAGCCACAGGCACCACCCTTCCTTAGAATTTCATATAGATTTGTCTTCTTTAGAATTTCACGTTAATGGAATCATTTAATAAGTACTTTTTCTGTCTGGCTTTTTCACTCAGCATGTTTCTGAGATTATTTTGAAGATGTTGAGTGAATCAGTATTTCCATCCTTCCTGTTGCTAAATGGCAGTCCATCAACTTGATTCAATAATTATCCATTCATCTGTTGATGAACATTTGGGTCATTTCCAGCTAGCTACTGTGAATAAAGCTGACATGCATATTTGTGCATACAAATCTTGGTGCAGATATGTATTTTCATTTCTCTGGTAAATAATTGGGAATAGAATGGCTGGTTTGCATTGTAAATGTAAGAAACTGCCCAACTATTTCTCATATGGTTTGTACAATTCGACATTCTCGCCAACAATTAATAGGCATCCTGTCGTTCCATATCTTCACCAACAGTTGGAATTCTCAGTCTTATTAAGTGTATCCAGTCGAGCAGACATGTACTGGTATGTCATTCTTTACAACATATATTTCTCTGATGACTAATGATGTTGAGCACCTTTTCATATGCCTTCGACTATTTGTATCATCTTTTGTAAAGTGTTTAAATTTTTTGCCCATTTAAAAATCTGGGTTATTGGCTCGGTGCCTGTAGCACAGTGGTTATGGCACTAGCCACATGCACCCAGGGGATGCAGGCGGGTTTGAGCCTGGACAGGACAGCTAAACAACTATGACAACTGTAACAAGAAAATACCAGGTGTTGTGGCAGGCACCCGTAGTCCCACCTACTTGGGAGGCTGAGGCAAGAGAATAGCTTAGCCCAAGAGTTGGAGGTTGCTGTGAGCTGTGACACCACAGCATTCTACTAAGGGTGACATAGTGAAACTCTGTCTCAAAAATATATATATATATATTTATTGTCTCCTGTTACTGAGTTATGGGAAATCTCAGATACAATTCTTTTTGTTAGATTTCTGAATTATAGATATTTCCTTTCACTCTGTGTCTTGTCTTTTCATATTTTTATTTGATCTTTTACAAAGCAGCTTTTCTCTTTTGATAAAGTGTGACTTATCTATTGTTTCTAATATGGTTTTGTTTTTGTGCTCTATATAAAAAACCTTTCTCACCCCAAGATAGTAAAGATTTCTCCTATGTTTTCTCTGAGAAAGGTTTTGGGGTTTTTTGTTTCGTTTTAGACAGAGTCTAACTCTGTCATTCAGGTTAAAGTACCATGAACAATCATAGCTCACTGTAACCTCACTCAAACTCCTGGGCTCAAGCAATCCACCTGCCTCAGCCTCCCAAGGACCTAGAACTACAGGCACGTGCCATGACTTCCATCCAACTAATTTTTCTTTTTGTAGAGACAGAGTCTTGCTATGTTGCTCAGGTTGGTCTACAATTTCTAGCCTCAAGCAGTCCTCTAACCTCAGCCGTCCAAAGGGTTAGAATTACAGGCCTGAGTTACATGCCCAGCCTCTTAGAAGTTTTATAGTTTTAGCGTTCATATTTTGGTCTATAATCTATTTTAAGTTCGTTTTTGTACATGGTATGAAGTAAAGATTGAGGCTAATTGTTTTTTATGTGACTATCCAGTTAATTAGTGCAGCACAGTTTGTTGAAACTTTTTTCTTTATTTTCTCCCTCACTTTCCCAGGAATGAAGGAATCTCACTATGTTGCCCAGGCTGGTCTCAAACTCCTAGCCTCAAGCAATCTTCCTGCCTGGGCTCCCAAAGTGCTAGGATTACAGGTATGAGCCACTGAGCCCAGTCTGAAAATTTCTATTTTGACCATTGAATTACCTTGACCCCTTTATTGAAAATCAGTTGACCAAATATGTAGATTTATGGGGGAGGGGTTAATACTTGTTTCATTGATATGCTTAGCTTTGTGTACCATCTCCTCATTAATGTACTTTTCTAATATGTCTTTTATTATTATTATTATTATTGTTGTTGTTGGGGATTCATTGAGTGTACAAGAAACCAGGTTACACTGATTGTATTTATTAGGTAAAGTCCTTCTTATAATTGTGCACGCAATGAGACCCCACCCCCTCCCTCCTTCCCTCTCTGTTCTTCCTTTCCCCCACCCCCACCACATCATTGTCATTAATTGTCCTCATATCAAAATTGAATACATAGGATTCATGCTTCTCCATTCTTTTTTTTTTTTGTAGAGACAGAGTTTCACTTTATTGCCCTCGGTAGAGTGCGGTGGTGTCACACAGCTCACAGCAACCTCCAACTCCTGGGCTTAGGCGATTCTCCTGCCTCAGCCTCCCGAGTAGCTGGGACTACAAGTGCCCGCCACAATGCCCGGCTATTTTTTTGTTGCAGTTTGGCCAGGGCTGGGTTTGAACCCGCCACACTCGGTATATGGGGCCGGCGCCCTATTCACTGAGCCACAGGCGCTGCCCGCTTCTCCATTCTTATGATGCCTTGCTAAGAACAATGTGTTCTACTTCCATCCAGGTTAATATGAAGGCTGTAAAGTCTCCATTTTTTTTTTTGTTTGTTTTGTTTTGTTTTTTGTAGAGACAGAGTCTTACTGTACCGCCCTCGGGTAGAGTGCCGTGGCATCACACGGCTCACAGCAACCTCTAACTCTTGGGCTTATGCGATTCTCTTGCCTCAGCCTCCCGAGCAGCTGGGACTACAGGCGCTCACCACAACGCCCGGCTATTTTTTTGTTGCAGTTTGGCCAGGGCTGGGTTTGAACCCACCACCCTTGGCATATGGGGCCAGTGCCCTACTCACTGAGCCACAGGCGCCGCCCTGGTCTCCATTTTTTTTAATGGCTGAATAGTATTCCATGGTATACATATACCACAGCTTGTTAATCTTTTCCTGGGTTGGGGGGTATTTAGGTTGTTTCCACTTTTGTAGTACATCTTAAAGTCAGATATTGTAAATCCTTCAACTTTGTTACTCTTTTTCAAAATTGTTTAGACTAGTCCAGGTTATTTATACTTCCGTGTATAATTAGAAAATTCAGCTAGGTTCGGCACCCGTGGCACAGTGGTTACGGTGCCAGCCACATGCACCAAGGCTGGTGGGTTGGAGTCTGGCCTGGGCCAGCTAAACAACAATGACAACTACAACAAGAAAATAGCTGGGCATTGTGGCAGGTGCCTAGCTACTTGGGAGGCTGAGGCAAGAGAATAGCTTAAGCCCAAGAGTTTGAGGTTGCTGTGAGCTGAGAAGTCATAGCACTCTACCGAGGACAACATAGTAAGAAAAAATAAAAAGAAAAGAAAAGAAAATTCAGCTAGTTAACTTATAGTAAAAAAAAAAAAAAAGTCAGTTATTCCATTTAATCTGGATAAAATTAACATTTAAATAATATTCCATCAATTTAGGTAAAATTAACATTTAAATAATATTGAGTATTCTAATCCATAAACACAGTATATATCTCCATTTATTTAGCATTTTTTTTTTTTTATAAAATTTTTTTTTTGCAGTTTTTGGCCAGGGCTGGGTTTGAACCTGCCACCTCTGGCATATGGGGCCAGCGCCCGACTGCTTTGAGCCACAGGCACTGCCCTATTTAGCATTTTTTAAAACTGATGTTTATTTTCTGTCAACCTTACTTCCATCTTGTTTAAGAACTTGTGGAATGCCAGATGCAGTGGTGCGTGCTTATAGTCCCAGCTACTCAGGAGGCTGAGACGCGAGGATCACTTGAGTATAGGAGTTCTGGGCTGTAGTGCGCTATGCCAATGGGGTATCCACACTAAGATCGGCATCAACATGGTGACGTTCCAGGAGCCGGGGGCCACCAGGTTACGTAAGGAGGGGTGAACCAGCCCAGGTCAGAAACGGAACAGGTCAAAACTCCCGTGCTGATCAGTAGCGGGATTGTGCCTGTGAATAGCCACTGCACTCCAGCCTGGGCAACATAGTGAGACCCTGTCTGAAAAAAAAAAAAAAAAAATGAACAAGAACTTGTGGAAGAACAGCTTAAGACCACTCCCTGGTTGTTCCTATTCATACAGTGGCCTAAGCAGTGGAAGCTGCAGACTAATCTTCTGTGGCAAGCTGAGTGCCCCATCTTCAGTGAGGACCTGCTGAATAGGCACAGAGGGTATCTGCACACCTTCGGACCAGTCTGCAACCTCAGGCTGAGTAGCAGTAAACTCAGGAGCTGGAGAAGTCCATTCACCCTGGAATTCCTCCTTGGTCACAGCTTTCTCAGTAGCAGCCTGATCTTCCTTTTCAATCTCTTCAGTATCTCTGTAGAAGTGGAGATCAGGCATCCACCACATCAGACCACTGCGAGAGCTCTCTTGTTGTTGCATGGGATGGTGATATCCACATAATGCAGAGGAAAATCTGTGTGACACAAAGCAATGGTAGGCAGGTGAGAGGCTGGCGGTCAGCTCTGGGATCAATAACCTCCAGAAGACACAGCTCCCAGAACACTGCCTGGATCTAGTTAGTGAAGTTTCCAGGAGTTCAGCGACCAGCAATAGGACCGGCGCCAGTGGCAGTAGCAAATTTCAGCACAGCTCTCTGGCCAGTATTCCTGGAGGATATGACACTAACATCACCAGGGTTTTCAAAGGCAACAATGGTATGAGCTACCATCAGAAGCTTCTGCCAGGTCCGCTTTAGATTTACGATGTAGGTGCCATCACTTTTCCTTCTGCAGATGTACTGTTCCATTTGGAAGTCAAGGTTGGGGCATCTAAGTGGGTTCTGGCTGTAAGGAATTTGAGGACATCCTCCTCTTTCATTTGCAAGACATCAAGGGCTCCGGATATTGTGAAAAGTTTCCTTTAATGGGAATCCAGATCAACACTATATAGACCTCTTTCTGGGTAGTATAGAAAGCTGTTTGGAATTTCAAAAAATTTTAATATTATTAATTTTCAATGTATAGCCTTTGTGCAAATTTTATTAAATGTATTCCTACATACTTTATGCTTTTTCTGATATTGTTAAGGATATTTTAAAATTTCATTCTCCGACTGTTAGTTGCTTGTATCTAAAGACACAATCAATTTTTGCATTTTGACTTTATATCCTGTAACCCTGCTAAACTAACTTACTGATTTTAGTAGTTCTCTTTCAAAGATTCCTTTTGTATATATAATTCAGTCTTCTACAAATAAAAACAGGTTCTTTTTTTTTTTTTATTCTTTGGTCATAGGGTTTTTATTTACTTGTTTGGAGACAAGGCTTCACTCTGTAGCCATCAACATTAGCTCACTGAAATCTCAGATTCCTGGACTCAAGAAATCCTCCTGCCTCAACCTCCCAAAGTGCTATAATTACAGGAATGAACCATCATGCCTGGCCAAGGGTTTGTTTTATTTTTGCTTTATTGAAATATAATTGACTATAAACTGTACATGTTTAAAGATTATAACTTGATTTTTTTTTTTTTTGAGACAGAGTCTCACTTTCTCATCCTTGGTAGAGTGCCATGGCATCATAGCTCACAGCAACCTCAAACTCTTGGGCTCAAGCAATTCTCTTGTCTCAGTCTCCAAAGTAGCTGGGACTACTTTGTGGCACCTGCCACAATGCCCAGCTGTTTTTTAGAGACATGGTCTTGCTCTGGCTCAGGCTGATCTTGAACCTGTGAGCTCAGGCAATCTACCGGCTTTGGCCCCCCAGAGTGCTAGGATTATAGGGGTGAGCCACTTCACCCTGCCTTATAACTTGATATTTTTGACATGTACACATATCCATGAAACCATTATCACAATCATCATAATGAACATATCTGTTCCCTCAGAAATTATCTATGTTACAAAAATCCTCAACAGAATACTAGCAAATCACATTCAACACACCTTGAAAAAGATAATACACTTTGATCAAATATGTTTTATACCAGGGATGCAAGGATGGTTTGACATATGCGAGACAATAAATGTGACAGAGTTAAGGACAAAAACCACATGATTATCTCAACAGATATAGAAAAAGCATTCATTTGATGTGACCACATCAGATTGTATTAAAAAAAAATCAACACATTGTACCCCACATATGTATAAATGTATTTATGATCTATGTGTATTTGACTTAATAAAGAAAAGAAAAAGCATTCAATAAAATTTGGCATCCCTTTCTGATGAAAATCCTCAACAAAATAGGCATAGAAGACTTATACCTTAAAATGACAAAGGCCATGTATGACAAACTCACAGCCAACATACTACCTTTTTTTTTTTTTGAGACAGAGTCTTACTTTGTCACCCTTAGTAGAGTGCTGTAGCATCATAGCTCACAGCAACCTCCAAGTCTTGGGCTCAAGCAATTCTCTTGCCTCAGCCTCCCAAGTAGCTGGGACTACAGGTGCCCGCCACAACACCCGGCTATTTTTTTTTAGAGATAGGGTCTCCCTCTTACTCAGGCTGGGCTCGAACCTGTGAGCTCAGGCTTCCCAGAGTGCTAGGACTACAGGTGTGAGCCTCCTCACCTGGCCCCAACATCCTACTTAACTAGGGGAAAGTTGAAAGCATTCTCTTGAGAAGATGGAATAAGACAAGAATGTCCACTTTCACTATTCTTTTTTTTTTTTTTGAGATGGTCTTGCTCTGTTGCCTGAACTAAAGTGTCATGGCCTCAGCCTAGCTCACAGCAACCTCAAATACCTGGGTTCGAGGAATTCTCCTGGATTAGCCTCCCAAGTAACTAAGACTACAAGCACTGGCCACAATGCCTGGCTAATGACATGATCTTATAGCTAGAAAACCATAAAGTCTCCACCAAAAATTTCTTAGATTTGATAAATGAATTCAGTAAAGTTTGAGTATACAAGATCAACATACAGAAATCAGTACCACTTCTGTATACCAGTAACAGTCTAGCCGAGAACAAAATCAAGAAGGCAACCCCATTTACAGTAGATACAAAAGAAAAAAATACCTAGGAATATATATAAGCAAGGAGGTAAAAGATCTCTACAAAGAAAACCATTAAACACTGATGAAAGAAATTGGTGGTCACACACACAAATGAAGAAGCAAAATCTATGCTCATGGATTAGAAAAATTAATATTATTAAAATGACCCTACTGACCAAAGCAATTTATAAGTTTAATGCAATTCCTGTCAAAATACCAACATCATTTTTCACAGAATTAGAAAAATAATTCTAAAGTTCATATGGACCAAAAAAGTACCTGAACAGCCAAAGCAATCTTGAGCAAAAAGAACAAAGCTAGAGGTATCACATTGCCTGACTTCAAATTATACTATTAATAGAAGGCTATGGAAACCAAAACAGTGTGCTATTGACATAAAAGTAGATATACAGACCAATAAAATGGAACAGGGAACTCAGAAATAAACCCACATACTTAACAGCCAACTGGTGTTTGACAGTCAACAAGAACATACACTGAGGAAAAGAACATACACCCTTTTCAATAAATGATGGTGGGAAAATTGAATTGCCATATACAGAAGAACAAAACCGGATCCCTGTCTCTCACCATACAAAAAAATCAACTCAAGGGCTGCGCCTGTGGCTCAGCGAGTAGGGCGCTGGCCCCATATATTGAGGGTGGTGGATTCAAACCCAGCCTCGGCCAAACTGCAATAAAAAAAAAATAGCCAGGCGTTGTGGCGGGTGCGTATGGTCCCAGCTGCTCGGGAGGCTGAGGCAGGAGAATTACCTAAGCCCAAGAGCTGGAGGTTGTTGTGAGCTGTGACACCACGGTACTCTACCAAGGGTGACAGAGTGAGACTCTGTCTCTAAAAAAAAAAAAAAAAAAGTCAACTGAAGATGGATTCAAGCCTTAAATGTCAACCCAAAACTATAAAAATGCTAGAAGAAAACCTGGGAAAAGCTTCCTAGACATTGGTTTTAGGCAAAGAATTCATGACTAAGACTTCAAAAGCACAGGGGACGAAAACAAAAATAGTCAAATGGGACTTAATTAAACTACAAAGCTTCTGCATAGCAAAATAAATAACCAACATAGTGAAATAGACAACCTGAAGAATGGAGGAAAATATTTGCAAACTATACATCAGACAAGGGACAAATATTCGGAATTTACAAGAAATTCCAACAACTCAATAAAAACATCCAAATAACCTCATTAAAAGGCTAAAAACATAAAAATAGATATTTTTTCAAAAGAAGACAAACAAATGTCCAAAACGCATAGGAAAAAAAGTTCAACATCATTAATCATCAGAGAAAGGCAAATTAAAATCACAATGAGATATCATCTTACACCAATCAGAAGACAAAAAATAACAATTTGGTGAGAATGTAGAGGAAAGAAAACACTTCTACACTGTTAGTGGGAATGTCGACTAGCATAACCTCTATGGAAAACAGTATGGAGATTTCCCATAGAACTACCATATGATCCAGCAATCCCACTACTCGGTGTCTCCCCAAAGGAAAAGAAATCAGTATAACAAAAACATACTTGTATGTTTATTGCAGCACTATTCACAATGTTCACAACAGTAAAGGTATGGAATAAACCTGTGTCCATCAGTAGTGGACTGGCTAAAGAAAATGTGTTATATATACTTTATACATAATGGAATACCATTCAGCCATAAAAAAGAATTAAATCATGTCTTTTGTAGCCACATGGATGGAAGTAGAGGCCATTATCTTTTTTTTTTTTTTTTGTAGAGACGGAGTCTCACTGTACCGCCCTCGGGTAGAGTGCCGTGGTGTCACACGGCTCACAGCAACCTCTAACTCTTGGGCTTACGCGATTCTCTTGCCTCAGCCTCCCGAGCAGCTGGGACTACAGGCGCCCGCCACAATGCCCGGCTATTTTTTTTTTGTTGTTGTTGCAGTTTGGCCAGGGCTGGGTTTGAACCTGCCACCCTCGGCATATGGGGCCGGCGCCCTACTCACTGAGCCACAGGCGCTGCCCCGAGGCCATTATCTTAATTGAAACAACTCAGACACAGAAAGACAAGCACCATGTTCTCATTTATAAGTGGGAGCTAAATAATGAGTACACATGGAAGCAGAGGTAGAAATGGTAGACAACAGACAGTTGGACAGATGGGGAGGTGGGGGATGTTGGAATGATGGGAGGTTGCTTGGCGGGTACAGTGTGCTTTGCTCCCAAGATGGATACTCTGAAGGCCCTGACTTCACCACAATGCAATATAGCAATGTAGCAAAATTGCATTTGTACCTGATGCATACATACAAATAAAAAATAAATGGGAAAAAATACTTTATTAAATGTCTATATGCCCCTTAGTAATCCCTCCATTCTTATCTAGGCAAACCTAGTCAGATTTCTCTCACTGTGCATTTCATTGCCTTCTACAGATTTTTCCATAGATTTACATTATCAGGTTGAAAAGTTCATGTTTATTCCTAGAGTTCATTCATTTCTTAGAGTTTTTAATATGAACAGGGTGTTCAATTTTGTCAAATATTTATCTACAGTTATTGATACCGTCATATGGATTTTCATCCTTATTCTGTTTTTTGTTTGTTTGTTTGTTTTTTGCAGTTTTTGGCCAGGGCTGGGTTTGAACATGCCACCTCTGGTATATGGGGCTGGCACCCTACTCCTTTGAGCCACAGGTGCCACCCACCTTATTCTGTTGATATGATGAATTATATTACAGTCCTATGTCACTCAACAATGGGGATACATTCTGAAAAATGTGTCTTTAGTCAATTTCATTATTTTGGGACTATCACAGAGTGTAGTTACAGAAACCTAGACCATGTAGCCAATGCTATAAACCTGTACAGCATGCATCCGTACTTGTATACTGCAGGCAATTGTAACATGATTGTATTTGTGTATCTAAATTCATATATATATATATATATTTTATTTATTTTTTTTTTGGAGACAGAGTCTCACTATGTCGCCTTCGGTAGAGTGCCAAGGCGTCACAGCTCACAGCAACCTCAAGCTCTTGGGCTCAAGCGATTCTCTTGCCTCAGCCTGCCAAGTAGCTGGGACTACAGGTGCCCGCCACAACGCCCGGCTATTTTTTGGTTGCAGTTGTCATTATTGTTTACCTGGCTGGGGCTGAGTTCTAACTAGCCACCCTTGGTGTATGTGGCTGGTGCCCTAGCTGCTGAGCTACAGGAGCTGAGCCTGTAAATTCATATCTAAACATAGAAAAGAAGCTTCAATAGACTGATACTCGTTTAAAAAATAGATATAATAATGAAAGCGTAGGCTTGGTGCCTGTAGCTCAGTGGTTAGGGTGCTGGCCACATGCACTGGGGCTGGTGGGTTCCAACCTGGCCAGGGCCTGCTAAGCAACAGTGACAACAAAAACAACAAAATAGCTGAGGCTCAGCCCCTGTAGCTCAGCAGCTAGGGCTCCGGCCACATACACCGGAGCTGGCAGGTTCGAATCCAGCCTGGGCCTGCCAAATGACAATGACAATTACAACCAAAAAATATCCAGGTATTGTGGTGGGTGCTTGTAGTACCAGCTACTCTGGAGGCTGAGGCAAGAGAACCACTTAAGTCCAAGAGTTTGAGATTGCTGTGAGCTATGATGCCATGGCACTCTACCCCGGGCGACAGCTTAAGACTCTGTCTCAAAAAAGAAAAAATAATAATAAAAGCCTAAGAACAGGCATAGTGGCTCACACCTATAATCCTAGCACTTTGGGAGGCTGAGGCAGGAGGATCTCTTAAGCTCAGGAGTTTGAGACCAGCCTGAGCAAGAGTACAGCCCCCTCTCTACTTAAAATAGAAAAATTAGCTGGGTGTTAGGGCTGGCACCTGTACTCCCAGCTAATCAGGAAGCTGAGGCAGGAAGATCGCTTGAACCCAGGAGTTAGAGGTTGCTATGAGCTAGGCTGACACCATGGTACTCTAGCCTGGGCTACAGAGTGAAACTCTGTCTCAAAAAAATGAAGAGCAAAAACCTACACATCTCATTGGATGAAGTTAGTATAATGCTGTTTCCAAACCCAGATAAGAACAGTGAAAGAAAATTAAAGTATAGACCTGGGTGGCGCCTGTGGCTCAGTGAGTAGGGCACAGGCCCCATATACAGAGGGTGGCGGGTTCGAACCCAGCCCCAGCCAAACTGCAACAAAAAAATAGCTGGGCATTGTGGTGGGTACCTGTAGTCCCAGCTTCTCCGGAGCCTGAGGCAAGAGAATCTCCTAAGCCCAGGAACTGGAGGTTGCTGTGAGCTGTGACGCCACAGCACTCTACTGAGGGCGATAAAATGAGACTCTGTCTCTCTCTTTTTTTTTTTTTTGTAGAGACAGAGTCTCACTGTACCGCCCTCGGGTAGAGTGCCGTGGCGTCACACGGCTCACAGCAACCTCTAACTCTTGGGCTTACACGATTCTCTTGCCTCAGTCTCCCGAGCAGCTGGGACTACAGGCGCCTGCCACAACGCCCGGCTATTTTTTTGTTGCAGTTTGGCCAGGGCTGGGTTTGAACCCGCCACCCTCGGCATATGGGGTCGGCACCCTACTCACTGAGCCACAGGCGCCGCTCGAGACTCTGTCTCTTAAAAAAGAAAAAAAAAGAGAGAAAATTAAATTGTAGACCTAATTTATTATTATATCTATGTAAAAGAAATCTACATAAAATATTAATAGTTAGCAATAGCCAATTGTGTATTTGCAAAAACTCCCATAACTTACAAAGAAAGGTGAATCTAGGGATGCAGTACTGCTACAGTATTACCAAAGCTATGGATATGATTTGACACATTTTAGCAATAAAAGGGAGGTTTTAGCCAAAGCTGTAAGATAAGGAAAAAGGGGGAAAGGTAGGATTTGGAAAGAAGAGAAGCTGTGATTATTTGGGAGTTATAGGATCACCTACATTAAAAAAATGTATCAGTAAACAAATAAGAATAACTAAGATAAATCATCACAGTTACTAAGCACAACACCTGGCTATTTTTTGGTTGTAATTGTCATTGTGTCCCATCTGTCACTCCAGATAAATGTTAAAATTCCATATTGAAAAAGAATCAATTAAAAAATTAACAGTGGCAAGATGATAAAATTATAGAAGTAGAGAATAAATTAGTGGTAATCAAGAATTAGAGATGGTAACAGGGTGAAGGAAAGAGATAGGTGTGACTATGAAGGGATAGCACAGGGAGATAGTTGTGGTGATAAACTAGCCCTGTATCTTGATTGCACTGGTTACAAGAATCTACATAGGTAATGAAAATAACATAGAACAGGCTGGGCGTGGTGGCTCACACCTGTAATCCTAACACTCTGGGAGGCTGAGGCAGGTGGATTGCTTGAGCTCAGGACCAGCCCGAGCAAGAGTAAGACCCTGTCTCTAAAAATAGCTGGGCGTTGTAGTGAGTGCCTGTTGTGCCACCTACTTGGGAGGCCAAAGGGCAACAAGGTGAAACTCTGTCTCAAAAAAAATAAATAAATAAAGTTGGGCTGGGCGCGGCGGCTGATGCCTGTAAGCCTAGAACTCTGGGAGGTTGAGGCAGGTGGATTGCCTGATATTATGGGTTCAAGACAAGCCTAAACCAGAGCAAGAGTCCATCTCTAAAAATAGCTGGGCATTGTGGTGAGTGCCCATAGTCTCAGCTACTCAGGAGGCTGAGGCGAGAGAATCACTTTAGCACAAGAGTTTGAGGTTGCTGTGAGCTATGAAACCAGAGCACTCACTCTATTGAGTGCAATAAAGTGACTGTCTCAAAAAAAAAAAAAGTGTTCTTACTATGCTTGTGTAAGAGGTAATGGGAAATTGGGTGATTGGGTAAAGAGTGCATGGGGCTTGTCAGTACTATTGTTGCAACTACCTGTGAAATCTGTAATTACACCATTATTAAAAGTGTATTGCTGGGTTGTTTTTTTTTTGTTGAGACAGAGTCGCATCTGTCACCCAGGCTAAAGTGCTGTGGCATCAGCCTAGCTCACAGAAACTTGAAACTCCTGGGTTCAAATGATCCTCAATCTCAGCCTCCAGTAGCTGGGACTACAGGTGCCCACCACAACACCTGGCTAAATTTTTCTATTTTTAGAAGACACGGGGTCTCACCCTTGCCGGTCGCAAACTCCTGAGTTCAAACAATCTTCCTGCCTCAGCCTCCCAGAGTGATAGGATTACAAGCATGAGCTCCTGTACCTGACCCATAATTAAAAGTTATTTAAAATAATAAATAGCTTTTCTTCAGCTGCCACTAATATGCTCAGTCCTTCCAATGAAGCTAAGGCTGCACTGGGTGAGGCCATTACTTCATCCAGTTACTAGCCCCACACCCGACAATGCCAGCCCAGCACTCTCCTGTACCATGGCCACAGTCTCAGCCTATGCAACACAGTGAGACCTTGTCTCTACACAAAACAAACAAATGAAAAATAAGCCAGATGTGGTGATGTGTACCTGTGGTCCAAGCTACTCAGAGGGCTGAGGCAGGAGGATCACTTGAGCCCAGGAATCAAAGGCTGCAGTGCACTATGATGATGGCACTGCACTCTATCCCAGGCAACAGAGTGAAACCTTGTCACCCCAACCTCCCCCTCCCAAAAAAAAGAAAGGAAATGGAAAAAGAAAACATTTTCAAGGAGACTAGGTAGACTTTTCAAATGACTATATGCCATAATTTCTCAAAGTAGAGGATGAGTAAGAGATACTACCCTAAATCAGCAGTCCCCAACCTTTTTTGCACCATGGAAGACAATTTTTCCACTGACCAGTTTTGGGGGTAGGATGCAGGGGAGGGGGAATCTGATAGGAGGTGCAGCTCAAGCAATGATGTGAGCCCTGGGGAGCAGCTGTAAATTCAGATGAAGCTTTACTAGCCTGCCACTCTCCTCCTGCTATGTGGCCCAGTTCCTAACAGGCCATGGACTAGTACTGGTCTGCAGCCTGGAGGTTGGAGACTGCAGCCCTAAATGGAGCTAGGGTGAAGAGCATTCCAGAAAGAAAGCATAGAAACGTAGATTGATGAGAATATGGGTCACATTGGAATGGAAAGGGAAAAACAACAGTAGGAGATGAATTCAGAAAGGTCAGTTAGTGCCAAAATGACTATCATGTTAGACTTTGTACCATAGGTAAAAATACATGTTAAGACAAGTTAAGACTATTAAGACAGAATTGTGGAATGGTTAAAAAGATAAGACTTGAGGCTTGGCGCCCATAGCTCAGTGAGTAGGGCGCCGGCCACATACACCAAAGCTGGTGGGTTTGAGCCTGGCCTGGGCCTGCTAAACAACAATGACAACTGCAACCAAACATAGCCAGGCATTGTGGTGGGCACCTGTAGTCCCAGCTACTTGGGAGGCTGAGGCAAGATACTCGCTTAAGCCCCAAGATTGAGGTTGCTGTGAGCTTTGACAGCACAGCACTCCACCGAGGGAGACACAGTGAGACTCTGTCTCAGAAAAAAAAAAAAGATAAGATTTGAACTAAAAAGTCTTGGATTTGAATTTGATCTCTACCATACTGCACATGAAGGACCTTGGACAAATGATTTAACTTCAGTGAGACTCAGTTTCTCATTATGCAAATTTAAATATTTAGCTCAATGACTTGTGAGAAATGAGAAAATGCACATAAAGGTCTACACGTAGAACCTGGAAAATAATAAATGTTCAGGACATTTATTATTATTTTTTTTTAGAAACAGAGTCTCACTATGTTTCCCTTGGTAGAGTGCTGTGCCGTCACAGCTCACAGCAACCTCTAACTCCTGGGCTTAAGCGATTCTCTTGCCTCAGTTTCCCAGGAGCTGGGACTACAGGCACCCGCTACAATGCCCAGCTACTTTTTGTTGTTGTTGTTGGAGTTGTCATGGTTGTTTTAGTTGGCCAAGGGCAGATTCGAACCCACCAGCCTCAGTGTATGTGGCTGGCACCGTAACCACTGTGCTACGGGCACTGAGCCCATTATTGCAATTTTTTTTATCATCGTCACTATTATACTCATTATTTGAACTAGATAATTACCTGTATTTTACACAGGTCACTTTGGTACTAATACGAGAGTTGACTTGGAAGGAGTGATATTAAGAGCAGATAAACAAAATAAAAGTGAATTGGAATAGTCTAAATGAGAGATAATAAAGGTTTAAGTCAATGTTTTCAACCTTTTTTAATCTAACAGCACACTTGAACCTATAGTTAAAATTTCTATGGCACACTTAAATTATGTTGATCCAAAAAAAAAAAAAAAGGTAAAAAAAAGAATATACTTACTGTGCTTTAAACTTCTTTTTTTTTTTTTTTTGTAGAGACAGAGTCTTACTTTACGGCCCTCAGTAAAGTGCCATGACATCACAGCTCTTGGGCTTCCGTGATTCTCCTGCCTCAGCCTCCCAAGCAGCTGGGACTACAGGCGCCTGCCACACGCCCAGCAATTTTTTTGTTGCAGCTCAGCTGGGGCTGGGTTTGAACCCGCCACCCTCGGTATATGGGACCAGCATCCTACTCACTGAGCCACAGGCACCGCCCTGCTTTAAACTTCTTTAAAAAAAAATTTTTTTTTTGAAACAGAGTCTCACTATGTTGCCCTCAGTAGAGTGCTGTTGCATCATAGCTCACAGCAACCTCAAACTCTCTGGGTTAAGTGATTCTCTTGCCTCAGCCTCCCAAGTAGTTGGGACTACAGGTGTCTGCCAAAATGCCCAGGTATTTTGTTGTTGTAGTTGTCATTGTTGGTTAGCTGGCCCCGGGCTGGGTTCGAATCCGCAAGCCTTGGTATATGTGGCTGGCACCCTAACCACTAAGCTATGGCCGCCGAGCCTGCATAGCTCATTTTTTTTATTGACTCTTCCTTCTTTCCTTGTTCTAATCCCATGTCTCTCACTTCTGTTCTCTGGAATCGCACTCTGCTATAAATACATAAGCCTTTGTCTCAGGTTCTGCTCTCAGGGAAATCCCGGCTAAGAACGTTGTTACACAAAATGGTCTTAGAAAGCAGACAATTAGGAAGAAATTGCATTACCTACCATTGCTATGGCAATGAGAACTATATAGCTGTCTATAAATGAGGTGGTGAAAACCTCTGACTTGTATTGGCATCACATTTGCTAAGAATCTCACCTGTGTTGATTGTAAAGGAAGGGGTTGGGCTATGCAGTGGTCATGGCACTTGAAGAACTATGGGGCAATGATAATTTTAAGAACTGTAGAGTGGGTGCACTTTTTATTAACATTGGAAGACTTCAAGAAAAAAACAAAAGCTCTTGTAAGTCAGCCACAACTCACAATAAGGTGTAAATGGGCTTGGCGCCCATAGCTCAGTGAGTAGGGCGCCAGCCACATATACCAAGGCTGGTGGGTTTGAGCCCAGCCCAGGCCTACTAAACAAAAATGACAACTGTAACCAAAAAATAGCCATGTGTTGTGTCAGGCCCCTGTAGTCCCAGCTACTTGGGAGGCTGAGACAAGAGAATCGTTTAAGCCCAAGAGTTTGAGGTTGCTGTGAGCTGTGGCGTCTTAGCACTCTACTGAGGGCGACATAGTGAGACTTTGTCTCAAAAAAAAAAAAATGTAAATGAAAGAAAGGGCCTCGCCTTTGGGCCAGAAACACCATCTTCCAGTAATTCACCAAAATGACAAACACAAAGGGAAAGAGGAGAGGCACCCGGTACATGTTCTCTAGGCCTTTTAGAAAACATGGAGTTGTTCCTTTGGCCACATATATGCGAATCTACAAGCAAGGTGATATTGTGGACATCAAGGGAATAGGCACTGTTCAAAAAGACATGCCATACAAATGTTACATGGCAAAACTGGAAGAGTTTACAGTGTTATCCAGCATGCTGTTGGCATTGTTGTAAACAAACAAGTTAAGGGCAAGATCCTCGCAAAGAGGATTAATGTTCGTATTGAGCATATTAAGCACTCTAAGAGCCGAGATAGCTTCCTGAAACGTGTGAAGGAAAATGATCAGAAAAAGAAGGAAGCCAAAGAGAAAGGTACCTGGGTTCAACTGAAGCGCCAGCTTGCGCACCCAGAGAAGCCCACTTTGTGAGAACTAACGGAAAGGAGCCTGAGCTCCTAGAACCCATTCCCTATGAATTCATGGCATAATAAGCATATAACATAGCACACAGGAGTACTAGTGGACCCATGTTTTTAGGAGCAAGAACCTATTTATTCCCCATGAGCTCATGGCATAATATGGGTACAGCAGGGGCACACAAGATAACCAATAGTCCCATGTAACAGTGATACAAGGTGCTGGGACCTATTTCCCACGAATTCAAATGTCAATCAACACTTTGTCACATTAAATGGTAAGGTGCCTCCCTGAGCTGCTGGAACCTCTTCCCCTATGAATTCATGGCATGGTAGACACAAATAACAGCATAAAAATGTTTCTTTTTGGGCGGCGCCTGTGGCTCAGTCGGTAGGATGCTGGCCCCATATACCGAGGGTGGTGGGTTCAAACCTGGCCCCGGCCAAACTGCAACCAAAGGATAGCCGGGCGTTGTGGCGGGCGCCTGTAGTCCCAGCTGCTCGGGAGGCTGAGGCAAGAGAATCGCTTAAGCCCAGGAGTTGGAGGTTGCTGTGAGCTGTGTGAGGCCACGGCACTCTACTGAGGGACATAAAGTGAGACTCTGTCTCTACAAAAAAAAAAAAAAAAAGAAAATGTTTCTTGTTCATTCACTACAAGTGTGGGGGTTTTTTTCCCCCAAAGAAGTATTAAAGCAAATTTTAATGTGTCCTAGAAAAAAAAAAAAAAGAAAGAAAGAAAGGGCCTCTATGACAGCATTTCAGAAGATTCTCAGCACCTGTAACAATTGGGTAGACCTAGCTCATCAGGCCAATGTTCTATCTTAAGGGTAGCATTTGCTTTAAAGCCTCAACAAGACTCTTTAAGTGTTGAGATGACTGATAGAAAGTGGGACCCTGAAGACCAGTCACCAGGCTCACACATGTGATCCTAGCACTTCGGGAGTTCATTGCTTTAGGCCAGGAGTTTGAGACCAGCCTCAGCAAGAGTGAGACCCCATCTCCATAAAAAATAGAAAGATTAGGGCGGCACCTGTGGCTCAGTGAGTAGGGCGCCGGCCCCATATACAGAGGGTGGTGGGTTCAAACCCAGCCCCGGCCAAACTGCAACCAAAAAATAGCCGGGCGTTGTGGCAGGTGCCTGTAGTCCCAGCTGCTCGGGAGGCTGAGGCAAGAGAATCACATAAGCCCAAGAGCCCAAGGTTGCTGTGAGTCCGGTGACATCATGGCACTCTACCGAGGGCAGTAAAGTGAGACTCTGTCTCTACAAAAAAAAAAAAAAATAGAAAGATTAGCTGGGTGTGGTGGCATGTGGCTGTAGTCTCAGCCAGTCAGGAGACTGAGGAGGATCATTTGAGCCCAGCAGTCTGAGGTTGCAGTGAGTTATGATAATGCTGTTATACTTCAGCCCGGGCAACAGAAAGAGATCCGTCTCAAAAAAATAAGGAGGAAAAAAAAAAAAAAAAGATTTATTCCTGCCTACTGTAGCACATATGATTGTTACAATCTTCCAATGAATATTTATTAATCTTACCTAATTTAAATAATCATGTTAAATAAAATATGCAGGTGTTTTAAAAAAAAAAGATCTATCCCTGCCATTCTTTACGGCCTCCAGGCTCATGTTGATGACCCGGTTGGGTCTCAGCACAGTACAGGATGGGAAATAACTTTTCTTCTCCAAAAGAAAACTAATTACATATAAAAAGAATTACAGGATCTGGATAATATGAGCAGGGGATTAAAGCAGAAGTCAAAATTGGTGAGAATATATTTGACATGGAGGTACCTGCTTATGACTTAGATTTAATCTCCTAGTAAGAGCACAACTGGAACTGGTCCTAATGTCATTTTGAGAGGGTGGCTCTTTTAAAGTTTGAACACAGACTGGGTGCCTGTAGCTCAGTGGTTGGGGCACTGGCCACGTACATTGGGGCTGGCAGGTTTGAACCCAGTCTGGGCCTGCTAAACAATGACAACTACAACAATAACAACAAAAAATAGCCAGGCATTGTGGTGGGCACCTGTAGTTCCAGCTACTTGGGAGGCCAAGGCAAGAGAATCGCTTGAGGTTGCTGTGAGCTGTGGTGCGATAGCACTCTACCAAAGGTAACATAGTGAGACTCTGTCTCAAAAAATAAAATAAAATAAAATAAATAAAGCTTGAACACAAGGAACATATTAACATAGCTTCTAACAATTTGTGTGTGGCTGTGCGCCTGTAGAAAGAAAAGACTAAAAGCAGCTTGCCTTTAATGGTAAAGACATTACTTTCTACTATTTACTATCACATTTACTGTCTTGATCCTAGGTTCTAACTCTTCAGTCTTCTGTCATTATATACTTCACAGTGACCTTGATCTCTTAAGAGGTCATCGCTTTGGTCTAATATATTGAAAACACTATACTAATTGTGCACTTTATCCCAGGCAACAGAGTGAGACTTTGTCACCCCCTCTTCAAAAAAAAAAAAGAAAGGAAAAAGAAAACATTTTCAAGGAGTCTAGGAGGACTTTTCACTATTTTAGGGCTTACAGAATCCCTGATGTACCATCGTATGATTCCATACAACATTGCCTCAGTACAGGGACTCTTTTTATGACAAATCAAGTACAACAGTGGGAGCAGGTGAGAGGCCATGAAACCCACAACAGTGGGAGCAGGTGAGAGGCAATGAAGTCCACTCTTCCTTCCATATTCCCTATCTAAAAGCTGTTGTGAATGGAATGGAAGTGGCCAGTTAAATGCTCACCTCATTCATCAGCTTGGAGATGGAACCCTGGGGGTTTAGGGTACTGTGCTCTAGGATGTATTTATGTGCTGAACGAATATTGATATGTATTCCAAATGGTTAGAATAAATGGATCTGGGAACAAATTGTGAAAGTGAGATTTGCTCTATTCACTTGGAACACAGAAAGTTTGAATTTAAAGCCACCACTATTATCTTGGTCACTTTAGAATTCTTAGTCCAGTGAGCCAGGAGGCAAAACAAGAAATTGCTATACATGTTAAATATAAGGTAGGGATAATCAACCCTTACTAACATGATACTTCTGTTTCCAGTGATGATAGTGAACAGCTACCATATTTTGCTGTGTATAATGCATACTTTTTTGGTCTAAATTTTTGAGGGAAAAATAAGGATATGCCTTGTACATTGGTAGTACTAATTCCATATCTATGTAAATGTTTTAATTCATTTATTTATGCTTACACCTTAAAAGTATAACTCTAAAAAGCAATAACGATACCTATATAAAAAATAACCTGGAATGTGGCGATTGTGTCCCTTGCGCGCTACCCCCCTTCCTGGGCATCCCTCCCGGGGCAGGCACCCGGCCAGTGGCATGGGACACTGCCACCACCTCCATCTTGGCAGAGGGGCATGCTGTTGTCGCGGCATGACGATTAGGATCAGAACCTCGGGGAAAAGAGGGCATAAGTGGCCTCAGGGGGTGCCAGGAGGTGCCTCCTTCTCACAAGGCCCGAGATGGCTGCTGCAAAGCTGGGAGCAAGTCCAGGAGAAGGTGAGAGTGGTCCCACAACCTGAGGGCCCAGCCTCCCCCAAATGTCCCCTCTAGGGCCACCCTCATCCTCATATCCTCTCATTTCCTATTCCACCCAGGTCCGTCGGTGGGAACATGACCACGGTCGCTCTGGTGAGAACCCCGCCAGGCTTATTTCCCAGGAAGTTAACTAGCGCGAGGGTCCAGGGCTGGCCCTGCCTGCCCCGGGCTCTGGATGGTCGATCCTGCCCTGCGCTCTCTGGGCTGCCTCTTCTCTAGCGCAGCTGGCTTCATTCTGAGCCCTGAGGATACAGCACCCAGAAAGATGATCCCTGAGCTAGGGTGTGGGAGACCGGGGTTCTGAGACCTGGTTCTACTAGTAGCCCATTGTTGTGACCTTGGACCTCTGTCCTAATGAAGTTTCTGTCTGCGAGGGGTACCTGGCAGCAAAGCATAAAATCTCAACAGTACCTGAGAGTCCATAAACAGTATAAGTAAGTTCATAGATGAGTCCATAATGAACCTATGACTTCTCTGAACACCGGATGTGTTGAGTTAGTATAAATCCCCAAACTTGGCAGTAGGGAAATGCATTTAGGATGCTTAATAGAATGGATATCCACGTCTTTCCCCCGGGGAGAGTTGATTTAGTGCATTTGGGTGGTTCAGGAGTCTCATTTTAACCAGTCCTCCAGGTGATTCGTAGGGTTTTTGAGTTTAAGAAAGGCTAGTGTCGGGGCGGCACCTGTGGCTCAAAGGAGTAGGGCACCGGCCCCATATACTGGAGGTGGTGGGTTCAAACCTGCCCCGAGCCAAAAGCTGAAAAAAACAAAGCACTCAACCAGGTATCACCATGGGAATTGCAGATTTGTAAGCTTTAGGATAATTGAGACAATTCAAACGGTGGATGTGAGAGAATATACCAAAGGAAAGACAGTAAATGAGAAAAACTGAGGTCAATATTCTGGATTAGCAAAGCCTTAAAAAAAAAAAAAAAAAAAGAAAGGCTAGTGTCATTCATCCTGACATTAATGAGTGTTCAAGGTCTAGATGACTCAAAGAAGTAATAGTCTAGTCACTAAATAAAAATGAAAATACAGATTACTTCCCTGGGGTGTCATCAGGAAGTCTCCCTCTTCCGTGCAGTGACTTGGGCCCCTCAGAATGGGGCCAGCTGCAGGAGAGATTAGACAGACTGGAAAAGGCAGGGATCTACCATCAGGAGCCCAGGTAAGGCAGGACCAGCATTGGACCCTCACACTAGCTTCCTGGGAAATAAGTCTGCCACAGTTATCAGTTGAGCAGCTGTGAGCACATTTCGACCAATAGGGTGGAAATAGGAAATGAGAGAATGTGGGGATAAGGGAGGGCTGGGAGGGGACAGCTGGGGGAGGTGAAGTGCTCAGGTTATCCAGACCACTCTCACCTGCTACCTGGGCTTGCTCCTGGCTTCTCTGCAGCCACCAGCTCTGTGCCTCTCACAAGAGAAGGAGGCACCACTGCACAGTCACTTCTGCTCTCTTTTAAGAAATTAAAATGAAAGATTTTTGTCTTATAAGTCTGGGTCAAAAACATAGGTGTTCGTTATACATGGGAGCACATTATACACGGCAAAACACGGTAATTGCAACACTCACAGACCAACCAGGGTGAGGAAACTGTGTTAAACCTCTTGAGTATAAAGGTCTAGGCTTCTTTCCTAGGCAAGCAACCCAGATTAGCCATAGTGTTGGCTGAGGATGAGGGAACTGTGCTAAAAATTGGATTTAATGGAGATTAAAAGTGGATCTGGGGCGGTGCCTGTGGCTCAGTCGGTAAGGCACCAGCCCCATATGCCTAGGGTGGCGGGTTCAAACGCGGCCCCGGCCAAACTGCAACCAAAAAATAGCTGGGCGTTGTGGCGGGCGCCTGTAGTCCCAGCTACTTGGGAGGCTGAGGCAAGAGAATCACTTGGGCCCAGGAGTTGGAGGTTGCTGTGATCTGTGTGATGCCATGGCACTCTACCAAGGGCCATAAAGTGAGACTCTGTCTCTACAAAAAAAAAAAAAAAACGTGGATCTGGGGTGGCATCTATGGCTCAAAAAAATAGGGTGCTGGCCCCATATGCCAGATGTGGCGGGTTCAAACCCAGCCCTGGCCAAAAACTGCAAAAAAAAAAAAAGTGCATCTGTGTGCAAGGAATAGAATATATCTTTCAACCACTTCCAAGTGGTGATCCTATCAGGCTCGTCTCAAATTTCAGCTCTAACTGTGGTGACAGTTCTTCTCAGACTTTAACATCTGTTCCGTTTACAGACAAAACTCTCTATGGGCCTATCAGGTTTCCACATGTCTGGTGACAGCTTTTGATCCAGACTATCTTTCCAAGAATATTTGTAGAGGCTGGGAATGGTGGCTCATGCTGTAATCCTAGCACTCTGGGAGGCCAAGGTGAGTGGATCACCTGAGTTCAGAAGTTTGAGACCAGACTGAGCAAGAACGAGACCCCATTTCTACTAAAAAAATTAAAAAAAAACTAGCAGGTGTTGTGGCAGTTGCCTGTTGTCCCAGCTACTGAGGAGACTGAGGCAAGAGGATCTCTTGAGCCCAAGAATTTGAGGTTGCTGTGAGCTATGATATCACAGCACTCAACCCAGCATGACAGAGTGAGACTGTCTCAAAAACAAAAAAAGAAGAAGAAGAAAGAAAAAGGAATGTATAGCAAACAGCATTAGAAAATGGAGATATTGGCTCAGCACCTGTGGCTCAAGTGGCTAAGGTGCCAGCCACATACATTTGAGCTGGCAGGTTCAAATCCAGCCCGGACCCACCAAACAATGATGGCTGCAACCAAAAAATAGCCAGGCATTGTGGCGGGTGCCTATAGTCCCAGCTATTTGGGAGGTGGAGGCAAGAGAATCGCTTGAGCCCAGGAGTTAGTTGGAAGTTGCTGTGAGCTGTGATGCCACAGCACTCTACCCAGGGTGACAGCCTGAGGCTCTGTCTTAAAAAAAGAAAATGGAGATAGTATCTTTTTCTAGGAGTTGGACAGGTTTGCTAACACCCCCCTTTAAAAGACTGGGGTTTCCTACATTGAAAATTCCTAAGCTGTGACATGAACCCACTGTGTGCACAGCCTCCACCTGGGTCTGCCTTCACATTAGCCTCGTGTAATTTGTGGAGGCCAGAGGAACTGATGAAAATATGAAGCTCATGCTGTCTGCTATGTGGTGAGTAATAAAGTTCTTTGTCTCTGATCTAGGAGTCTTTCTTTTTAAGTGCTCAATTTTATGTTTTGACATATTTATACACCAATGAGAACGTGGCCACAGTTAAGCAGTGAATCCATGTGCCTCCTCAAAAGCTTCCTTGTGATCTTTGGAATCTTCCTATATCCTTCCACACATCAACCTCCTAGATAACCACTGATCTCTGACTATTGTCTGGTTTCCATTTTCTAAGATCTATATATGGAATTATTCAGTACATATCCCTTTTTTCTTGGGTTTTCTCACTCAGCTTTTTTTTTGTTTGTGACAGTCCCACTCTGTTGCCCTCTGTAGAGTGCAATGGCATCATAGCTCACAGCAACCTCAAACTCTTGGGCTCCCGAATAGCTGGGACTACAGGTGCCAGCCACAACGCCTGGCTATTTTTTTAAATATGGGGTCTCACTCTTGCTCAAGCTGGTCTTAAACTCCTGAGCTCAGGCAGTCTACCTGCCTCGGTCTCCCAGGGTGCTCTGGATTCTTCTTTAAGACTTTTCCATTCTGTTGAATTGAACTAAACTTTATAAAAGATACATCATGACATTGTATCCCTGGTCACTTTTACCTTCATGCGCCCTTCTCCCATAATGTACATGTATTAAAATTCTATGTTCCCACATAGGGGTAGAGACAAATATAATCCAGGCTGGATTATGTTCATTTTTCTTTTGATTCAAAAATAAATTAATGTAATTTGTTGTGCTTCTGAAAGTACTATACAGATAGTTATGGAACCCAGCTTGCATCTTATACTATTATTTACTCACTTTTAACAAAAGTATTGAACTTTTTTTTTTCTTTGCAGTTTTTGACCTGGGCTGGGTTTGAACCTGCCACCTCCGGCATATGGGGCCGGTGCCCTACTCCTTTGAGCCACAGGCACTGCCCTGAACTTTCTTTTTTTAAGACAGAGTTTCAAGCTGTTGTCATGGGTAGAGTGCTGTAGCATCATAGCTCACAGCAACCTCAAACTCGTGGGTTCAAGTGATCCTCTTGCCTTAGCCTCCCAAGTAGCTGGGACTATAGGCACCTGCCATGGTACCCGCCACAACGCCTGGTTTTTAGAGACAGGGTCTCACTCTGGCTCAGGCTGGTCTAGAACCTGTGAGTTCAGGCAATCCACCCACCTCAGCCTCCCAAGTGCTCTTATGAAGTATTGTTATCCCCATGTTTCAGGTGAGAAAATTGACACAGAGAGGTTAAATAGCTTGCTATTAGTCACACAGCTAGTAAACAGTACCACTGAAATTGAATACCAAATTGCTTGTTGAAACTGAAACTATCTCAGACATAACTCTGAATCCCACTTCTGTCAGAGTTCTGCAAAGGTCTACCCTTTTAAATTATGTCCAACAATCAGTTATATAGCATTAAAGAAAGGTGGTGTTTATCCAACTGGGATAAAATATCAAAAGAATATTTGGGGAAATGATGCCAACTCTTAAAAAGAAAACCATTTTCCCTGTAGTGCAATGGTTGGTAGCCACTTTTCCACACAGGGTTCCACCGTTTTGTCCAGTGAGAATATTTCCTGACAGAGGACAACAGCTGGCAATCAGAAAAAAGGAAGGGAGAACAACTCCAGTCCATAAACAACCAACAGGCACATCAATAGAAGGCCAATTTGGTAGTTTATGTGGTGAGCATAATGCAATTCTTAAAACTAATGAACCTGAAAATCCGTGAGACATGGGCAAATGTTTACATTAATATCACCTATTGAAAATTAACTTTGCTGCAGCTACATAAAAAACTCTGTGAACAAAAGTGTAACAAGAGAAGCAAAAGTAAACATGGTTCATGGTTTAGGGACTGCAATTAGGTGTTATTTTTCCAGAAAACTCTCTAGTATAGTTAATTTTGGCTAGAAGAGAAATTTGAACAAAAACAGTAAAGCATATGCAAAAAAGGCATCATTATGCAAAAATGAATGTGGCCTCAGTAATGTAGAAGTGAGGAGAAATGAGAAGATAAACTGAGTCCTGGTCCATTTGGATCAAGTTTATCAGGCACCTATGAAAACTTCCCTCTGCACAGCTTACATACAACCTGTTGGAACTTCATATTGTAAACCAAGATTCATTTTCTTTATGAATTCCAAAAGTTTTGCTCTTGCATTAAAAAAGTGTGTGTGCTTGTTTTGTTTTAATTAGTATTTACTGCACTTTGGAACCGAGACAGACACATCATTTTTGGCCCTAGGCAAGTGGCTTTGATCCTCAAAATCTACCCAGTCTTGGAGACATTGCTGTCTCTTCTCACAACGTCCCTAACTTCCGCGGAAACCTGCATGCAGTATTTGGTGCTTGGGGCAAATTCCAGCTTCACATTCCAATCTCCGGGCGGGATCGGGCTGACGGCGCGGGCTAGTCGGACTCGGGAGGCGCCGGGCCGGGAGCCGCAGCGCGCGCTGGGCGCGTCCGCCCCTCCCCGCCGGCGTCGCTCCTGTCGCCTGCGCTGACTCAGCTCTTCCGGTCACCGCCTCGCTGGTGGTTCCCGACTGCGCTGGAGGTGCGGACGCTGGAGTCGCGGGCGTCTGGGGCCCTCTCGGAACAGGCAGCATCCCTGCCCACGCCGTGACTCAGCCGCTTCCGCCCCAGGGCCGCTGGGCTCCGGCCTCCGCGGAAGGCCGCGCCGCTTTCCCGCTGCCCCGGGCCGCCTGCCGCGCGCCTGCTTCTGCCCTCACGTGTCCTTCGTGAGGGTTCAGAAGGGGATTGGCAGTTTGATAAAGGCCCCCGAGCGCAGTGCTTAGGCTCTGCAAGACCCTGCTCAGTAAATTGAGGATTTGCGGCCTCAGCACAGGGCAGAGGTGAGGTTAGTTTTGGACAGCCGCCGGGGTTTAGAGCCCTATGAATGTTGCCCCACCTCCACCCCAGTCCCATAATCTGGCCAAACACTTTGCATATGAATAAAATGGGAATGATTCCATGCCCACCTTGGTGTTGCTGGCATAGCCTAACACATAAGGAAGAGTTCAGCAAATCTTAGCTTTGGTTGTAATTCTTTTTTTTTCTTTTTTTTTTGACAGAGTCTCACTGTTTTGCCCAGGTTAGAGTGCCTTGGTTTCAGCCTACCTCACAGCCTCAAACTCCTGGCTTCAAGTGATCCTCCTGCCTCAGCCTTCCAAATAGCTGGAGCTACAGGCACCCGCCACAACGCCTGGCTATTTTTTGGTTGGAGTTGTCGTTGTATTAGCTGGTCTGGGCTGGGCTAGAACCCGCCACCCTCCGTGTATATGGCTGGCATCCTACTCACTGAGCTACGGGTGCCGAGCCTTTTTTTTTTTTTTGAGAAAGAGTCTCAAGCTGTTGCCCTGGGTAGAGTGCCATGGAGTCATAACTCACAGCAACCTCCAACATACACAGCATAACCTCCAACTTGGGCTCAAGCTATCCTCTTGCCTCAGTTTTTCTGTTTTTAGTAGAGATGGGGTCTCTCTTTTGCTCAGGCTGGTCTTGAGCTCAAGCTCTCCGAGTGCTAGGATTACAGGTGTAAGCCACCACTCCCGGCCAACTGATGATTTTAATTAAAAAAATTTTTTCCGGCTTGGTGCCTGTGGCTCAAGTGGCTAAGGTGCCACCTACATACACTTGAGCTGGCGTGTTCGAATCCAGCCCCGGGCGCCAAACAACAATGGCTGTAACCAAAAAATAGCCAGGCGTTGTGGCAGGCACCTGTAATCCCAGCTACTTGGGAGGTAGAGGCAGGAGAATTGCTTGAGCCCAGGAGTTGGAGGTTGCCCTGAGCTATGAGGCCATGGCACTCTACCCAGGGGGACAGCTTGAGGCTCTGTCTCAAAAAAAAATTTTTTTTCCCATCACGAACATGTTTACTTTTAAGATCAGAAAACATAATTTTGAAGTTATTACCTGGTGTTAGTGCAGATGAAGCAAAATGAACTCTTATTCACTAGAGTTTTTCAAGAAAGGAATCATAGTACATTTCCTGACTTATCTTTGAAAATTATACATATTAATCATAATATAAACATTGACTATTGATGTGAACCAAAATTAATACTTAACCACTTTGGAAGGCTTTGGAAGGAGAAGTGGTTGTGTGTATGTGGTGTATTTGTAGGAGAGCTACATCCTCATCTACCACAATAGGAAAGCAATAAATCATGTTTAAAGCAGATATATCAGGAAATAGCATAAGCACATTACTTTGATAATGGAGGTGACTACCTGAAGCAGAAGTGGAAATAGTAGAAGACAGTTGCCTTTGGCTATGGAAAGGAATAAGCCAGATCCTTGGGCGCTTAAGCCCAAGAGTTTGAGGTCGCCGTGAGTTGTGATGCCGCAGCACTCTACCAAGGGTGACATAGTGAGACTCTGTCTCAAAAAAAAAAAAAAAAAAAAGGCCACCAGCAACTCCAGGTTACATTGTACCAATTTAGTAACCCCAGAAGAAAGTGCCTCTTTTCCAAGAACTCCAATAAAATTCCCAGATGAGACTGTCATCACCCAGCTTAGGTCATGTACACATGCCTGAAATAATCATTGGGTCCAAGGGTGTGGTGTTGCCCTGATTGGCTAGTGCTAAAGCTAGGATTTGGGTCGATCCTACCAGAACTCTATGGATTGAAATGGGGCAGGAAAATTATGGTATCTGACCACAACAAAGGATGCTAGGTAGGCAAAATATCCACTACATACTCATTCACTGAATGGGGACCCAGTACTCAACAGTCTCTGCTCCAGGTTGAGTGTTACTGAATGAATACAGCAGGTGACTCAACCATCTGTTCCTGATTAATACTAATCCACAAGGAGCTATACTTTTCCTGATTTGGTCTCAAGGGTTGTACTGTTTAGAGCAGTTACATGAAAAACATTCCACTTGGCCAGGTGTGGCAGCTATAATCCTATATATAGCCTGTAATCCCAGCACTCCAGGAGGCCCAGGTAGGTGGGTTGCTTGAGCTCAGGAGTTTGACTCCAGAATGAGCAAGAGCAAGACCCCATCTCTAATAAACATAGAAAAAAAAAATAAAACAGCTAGGTGTTGTGGTGGGCACCTGCAGTCCTAGCTCAAGAGGCTGAGGCAAGAGGATTTTTTTTTGTAGTTTTTGGCCGGGGCTAGGTTTGAACCCGCCACCTCCAGCATATGGGACCGGCACCCTACTCCTTGAGCCACAGGCACCGCCCGGCAAGAGGATTTCTTGAGCCCAGGAGTTTGAGGTTGCTATGAGCTGTGATGTTATAGAACTCTACCTAGGGTGACAGAGTAAGACTCTGTCTCAAAAAATAAAAACAAAAAGACATTCCACTCATGGGAATTAGCCCATGCCTGGCTTGATTCCTGTGGTGGCCTAGGGCTGACTTGGAGGAGGACATTGGGATCTGGTACCACAATGGGACACTGTGTCAGCTGCCAATAGCACTGGGCAGGCCAATTTTGCCACTGGAAGGGCACAATGACAAATAGCAAGCAGTAATATAGGCAAGCAATTAGCAGCTGGGGCCAAATAGGAAATATGTTGTCTTAGTAGGAGACAGAGAATTCTGAGACAGGAGGTACTCATCAGGATTTCAAACAGAATTCCAGCCAGCAGTAGAATCCCAGCCACTGGACTAAAGTTCAGAGAGATTCCATTACTAAGGAATGGGGAATTGAAAGGAGCACACAGGCCTCAATTGTAGGGGGATCAAGATACTGGGAAGCATATCAGGACAGGATCTAAAGCACAAGATTGAAATCCACGTATTGGGTCTAGAGTCCAAGGCAGGGTTAGATCTCAAGAAAGAGACTGAAGGTCAGTTATTTGAGAGAACTGATAGGGAAAAGTTCAGACTAGCAACAGTTTTGAAAGAAAATCCTAGAGCAGGCGTCCTCAAACTGCGGCCCGCGGGCCACATGAAGCGGTGTGAATTGTATTTGTTCCCATTTTGTTTTTTACTTCAAAATAAGATATGTGCAGTGTGCATAGGAATTTCGAAGTTCAAAGTTTTTTTTTTTAAACTATAGTCTGGCCCTCCAACGGTCTGAGGGACAGTGAATTGGCCCCATGTTTAAAAAGTTTGAGGACGCCTGGTGTTTGGTTAGGCATGGTAGCTCACGCCTGTAATCCTAAGACTCTGGGAGGACTCTAGGCTGAGGTGGGTGGATTGCTTGAGCTCACAAGTTCAAGACCAGCCTGAGCAAGAGTGAGAGCCTGTCTCTACTAAAAAAAAAAAAAAAAGAAAGAAAAATAAAAACCGAGGTAAGAGAATCGTTTGACCCCGAGTTTGAGGTTGCTGTGAGGTATGACAATATGGCACTCTACTCAGGGTGACAGTTTGAGACTATCTCAAAAAAAAAAAAAATCGCAGAGTTGGGGACTAAAGTGTCATCAGTTCCTCCCGCCTCCTCAGCAGGATTTTGTTCAGTGATTAGATTAAGACTGAGCCTGCAGAAGAAGTAGGGAAACAGAGACCAGTTCTCCAACAAGGTCTAACAAACTCAAATATGTAAGAGTTATGTGTTCTTTCATTGAAATTCATAATCTAATAAAAATTAAATTAAAAAATTTCAACTGGGGGCAGCACCTGTGGCTCAAAGAGTAGGGTGCCGGTCCCATATGCTGGAGGTGGCGGGTTCAAACCTAGCCCCGGCCAAAAACCAAAAAAAAAAAAAAATTTCAACTGGAATGCATTAAGAAACAAAGATGACTGGAAAAGAATAAATACAATTGAAACAGGATGTTAAATGAGATCTTCCTGTTTTCCTGCTTTGGGGAACTTAGAACAATAGATGGAAAGTACCCCTATGTTATAAAGAGACCTGTCTGATCATTTATGTAGGACTTGCTCAAGGGGTTATCACCAAATCAGTTCCGAAACCCATAGCCCGTCACCCACTTTTGGCCCCAGAAAAGAATATCAAGAAGAGGAAATTTGAAGCCAGGCAAGGTGTCTCATGCCTGTAATCCCAGCACTCTGGGAAGCTGAGGCAGGTGGATTGCCTGAGGTCAGGAGTTCTAGACCAGCCTGAGCAAGAACAAGACCACATTTCTAAAAATAGCTGGCTGTTGTAGCAGGTGCCTATAGTCCCAGCTACTTGGGAAGCTGAGGCAAGAGAATCACTTGAGCCCAAGAGTCTGAGGTTGCTGTGAGCTATGACACCACAGCATTCTACCGAGGGCAACAAAGTGAGACTCTGTCTCACAATAAAAAAAGAGAGAGAGAGAAAGTTTGATAAATGAGGATTTCTTTGAAGAGATCTGTCAGAGTTCTGTGATTTTCTTGCTGTCTGGTCAAGGGAAGGTAAACCAGGAGAGATTAGCTTCTCACAGTGGAAGTGTGCTGAGTGGAAGACATGCTTTGTGGCTACTGGGAACTAGAGCAGAACGTGGTGAGAAAGTGGGAGGACACTGTGGCCTGCGTCCCCTGAGCCTTGATGTAGAAGGCTGTTGTTTTATCTCACATGAGAGCTAGGTGAAAGGCTGGCTAAGAACTGCAAAGACTGTAAGTTAAGGGCCTAGGTAGGGGGCATAGGGGGAGTGAGTTTCAAAAGTAGTAGTTAGTAGTAAGAAAGAATAGAATCGTCCCTTCCTTTGGACAAATGATAAGAAATCTGAGTTGTCTTTTTAACTCTATCACAAATGAGCTATGTTTATAGGAAAAATCACTTGATGCCTCTGGGTCTCAGTTTTCTTGTCTATAAGGTACCATGAGGGGACCATTCATGTATTTGTAATTCAATGGGTGTATTCTGCTGAGCATCATGGGGACTCATGGACTGGGGGTGGTGGTGGTTATTATGGTATTCAAATGAGCTATAACTTAGAATGGTTGGACTTATGATTTTCGACTTTACAATAGTACCCATATAACCATTCTATATTTCAGTCTCTCTACAGTATTCAGTAAATTACATGAGATATTCATCACTTTATTATAAAATAAGCTTTGTTTAGATGATTTTGCCCAACTGTAGGCTAACTTAAGTGTTCTGAGCCTGTTTAAGGTAGGCTAGGCTAAGCTTTGAAGTTCACTGGGTTAGATACATTAAATGCATTTTGACTTATGTTATTTTCAACTTACAATGTTTTTATGAGGACATAACCTCATTGTAAGTAGAGAAACATCTGTATATACTTCCCATTGCACTAAGCCCTAGAAATCCAGATCTCAAGCAGCAGCATTCTCTCCTCCCTAACCCAGTAAGCAATGGCAACCTCTGACCTACATGACATTCACTTTGAGGCTGCTTCTGGGTTAGTTAGAGGTGCCAGGTGATACATTCAGTAAACACTGCAGCACACAGAAAAAACAAGTATCAAAGGGATATGGAGATGATACTGCTAATTCTGCTATTGTTAAGACAGGAATCAGGAAGTGCTCAGACAATTGGTAGGGTGACAGTACTCCACTGACCTTAACACCAACTCTTGTGTCCCAATTCCTGTGACCTCAGTGCTACCCAAGAGGAACGCACCTGAATCCAGCCCCAAACTTTCTGGAAAAGTCTTTATACATCTTAATCTAGAGAGAGAGACCATCCCTTAAAACGTAGTCTACAATTGTGTAAGCTTAAAGAGCAAAGTGAAGCTTTAAGGGCAATGGAGCTAGAGAAGCAGGTAGGTAGGAATTGATTCGTGAAATCCTTGAAGCTTGCAGGGGATGAAGAGCCTCAGATAATTTGCAAAAGGGATGTAATACGCTCAGGTCTATTTTTTTTTTTTTTGAGACAGTCGTATTTGTCACCCTCGGTAGTGCTCTGGCGTCATAGCTCACAGCAACCTCAAACTCTTGGGCTCAAGCAAGCAATTCTCTTATCTCAGCCTACAGAGTAGCTGGGACTATAGGTGCCCATCACAATGCCTGGCTATTTTTAGAGCCAGGGGTCTCGCTCTTGCTCAGGCTGGTCTCGAATCAGTGAGTTCAGGCAATCCTCCTGCCTTAGCCTCCCAGAGTGCTAGGATTACAGGTGTGAGCCACTATGCCTGACCCCAGATCTATGTTTTAAATGATCACTCTGGTAACAGCATGAGAAATTATTTGAATAGGGCAAGACTGGAGGCAGAGACTAGAGGTAACTATAATAGTTAAGATTAGGACATCTCAATTTCTAGAAAAGCATAGCATTTCCTCATTAGAAGAGCGGGGGGAGGGCGGCACCTGTGGCTCAAAGGAGTAGGGCACCAGCCCCATATACCGGAGGTGGCTGGTTCAAACTGAGCCCCCGGCCAAAAACTGCAAAAAAAAAAAAAAGACAGGGGAAAGGATTTTTTTCGTATTGATAATTTTAAAGAAATAAATGTTTATATATTTTTCTTTCTTTTTCTTCGCTATGAAAATGCTTTAATGGTGATGTCTGTACAGCATATGATGTTGAGACAGAAAGAACAGCAAGGGGACACGCAGTGAGACGCGGCTATCAGGGAACAGGTTGTGAGTGAATAAAGAGTTCACACCAATTCCACGCTTTACCCGGTAGCAGGGGCTGGCTCTATGCCACCTCCTCCTCAGCTTCCTCCTCAAACTCGCCCTCCTCCTCAGCTGTGGCGTCCTGGTACTGCTGGTACTCAGACACCAGGTCATTCATGTTGCTCTCAGCCTCAGTGAACTCCATCTCGTCCATGCCCTCGCCAGTGTACCAGTGCAGGAAGGCCTTGCGCAGGAACATGGCTGTGAATTGCTCTGAGATGCGCTTGAACAGCTCCGGCTGTGCTGTTGCCAATAAAGGTGGCAGACATTTTTAACCCCCGGGGTGGGATGTCACAGACAGCTGTTTTCACATTGTTGGGGATCCACTCAATAAAATAGCTGCTGTTCTTGTTTTGGACATTAAGCATTTGCTCATCCACCTCCTTCATGGACATGCAGCCCCTGAACACGGCAGCCACTGTTAGGTAGCGGCCATGGTGGGGGTTGCAAGAGGCCATCATGTTCTTGGCGTTAAACATCTGTTGGGTGAGCTCAGGTACCGTCAGAGCCCGGTATTGCTGGCTGCCCTGGCTGGTCAGTGGGGCAAAACCAGGCATGAAGAAATGCAGGCAGGGAAAAGGGACCATGTTATCAGCCAGCTTCCGCGGGTCAGCATAGGCAAGTGGTGACCCCACTCATGGTGGCAGACACCAGGTGGTTCAGGTCACCATATGTGGGCGTAGTCAACTTTAGGGTTCTGAAGCAGATGTCACAGAGGGCTTCGTTATCAAGGCAATAGGTCTCGTCCGTGTCTTCTACAAGCTGATGGACTGAGAGGGTGGCATTGTAGGGTTCAACCACCGTGTCCGACACCTTGGGTGAGGGCACCACACTGAACGTGTTCATGATTCTGTCTGGGTACTCCTCCTGGATCTTACTGATGAGAAGGGTGCCCATCCCAGATCCAGTCCCCCCACCCAGGGAATGGGTCAACTGGAAGCCCTGCAGGCAGTCACAGCTCTCAGCTTCTTTTCTCACAACATCCAGCACTGAGTCCACCAGCTCTGCGCCTTCTGTGTAGTGCCCCTTGGTCCAGTTGTTTCCGGCACCACTCTGACCGAAGACGAAGTTGTCCGGCCCGAAGATCTGCCCGAAGGGGCCGGAGCGCACTGAGTCCATAGTGCCAGGCTCTAGATCCACGAGCACGGCACGGGACACGTACTTGCCACCGGTGGCCTCGTTGATACGCTCCAGCTGCAGGTCGCTGTCCCCATGGTAAGTGCCGGTAGGGTCGATGCCATGCTCATCGCTGATCACCTCCCAGAACTTGGCGCCGATCTGGTTGCCGCACTGCCCGGCCTGCAGGTGCACGATCTTCCTCATGGCGGCGGCAGCAGGGAAGAGGCAGGAGCAGAGGAGCAGGCGCGCAGAATGCTATATATATTTTTCTGATTATAGAAGCAAACATACTCCTAAAAATTTCCAAAAATTCAGAAATATTTAATTTAGGAAGTGAAAGTCCTGCATAATCTTACCCACCAGAGTTAAGTGCTATTCGTAGTAAAATACTTTTTAACTTTTTAATTTAAAATACTTTTAATACTTTTTCTAACAGTAGTAAAATATTTTTTAACAATGGGAAATTCTGTTCTTGTCAGACAAAGGATTTGCAATACCTCATGCCAGTTCTCAAAAGATAATGCAATGCTCAACTGCCCTGAAGAAAAAGGATAAAAGATTTTTCAGAGGAGGAAAAAGGTACAGAAACGTCTAGATGAAAAAGATCAAGCTTTAAAGGCACTAATTCTCTATCATATTTCCTGCTGGGGGCGGGGTATTCATTTGCCTGAAACTATCTAGGGTGCTTGGCTATGTGGGTAGCTAGTGTTTATTTCTGTGGAACAAATGAGCTCTAGAAATTTACTGGGGGTCAACTGATCATATGTTTTAGTTTTCTTTTGAAAAAAAAAAAAAAAAAAGTGTTCTGAGGCTGGAAGGGTTTTCCATTCCTAGCATACCTCCTAACACAGTGGGTAACAACAGAAAATCACTTCAGTATTTCTATGCCCATGTATGCGGATCAGATTGGGATAATAATACCTTTCTTTGTCACCAGGGAGGCGATAAGGTAATTGATTTCTTTTGGGTCATTTGCTTTTGAAAGCATAGAAAGAAAAATCTAGCCCTGAGGCTCTTCAAAGGAAAGAATTGTCCTTCCTGGACAATTCTTGAAAAGTTTCCTTAGAAAGAAAGGTTTCCGTGGAGCCTATCTAGAGTTTAACAACTTTTACCTTCAGAAATTCTGAACACTTCCAGTTAGAACTGAAACTCAATTCAAACAACCTCAGGTGGAAAGGGGAAGATCATTGTTTCACTCCCTAAAGCAGCAGTTCTCAACCTGTGGGTTGCAACCCTTTGTAACAATGGAAATAAATCAGGGCATTAGGAAGGTTGAGAACCACTGCAAGCCTAACAAAGGTGGAGATGGCTTCAAGGATACCGGCTCCAAAGGTAGAAAGTTCTCAGAACTTGCTTTCTCCATTCTTATACTATCTTAGTTCTCTTCGTGTTTTGACTTCATTTTCTTCTCCTATAAAATGGCTTTTTCCAGTCAGAAACATAGTAGCTAGTTGGTTTGGTTGCCATGCCAATAGCTGAAATCATATATAGTAAACAGGTTCATTTACACTTGTTCAGCCAGAAAACTTGAAAAGACTAATTGGGCTAGATGGATACATCTAGTAATCCTAGCACTGTGGAGGGCCGAGGTGAGAGGATTGCTTCAGGCCAGGAGTTGGAGACTAGCCTGAGCAAGAGTGAGATCACCTCCTTTTTTATGGAAAAAAAAAAAAAAAAATAGAAACATTAGCCAGAAGTGGTGGCTAACCTGTACTAACTACTTGGGAACCTGAGGTAGGATGATCACTTGAGCCTAGGAGTTGGGGGTTGCAGTGAACTATGATGATACCACTGCACTTTAGCCCAGGCAACAGAGCGAGGCCCTATCTCAAAAAACAAAACAAAACAAAACAAAAACAAAAAAACCTAGAGAGGGCGGGGCCTGTGGCTCAGTCGGTAAGGCACCGGCCCCATATACCAAGGGTGGCAGGTTCAAACCCGGCCCCGGCCAAACTGCAACCAAAAAATAGCCAGGCGTTGTGGCGAGCGCCTGTAGTCCCAGCTATTTGGGAGGCTGAAGCAAGAGAATCGCTTAAGCCCAGGAGTTGGAGGTTGCTGTGAGCTGTGTGATGCCACGGCACTCTACCGAGGGCCATAAAGTGAGACTCTGTCTCTACAAAAAAAAAAAAACAACCTAGAGAGACTCAAATTGTTCAAGCTTGGGTCTTCTGCCAGGATGGGGACATGAAAAATAATATGATTGACTAGTAGTCTGAATCTGTTGCCAAAAGTAAAGTGATGTGCTTGAAAGACAAAGAAACTTTGGAATGATCCAAGTCCATCATAATGCTGCTGCTCAGTTATGCCATTTTACTTTAGAAAAATTTGATTTTGGGCCGGGTGCGGTGGTTCATGTCTGTAATCCCAGCACTTTGGGAGGCCGAAGTGGGCAGATGGCCTGAGCTCATGAGTTTGAGACCAGCCTGAGCTAGAGTGAGACCCCATCTCTAAAAATAGCCAGACATTGTGGCAGGTGCCTGTAGTCCTAGCTACTTGGGAGGCTGAGGCAGGAGGATTGCTTGAGCCCAGGAGTTTGAGGTTGCTGTGAGCTAGGCTGAGGCCATGGCATTCTAGCTTGGGCAACAAAGGAAGACAATGTCAAAAAAATAAAAATAAAAAAGCAGAACTCATTTACCAGAACCCATAAATGAACTGGCAATTTTTTTTTTTTTTTAGAGACAGAGTCTGATTTTGTCACCCTCGGTAAAGTGCTGTGATGTCACAGCTCACAGCAACCTCCAGCTCTTGGGCTTAGGTGATTCTCTTGCCTCAACCTCCTGAGTAGCTAATGAACTGGCAATTTTTTTTTGTTTGTTTGTTTTTGCAGTTTTTGGCTGGGGCTGGGCGTGAACCTGCCACCTCCAGTATATGGGGCCAGCGCCCTACTCCTTTGAGCCACAGGCACCGCCCTGAACTGGCAATTTTAATTAAATCTCATTATTTATGATATTTGTTCTCTTTTCCAGAATTCCAAAATGAAAACTGAAAGAAGCCTTAGAGTATTGTGCTATACGTTGAAATATATATGGCCAAAGAAGTCTTAAATCAAATCTGATGATTAAACAGAACATATGTGAAAGTAAACATGTTCATGTTCTCTTTTGACAGACATAGTCAGAATTGTAAACTTCAACATTATGGAGTTTTTTTTTTTTAAGGGCAAAAACTTTATTTGCAGGCCTTTTTTGTTTTTGAATATACAAGTCTCCTGCTGTCTAGAGAAAAAGCGAAGTGGTGTCTTACTTGAGGTTGGGGGGCTTGCCTTGGGGCTCTGTCCCTGTCCCCTCCTCACCAGCGCAGCTGGGTGGAGGTGCCTACTTGCTGGCCCCACGGATTTCTCCACTGTGGAATAAGGCACTGAGTGTTCTGCAGGAAGGCACTCGTGGCTGGCTGGTAGTCAATGAAGCGGCCTTCTCAGGGGCTGCAAAGCTGAGGCTGTTGAGGGGTTGAGTTGAACTTGGGGCTCTGGCAGGGGGCCAACTAGTGAGGAGGCCCCAGGCTGTGAGACAGCAGTGTCACTGCCTCCCTGATGGCCCTGGGGCAGTGGCCTCAGGATGGGATCATGCCTTTGCTTCTCTTGCGGTGGGCCATGGTTCTCCGGTTGTGGTTGGCCCTTGTTGCCTTGCTGGCTTCCTTCCTCCTGCGTTCCTGTGTTGTCTCACGACTCTGCCTGTGACCCCGGGGGCTGCCAACCACTGTTGTTGAGCTGTCATGCTGGTACCCTTTCCTGGTGAGAAAGGCCACGTGTCTGGCTTCTGTTATCTCCCTCAGCACTGCAGGGTCCTGTACAAAATGGTCAGGCTTGGAGGCCTCATGTTCAGCTTTTGTCGTGGTCATCCTCTTCCTCCTCCTGTCCTTCTCCTGGCACTTTGGTTCTCAGCACCTGAGGGATGGTGAAGGGCCTGCGACTGATGAGCTCGTCATCTGAATCCGCATCATTGGCGCCGATCTGGTTGCGGTCGTAGGTGTCATTGTACTCATTTTCACAGTTGTCACCATGGTAGGGGATGCTCTGACCTGGCTGCAGTGGCACCTCCTCCACCACCACACTGTACTGTTCATAACGCTGCCACTGTGCCACCACAGCCCACTTGTCGTTCACCAGGCTCTGTGTGTTCTCTTCCTTCCTCCTGCCTTTGTGCACCTGGCTCAGGTCCACTGAGTCCCTGCTGAACACATCAAACTCGTCATTCTGGAAGATGTTGTGATGAGATGTCAGCAGGGGCGTCGGGTCTGGTTTCACCTGTCTGTCTAGGCCTCGGTCCAGCTGGCTGAGGTGTGGGGCCAGCCGCTCCTCCAGGATGTTGTTGATCACCTGCTCCAGGTCATAGCAGTAGTGCTCCAGGCAGGCCAGGATGAAGCCCTCACCGAGGTCTGGCAGCAGGTCTTTTACTTGGAAGGTGAGTGAGTCCAGCTCCACACCACGCACAGCAGGGCCCACAGCAGCTGCTGCTCCCATGCACTCTTTGTCCTCCAAGTTCTCCAGCTGTGATGATATTTGACTGACTGGCTCTGCTGTTACCATGACGCCGTTAGGTTTCCCATTACGCTCCTCAGCCACTGATGGGTCTTTAGTATCCGTAGCTTTCTGTCTGTCCACTCCTTCCCACGTGCTCTCAACTGCTTGGAGGATGTAGGCAGTCAACGTCTCGTCCAAGACCGATGAAGCCTGCTGTAGCAAGCTGATGTCTTTGGCTACAGGAAGAGTGTGTCACAGTCCCGAAGGAACCTCTTCTCCTGCAGCAAGAAGCTGAAGATCTGAAGAAACACTTCAATGAAGCCCTGAACACTGTCACAGCTGCTTTTTAGAATGGGAAGGAGGCAGATCTGGTGCAAGATTATGTGAAAAATCTCCGTTAGCTTCTTCCTGGAATGGGAGAGCCTTTGCCATAGGTCACCCAGCAGCTTGCTATCTTCAAGCCTCCCTTCTTAATTGCAGACTCCATTTCTGGAATTGCCACTTCGTAAAAGCCAGCCTGTAAAAAAAGTCATGCTTCTGGAAGGTTTGGCAGGCCAAAGGGAAGATATCAAGAAAGGCCCAAAGTGTAGTGGAGGTATCACAAAGGTAGAGAACAATGTCCTTTATCTCCAGGAGAGGCATGTCACTGGGAGTCAACCGGCCCCTCTCCTCGAGCTTCTGAGATGTGGTGCTGGCCCCGTCACCTTGCAAACCACAGTGCTGGAGGATATTGCTGAAGACCTGGAGGATGGTGGGCGTGGTTTGATCCAGGTCATTATAGTAACTTGGCTGCTGGGTAAAGATGTTTCCTATCATCTTCTGGAGCAGTGGTGAGTTCCCTTTTCCAAAGAGCACTCAGAGGTCCAGGATCTTTGGGATGTCAAAGAGGAAATTATTGTAGAGAATTTCTCCAAATGCAGAGCGGGGAAAGAAGTGATCTTTGGATTCCTTGTGAGTAGACATGCAGAGGAAGATAAGAAAAACACTTAGATGAATGTGCTTCTGCATGTCGACAACCTCAGGGGCTAGGGTCACCCACTCGTCAAACTTGCTGGGTAGGAATCTAGGCACTTCTGTAGGGTCTCATTAAAGATAACCTGGCACCAGAGGTAGAGCGCCATGATGTCACAGTTCACAGCAACCTCCAACTTCTGAGCTCAAGCGATTTTCCTGCCTCCCACTCCCAAGTAGCTGGGACTACAGGCACCTGCCACAATGCCTGGCTATTTTTTTTTTTTTTTTGTAGAGACAGAATCTCACTTTATGGCCCTTGGTAGAGTGCCGTGGCATCACACAGCTCACAGCAACCTCCAACTCCTGGGCTTAAGCAATTCTCTTGCCTCAGCCTCCCGAGTAGCTGGGACTACAGGCACCCGCCACAACGCCTGGCTATTTTTTGGTTGCAGTTTGGCCGGGGCCGGGTTTGAACCCGCCACCCTCGGTATATGGGGCTGGCACCTTACCGACTGAGCCACAGGCGCTGCCCACGCCTGGCTATTTTATGGTTGTAGTTGTCATTGTTGTTTGGCAGACCTGGGCTGGATTCAAACCTGCTAGCTCAGGTGTATGTGGCTGGCGCCTTAGCCACTGGAGCCACAGGCATTTTTTGAGACAAAATCTCACTTTGTTGCCCTTAGGAGAGTGCTCTGGTATCATAGCAATCCTCTTGCCTCAGCCTCCTGAGTAGCTGGGACTGCAGGTGCCTGCCACAACACCCAGTTATTTTTTTCTTTTTTTTGAGACAGGGTCTCACTCTTGCTTAGGCTGGTCTCCAACTCCTGAGCTCAGATGATCCATCCGCCTCGGCCTCCCAAAGTGCTAGGATTACAAGCATGAGCCACCGCACCTGGCCCAAGTTTTATTATTATTATTTTTTTCTTTTGAGACAGAGTCTCACTACATCGCCCTTGGTAGAGTACTGTAGCATCATAGCTCACAGCAACCTCAAACTCTGGGGCTTAAGTGATTCTCTTGCCTCAGCCTCCCAAGTAGCTAGGACTACAGGTGCCCAACTACTTTCTGTTGCAGTTGTTATTGTTGTTTTAGCTGGCCAGGCTGGGTTCGAACCCGCCCACCTCAGTGTATGTGGCTGGCACTGTAACCACTGTGCTATGGGTGCCAAGCCCCTAGTGTTATTTTTCTTTAGGAAAAGACCTTTCATAACAGTGCACCGCAACAATTCAAGTAGTCAATAATATTTATGGGATTGAATCATAAAAGGAACTTAAGAAACTTCAGAGATCTTTGACAAGCATCAGTGCAACTTAAGGAAGACACTAATACTTTGGGGTATTGCTTTCTGATATAAAATCTTTGCTGTTAAAAATGGTGTTAGAGGGCCAGACATGGTGACTCATGCTTATAATCCCAGAACTTTGGGAGACTGAGGTAGGTGGATTGCCTGAGCTCATGAGTTCGAGACCAGCCTGAGCAAGAGCAAGACCCTGTCTCTAAAAACAGCTGGGTGTTGTGGCAGTTCCAGCTACTCGGGAGGCTGAGGCAAGAGACTCACTTGCGTCCAAGAGTTCAAGGTTACTGTGAACTATAATGCTATGGCACTCTACCAAGGGTGACAAAGTGAGACTCTGTTTCCAAAAAAAAAAAATGGTGCTACAGAGGGACAATAGCAAATAGAGCAGGTGCCCTCTTAACTCTTCTTGTAGGTGTTTGAATTTGGCCTTTAACTACAACCCACATAGGCCTTACCTTTAAAATGTCTGCTTTGTTCTTGGGCTTAAGCAAGTCTCTTGTCTCAGCCTCCCAAGTAGCTGGGAATACAGGTGCCCACCACAACGCCTGGCTATTTTTTGGTTGTAGTTGCCATTGTTGTTTGGCAGGCCTGGGCTGGATTTGAACCCGCCAGATCTGGTGTATGTGGCTGGTGCCCTAGCCACTGAGCTGCAGGCACTGAGCCTGAATTGTGATCTTTTTCCTGGGCTAGTAATATGCGGCCCATTATTTTCTTGCAGTGCTGGGCAGCAGCACTCATCTGCAGGTTCCAGTCTGCCCTCAATCATGAGGTTAATAATGGATATTTGATATCTTGAAGGAAGAACACTATACCTGCTAAGTCATCTAGATGTGTCAATGGGGAAGAGGGAAAAGCAGAGAGAGGGAAGGTGGGAGTGGGGGTCTCTGCCTTTTGGGGACAGACATAATTATACGAGGGACCTTACCTAACTAATGCAATCAGTGTAACCTGGTTTCTTGTACCCTCAATGAATCCCCAGCAATAATAAAAAAAAAATTGGGTGGCACCTGTGGTTCAGTGGGTAGGGCACCGGCCCCATATACCCGGGGTGGCAGGTTCAAACCCGGCCCTGGGCCAGACTGCAACAAAAATATGGCCAGGCATTGTGGCAGGTGCCTGTGGTCCCAGCTACTCAGGAGGCTGAGGCAGGAGAATCTCCTCGGCCTAGGAATTGGAGGTTGCGGTGAGCTGTGATGCCATAGCACTCTACCGAGGGCAACAACGTGAGACTCTGTCTCTAAAAAAAAAAATTAACAAAAATAAATAAATAAATAAATAATAAAATAAAATGTCTGCTTTGGGTTGGGCACAGTGGCTCATGCCTGTAATCCTAGCATTCTGGGAGGACAAGGCAGGTGGATCTCTTGAGCTTAGGAGTTTGAGACCAGCCTTGAGTAAGAGCGAGAGCTCATCTCTACTAAAAATAGAAAAAAAATAGCCGGGCATTGTGGTGGGCACCTGTAGTCTCAGCTACTTGGGAGGCTGAGGTAAGAAGATTGCTTGAGCCCAGAAGTTTGAGGTTCCTGTGAGCTATGATGCCACAGCAATCTACCCAGGGTGGCAGAGTAAGACTCTGTCTCCAAAAAAAAGGGAAGTCTGCTTTCAATAAACTTTCTTGGAACTCATATCCTGAGAAATTTTATTCTTTAAGCAAGCAGAAGACAGAGCTCTGAAGTGGCACATTGTATGGTTTTGACATGTAGTGTGCCTCAAATATATAGGTCAGTGGCTTACTAAGAAATCTCACCCTATCAGAGTATGAGAGGCAGTAGAGCATATGGTCAGGAGCTTGTTCTAGAGTGGGACCACCGGGGTCTGAATTAATTAATGTTTCTGTGCCTCAGTTTCTTCCTGTGTCCAGTATTGATTTTAATGACGCTGCCTCATGGGGTTATTATGAAGATTAGATGGGTTAATATATACAAAGTTCTTCAACAGGCTAAGCACACATAGCAAGTACTCAGCAATTACTGCATGTTATTATTATTATTTTTTTTAGATGCAGAGTCTCACTTTGTCACCCTTGGTAGAGTGCTGTGGTATCACAGCTCACAGCAACCTCCAGCTCTTAGGCTTAGGCGATTCTCTTGCCTCAGCCTCCTGAGTAGCTGGGACTACAGGTAGTGTGTTATTATTTTTGACTACCACATTCAACTATGCTGTGGTGAATCCCCCTCTCCTGTACCTTAATGACACCCGGGGCAGAGTCTCTGATTTGACTACTAAACGTTGGTTCTGTGTGGTTTAAAACATCATTCCCAAGAGTCCTTAAGGCAAGAGGAGATTGGTGACTTTTTGGGCCTCCTCCTGCTCCAGTGCCCTGGAGGGCAGACGGAAACCGGGTCGCGCCCTGGCACACACTGTCTCCTCCCCTCTTCTGGGGAAGAGGGCAGGGAGAGAGAGGAGGCAATCAGCATTCTTCTCACAGAGCTAGTTGCCTATTGTTGGGGCGTCATCCCTGGTATCTATCCCTCTGATTCAGTTTTGTTCTGTTACTGCCGGGGCCTCTATTGTAGTGGTCCTCTCCACCTTGTGCACGTGATCCACCTCCTCAGCGTTCGATTACTGTAGCACAATCCAGGCTGAAGAGGAGGCTGGCAATGATGCTTGATTTTGTTGCTGTTGTTATTGTTCCAAAAAGCAGTTACAATCAAAACGTTCTTATATTCCAAGCTGCCTACTCAATAACCTCCCGGGGAGGATGTGTAACAGAACTCAGTGTGGCTGAAGCAGATTAGAGACCAAAGGGCACTTCTGGATTTCAAAGGCTTTAAAAAGGGCAAAAAAACGCAAATAATGTTGATTGAATATTTACTAAAGCATTTAGCATACATTATCTACGCCATGTAATAAGTATTATGAGCTCCATTTTACAGATGAGGAAGGGGAAAGTAAGAGGAGTTAAAACAATTGCCAAGGTCAGAGGTCAATAAGAAGCCATGCTAGGTGTTTGAACCCAGGCTTTTTTTTTTCTTTTGAGACAGAGTCTCACTATGTTGCCCTCGGTAGAGTGCTGTGACGTCACAGCTCACAGCAACATCAAACGCTTGGACTCAAGCGATTCTCTTGCCTCAGCCTCCCAAGTAGCTCGGACTACAAGCACCTGCCACAACGCCCGGCTATTTTTTGTTGCCGTTGTCGTTGTTTAGCTGGCCTGGGTCAAGTTCGAACCTGCCAACCTTGGTGTATGTGGTTGGCACCATAACCACTGTGCTACAGGCGCCGAGCCTGAACCCAGGGTTTTGAAGTCCAGTGTTGCTTCCACCTCTTCCAAAAAGACAGCAAGGAGCCAGACACAACCTATTTCTTTTCTCTCTCTCTCTTTTTCTTCCTTCCTTTCTTTTCTTTTCTTTTTTTTTTTTTTTGAGACAGAATCTCACTGTTGCTTCAGGCTAGAATGCCACGGCACCAGCCTAGTTCACAGCAGCCCCAAACTCCTGGGCTCAAGCAATCCTCCTGTCTTAGCCTCCCAAGTAGCTAGGTCTACAGGAGCTGGCCACCAGGCCCCAATATTTTTTCTATTTTTAGCAGAGGCAGGATCTCAAACTCCTAAGCTCAAGGGATCCTCTTGCCTCAAGCTCCCAGAGTGCTAGGATTGCAGGTATGAACCATTGCACCTGGCCCAACCTGTTTATTTTACTATTATTTTTTTTAAACAATAGATTCCCACAAGCCCCACCCACATACATATCTGATTATATCTCATTGACTTGTTCTGTGTCACCTGGCCACTTTTACTGCAAGGGACATTGGGAAATTAGGGTTCCATTAATTTTTAGTTGTTTGTTTTAGAGAGAAAACTAAAGTAACAAAACCACAAAACTAGGTTTATAGTAAAAAATAAATTAGTTTCATATTTTTAATAAAATTCTGGGAAAAGAAAGTATGAAATATGAATAAAGTATGAATAAAGCTTCTTTGGTTGCAACTGAAGCCCAGTGTAAGCCCCACAGGGGGAATTTTTTGATTCCTATAAAGAAATCCTAGGAAGGATAGAGTTGCAGGTAACCTTAGGAATATTAGAGCTTGAGATTTGAAGGCTGATGGAACCTTCTCTTTATCTTTTATACCCAATTCTCCTTCTTATGCATTCAGGCTTAAAGGCTACTGAAGGAACTTTTCTATTTCCAGAATGATTTAAAAAATCCAGGGGAAGGACTTGTGTTGGATTATCCTGTGTCATATGCCGACCTTTGGACTAGTGCTTATGTTCAACTAATGCGCTCAGGTACAACCATTCTGTCCAGAGTCTATTCTGATTGGTAAGAACCTCTGACCTGCAGATTGTTAAATACTTTGAGTTGTTACCATTGCCTTTTACCAATCCCTGTGGACAGGGGAAGGGTCCCATGATTGGGAGGAGGCAAGCAAAGGATGGGACTGGAATCATAGGAAGGAAGAAAGGGACACTAAGCTAAGCAGACAAAAACTGAATGCCTTAAACAGTATGCAGACAGGTATGCATGTATGTATGTAGGTATGAATAACTTCCCAATTCATTGTTTTGAAATTTTTTTTTTTTTTTTATTGTTGGGGATTCATTGAGGGTACAATAAGCCAGTTACACTGATTACAATTGTTAGGTAAAGTCCCTCTTGCAATCATGTCTTGCCCCCATAAAGTGTGACACACACTGAGGCCCCACCCCCCTCCCTCCATCCCTCTTTCTGCTTCCCCCCCCATATCCTTAATTGTCATTAATTGTCCTCATATCAAGATTGAGTACATAGGATTCATGCTTCTCCATTCTTGTGATGCTTAACTAAGAATAATGTCTTCCACTTCCATCCAGGTTAATACGAAGGATGTAAAGTCTCCATTTTTTTTAATGGCTGAATAGTATTCCATGGTATACATATACCACAGCTTGTTAATCCATTCCTGGGTTGGTGGGCATTTAGGCTCTTTCCACATTTTGGCGATTGTAAATTGAGCTGCAATAAACAGTCTAGTACAAGTGTCCTTATGATAAAAGGATTTTTTTCCTTCTGGGTAGATGCCCAGTAATGGGATTGCAGGATCGAATGGGAGGTCTAGGTTGAGTGCTTTGAGGTTTCTCCATACTTCCTTCCAGAAAGGTTGTACTAGTTTGCAGTCCCACCAGCAGTGTAAAAGTGTTCCCTTCTCTCCACATCCACGCCAGCATCTGCAGTTTTGAGATTTTGTGATGTGGGCCATTCTCACTGGGGTTAGATGATATCTCAGGGATGTTTTGATTTGCATTTCTCTAATATATAGAGATGATGAACATTTTTTCATGTGTTTGTTAGCCATTCGTCTATCGTCTTTAGAGAAAGTTCTATTCATGTCTCTTGCCCATTGATATAAGGGATTGTTGGCTTTTTTCATGTGGATTAATTTGAGTTCTCTATAGATCCTGGTTATCAAGCTTTTGTCTGATTGAAAATATGCAAATATCCTTTCCCATTGTGTGGGTTGTCTCTTTGCTTTGGTTATTGTCTCCTTAGCTGTACAGAAGCTTTTCAGTTTAATGAAGTCCCATTTGTTTATTTTTGTTGTTGTTGCAATTGCCATGGCAGTCTTCTTCATGAAGTCTTCCCCCAGGCCAATATCTTCCAGTGTTTTTCCTATGCTTTCTTGGAGGATTTTTATTGTTTCATGCCTTAAATTTAAGTCCTTTATCCATCTTGAATCAATTTTTGTGAGTGGGGAAACGTGTGGGTCCAGTTTCAGTCTTTTACATGTAGACAACCAGTTCTCCCAACACCATTTATTGAATAGGGAGTCTTTCCCCCAAGGTAAGTTCTTGTTTGGTTTATCGAAGATTAGGTGGTTGTAAGATGTTAGTTTCATTTCTTGGTGTTCAATTCGATTCCAAGTGTCTATGTCTCTGTTTTTGTGCCAGTACCATGCTGTCTTGAGCACTATGGCTTTGTAGTACAGACTAAAATCTGGTATGCTGATGCCCCAGCTTTATTTTTGTTACTAAGAACTGCCTTAGCTATACGGGGTTTTTTCCGGTTCCATACAAAACGCAGAATCATTTTTTCCAAATCTTGAAAGTACGATGTAGGTACTTTGATAGGAATGGCATTGATAGGTAGATTGCTTTGGGAAGTATAGACATTTTAACAATGTTGATTCTTCCCGTCCATGAGCATGGTATGTTCTTCCATTTGTTAATATCCTCTGCTATTTCCTTTCTGAGGATTTCATAGTTTTCTTTATAGAGGTCCTTCACCTCCTTCGTTAAGTATATTCCTAGGTATTTCATTTTCTTTGAAACTATGGTGAAGGGAGTTGTGTCCTTAATTAGCTTCTCATCTTGACTGTTATTGGTGTACACAAAGGCTACTGACTTGTGGACATTGATTTTATATCCTGAAACATTACTGTATTTTTTGATGACTTCTAGTAGTCTTGTGGTTGAGTCTTTGGGGTTCTCTAAGTATAAGATCATGTCGTTAGCAAAGAGGGAGAGTTTGACCTCCTCTGCTCCCATTTGGATTCCCTTTATTTCCTTGTCTTGCCTAATTGTATTGGCTAGAACTTCCAGCACTATGTTGAATAGTAAAGGTGACAGAGGACAACCTTGTCTGGTTCCAGTTCTAAGAGGAAAAGCTTTCAGTTTTACTCCATTCAGTAAAATATTGGCTGTGGGTTTGTCATAGATAGCTTCAATCAGTTTTAGAAGTGTGCCACCTGTGCCTATACTCGTCAGTGTTCTAATTAGAAAACGATGCTGGATTTTATCAAATGCTTTTTCTGCATCTATTGAGAGGATCATGTGATCTTTATTTTTGCCTCTGTTAATATGGTGGATAACGTTTATGGACTTGCGTATGTTAAACCAGCCTTGCATCCCTGGGATGAAGCCTACTTGATCATGATGAATGACTTTTTTGATGATAAGCTGTAATCTATTGGCTAGGATTTTGTTGAGAATTTTTCCATCTATATTCATGAGTGAGATTGGTCTGAAATTCTCCTTTTTGTTTGGGTCTTTTCCTGGTTTTGGTATCAGGGTGATGTTTGCTTCATAGAATGTGTTGGGGAAGATTCCTTCTTCCTCAGTTTTTTGGAATAATTTCTGCAGTACAGGAATAAGCTCTTCCTTGAAGGTTTGATAGAATTCTGGAGTGAAGCCATCTGGACCAGGGCATTTTTTAGTTGGAAGCTTTTTTATTGTTTCTTTGATCTCAGTGCTTGAAATTGGTCTGTTCAGGAGCTCTATTTCTTCCTGGCTAAGTCTAGAGAGAGGGTGTGATTCCAAATATTGATCCATTTCCTTCACATTGTCAAATTTCTGGGCATAGAGTTTCTGGTAGTATTCAGAGATGATCTCTTGTATCTCTGTGGGATCAGTTGTTATTTCCCCTTTATCATTTCTGATTGAGGTTACTAGAGATTTTACTTTTCTAATTCTAGTTAGTCTGGCCAATGGTTTATCTATTTTATTTATTTTTTCAAAAAACCAACTCCTTGTTTCATTAATTTTCTGAATGATTCTTTTGTTTTCAATTTCATTGATCTCTGATTTGATTTTGGATATTTCTTTTCTTCTACTGAGTTTAGGCTTAGATTGTTCTTCTTTTTCCAATTCCATAAGATCTCTTGTGAGATTGTTGATGTGCTGTCTTTCTGTTTTTCGAACGTAGGCATCTAAAGCGATGAATTTTCCTCTCAAAACTGCTTTTGCAGTATCCCACAGGTTTTGGTAGCTTGTGTCTTCATTGTTGTTATGCTCAAGGAAGTTAATGATTTCCTGTTTTATTTCTTCCTGCACCCATCTGTTATTCAACAGAAGATTGTTTAATTTCCATGTCTTTGGGTGGGGTCGAGCATTTTTGTTAGAGTTGAGTTCCACCTTTAGTGCCTTATGGTCTGAGAAGATACAAGGTAAAATTTCAATTCTTTTGATTCTGTTGATATTTGTTTTGTGTCCCAGGATATGATCAGTTTTGGAGAATGTTCCATGGGGTGATGAGAAGAATGTATATTCTTTGTCTTTGGGGTGGAGTGTTCTATATGCGTCTATCAAGCATAGTTGGTCTAAGGTCTCATTTAAATCTCTTATATCTTTGTTTAATTTCTGTTTAGAGGATCTGTCCAGCTCTGTAAGAGGTGTGTTAAAGTCCCCTGTTATGATGGTATTATCAGATATCATATTGCTCAGACTGAGTAAGGTCTGCTTCAAGAATCTGGGAGCATTTAAATTGGGTGCATAAATATTTAGAATTGAAATGTCTTCTTGTTGTAGTTTTCCCTTGACCAATATAAAGTGACCATCTTTGTCTTTTTTGACTTTAGTTGCTTTAAATCCACATGTATCTGAAAATAAGATTGCAACTCCTCTTTTCTTCTGAATTCCATTTGCCTGAAAAATTGTCTTCCAACCCTTGACTCGGAGCTTTAATTTGTCTTTTGAAGCCAGGTGTGTTTCTTGCAGACAGCAAATGGATGGCTTGTGTTTTTTAATCCAGTCAGCCAATCTATGTCTCTTCAGTGGGGAATTCAAGCCATTAACATTTATGGAGATAATTGATAAGTGTGGTAGTATTCTATTCGTCTTATTTGGTGAGAGTCCATTGCTTAGTTTTATCTTTTGCATCAGTGTGGAGGTTAGGTTCTGTCCTTTGATTTCTGAGTTCTTACTTTGCTGCTGATCCATTGTGGTGGTCAGTGTGCAGAACAGGTTGAAGTATTTCCTGTAGAGCTGGTCTTGTTGTGGCGAATTTCCTCAATGTTTTTATATCTGTAAATGATTTGATTTCTCCGTCAATTTTGAAGCTTAGCTTAGCAGGGTACAGAATTCTGGGCTGGAAATTGTTCTGTTTAAGTAGATTAAAGGTAGATGACCATTGTCTTCTTGCTTGGAAAGTTTCATTAGAGAAGTCTGCGGTCACTCTGATGGATTTGCCCCTGTAGGTCAACTGGCGCTTACTCCTGGCAGCTTGCAGAATCTTTTCTTTTGTCTTGACTTTGGACAGGTTCATCACAATGTGTCTTGGAGAAGCTCGGTTAGAGTTGAGGCGACCTGGGGTCCGATAGCCCTCTGAAAGCAGTGTGTCAGAATCTTTGGTGATATTTGGGAAATTGTCTTTTATAATATTCTCTAGTATGGCTTCCATTCCTCTGGGGCATTCTTCTTCCCCTTCTGGAATTCCTATAACTCGTATGTTGGAACGCTTCATAAAGTCCCATAATTCTGACAGTGAACGTTCTGCTTTCTCTCTCTTCTTTTCTGCCTCTTTTACTATCTGAGTTATCTCAAAAACTTTGTCTTCTACCTCTGAAATTCTTTCTTCTGCATGGTCTAACCTGTTGCTGATACTTTCCATTGCATCTTTAAGTTCCCTGATTGACTGTTTCATTTCCTTCAGCTCTGCTATATCCTTTTTATATTCTTCATATCGTTCATCTCTGATTTGATTCTGTTTTTGGATTTCCTTTTGGTTATTTTCCACTTTATTAGCAGTTTCTTTCATTGTTTCCATCATTTCTTTCATTGTTTTCAACATGCGTATTCTAAATTCCCTTTCTGTCATTCCTAACATTTCTTTATAGGTGGAATCCTCTGCAGTAGCTACCTCATGGTCCCTTGGCGGGGTTGTTCTGGACTGGTTCTTCATGTTGCCTGGAGTTTTCTGCTGATTCTTCCTCATGAGTGATTTCTTTTATCTGTTTCCTTGCCCTAATTTTCCTTTCACTTCCTCTTGCTCTTTAAGTTCTTGTGCCTGTGGACTAATGGTTACAGGACCAGAAGGGTGAGAAGGTTGAGGAGCAAAAAAGGGATGAAAGAAAGGAGGACCGAGTGATAAGAAAAAAAAGAAAGATAGAGAAAGGAGAGGGGGTGGGGATAAGGAATATTGACAAAAAGAAGAGAGGTACAGAAAGAGGGAGACAGGGCGATATAGGTGTACAGTAGGGTACTTTGACACATCCTTAAAAAACCCCACCTTCTGGGAGTGCCCAGTTGGGTGGTTCCCTTGAGGTCAGCAGCTCTTTGCTAACCTGATCAGACACAGTACCCCACCTCCACCAAGTAGAGAGGAAAGACAAAAATGCTGTGAATCAAACCAAAACAAGCAAACAGAAAACTTTACGGGGATACAGTTGGGTGAAAAACCAAATGATAGCGGTAGAAACACTAGCAAAAATGAAGTTGTAGTTATTAAAAAAGGCAGCAATGGGAAATTATAATTAAACTAGAAAAATTGAGAAAGAAAAGGGATCTGTATGGAAAAGATTGAAATTAAAAAACAAAAGAACATCAACAATGTCAAAACAAACAAACAAACAAAAAAAAAAACCAAACCAACAAAAAAAGAAAAAAATACACAACCAAAAACAAAGCAGTTTGTATATGTTATTGAATATTGTCTGGGCAACACGTGGTCTTCTGGGGTATGAGATGTTAGTCACAGTTCTGATACAACTGGAGGCTGCTGATTTCTCAAACCCCAGCAGGTAGACACCCTAAATCTCTCTTCAGCCCACTTAAAAGGCACTTTGAACTTGTAAACTTGCTGAGCAGAAGCTTTCCCAGCTTTCTCGTGTGCCAAAACCGGTCTCACTCTGCCCCTGAGGGTTAGGGCTGCAAGGCGGCTCAGACCCCACCCTTAGGCTACTTGGTTGCTGGGTTACAAGCTCCCACCCTTTTCTAGCTCTGCAGAGCTTGCTGGGGCAGATCACTGACAATGGTTCTGTGTGACCCACCGCCAAACACTACTAGCTCCGTCTGGCTCAGTGGCTCAGACTGGGGCCCTAGACAATGGCCAAAGTTCTCCGCACTCCCGCTCAGGCCTTCCCCAGGGCAGTTCAACTCAGTGCCAAGCCCAAGGACATCAAAACAGTTCACAGGTAAGGCCTTTCTGGTTTGCAGTCTCGCTGCTACTGAACTTACAGTTGTGGGCGGGTTTAGACGGATTGAACACACACGACCACTTGCCGGTTTTCCACTGTTTTAGTCCTCCTCTTGGGGTCCAGAAGTCTCTCGCTGACTCCCTGTATCCTCATAGGAGTGATAATAGGCAGTTCCCACCAGCCAGAGATGCCTGGAATCCTATCTCCCCAGACTCACGGTGCCCAGATGCAAGGAAGCTCTTACTCGGCTGCCATCTTGCTCCGCCTCGGCTTCTACTTTTTAGTTAAATATACAGGTCCCTTTTATTTTGAAAAGCTATAAATTTGTTTTTGTTTTTTTTTTTTTAGTTTTTTGAAAAGCTATACATTTGTAATTCTGTAGTACCTTATGGTCTTCCCTGTGTGTCCTGAAATTTTTTAAACCTGAATAAAAGTTGCAAAAATGGTACAATAATCACCCACCCATATACCCTTTAGCTAGATTTCTCTCTTTCTCTCCCCCCTTTCTCTCTGCCTCTCTCTCTCTACACACACATACATATACACACACACACACACACACACACACACACATATACTTTTTTTGGCCAAGCCAGTTGAGGGTAAGTTGCATTCATCATAAAACACTTTACCCCTGAATTCTTCAAGATGTAAATCCTCAGAACAAGGATTCTCTTATATACTGTAGTGTAGTTATCACACTAAAGAAACTTAATATTTATACAATGCTATTATTTGATATATAATCCATACTAAAATTACCTATTTGTCCTTGTAGCATTGTTTAGAAGATCAACTTTGTTCTAATTGTTTCATTCTTTTTTTTTTTTTTTTGTGAGAGAGAGAGAGAGTCTCACTATGTGGCCCTTTGTAGAGTGCTATGACGTCACAGCTGACAGCAGCCTCAAACTCTTGGACTTAAGTGATTCTCTTGTCTCAGCCTCCCAAGTAGCTGGGACTACAGAGAGCCGCCACAATACCTGGCTATTTTTCATTGTATTTGTCATTGTATTTGTCAATGTTGTTTAGCAGGCCCGGGCTAGGCAACCCCACCAGCCTGGTTGTATGTGGCTGGCATCCTAATCACTGAGCTACAGGCGCTGAGCCTGTTTCATTCTTTATTTCCAATCAAATCCCATATGGCAAATAGCTGTCATATTTCTTAGTCTGCTTCAATCTAGAAAAGTTTTCCAGCCCTCTTTTGATTTTTTTTTTTGAGACAGAGTCTCACTTTGTCACCCTCAGTAGAGTGTGCCGTGGTGTCACAGCTCATAGCAACCTCAAACTCTTGGGTTCAAGTGATTGTCTTGCCTCAGCCTCCTGATTACAGACACCTGCTATAACACCCAGTTATTATTTTTTTAGAGACGGGATCTTGCTCTTGCTCAGGCTGGTCTGGAACTCTTGAGCTCAGGCAATCCACCTGCCTCAGCATCCCAGAGTGCTTGACATTTCTTTTAAAAAATAGAGGCCTGGTGCGGTGGCTCACACCTATAATCCTAGCACCGTGGGAGGCCAAGGTGGGTGGATTGCTTGATCTTAAGAGTTCCAGACCAATTTGAGCAAGAGCAAGACCCGGTCTCTAAAAATAGCTGGGCATTGTGGGAGGCACCTATGATCCCAGCTGTTTGGGAGGCTGAGGCAAGAGGATCACTTGAGCCTAAGAGTTTGAGGTTGCTGTGAACTGTGATGCCACAGCAGTCTACTGAGGGCAACAAAGTGAGACTCTATCTTAAAAAAAAAACAAAAACGGGCGGCGCCTGTGGCTCAGTCGGTAAGGCGCCGGCTCCATATGCCGAGGGTGGCGGGTTCAAGCCCGGCCCCGGCCAAACTGCAACCAAAAAATAGCCGGGCGTTGTGGCGTGCGCCTGTAGTCCCAGCTGCTCGGGAGGCTGAGGCAAGAGAATCGCTTAAACCCAGGAGTTGGAGGTTGCTGTGAGCTGTGTGAGGCCACGGCACTCTACCGAGGGCCATAAAGTGAGACTCTGTCTCTACAAAAAAAAAAAAAAGAGTAAAGGTCAGATGGCAAAAAGTCCCTTAATTTGGATTTGTCTGATTTTCTTCCTCATGATTACATTCAGTTTGTGCATTTGGGGCAGGAACACTATCTGAATACATTGTATAACACTATCTGATACACTTACTACATTGTATCTCATGACATCAGTCTTTCTCATTTTTGGTAATTTGATCACTTGGTTAAAGGTAGTATCCTTTAGTTTTCTCCATTTTTTTTTTTTTTTTGAGACAGTCTCTCTTTGTCACCATGGTAGAGTGCCATGGTGTCACAGCTCACAGCAACCTCAAACTCTTGGGCTCAAGTGATCCTCTTGCCTCAGCCTCCCAAGTATCTGGAACTACAGGCACCTGCCACAACACCCGGCTATTTTTTAGAGACAGGGTCTCACTCTGGCTCAGGCTAGTCTCGAACCTGTGAGTTCAGGCAATCCACTCGCCTCGATATCCCAAGTGCTGGGATTATAGGCATGAGCCACGGCACCCGGCCCTAGTTTTCTCCATTATAAAGATATTTTATCCTTTGGAACTAATGAGTAATATCTGGGATGATACTTTCATACACATGATAATTCTTTTTTTTCGTTTGTTTGCCCTTGCTCTTAATGCTCTTAATCATTATTGCCTGCCATTTATCACCTGCCTACTGAGTTATAAATAAATATGTATAAAAAGCCTTTTGTGTGCCAGGCACCATGTAAGGTGGTGGGATACTGTGGTAACTGATGCAGAGAAGGTATTTCTTTTATGGTGCTTGGGTCGTACTGAGAACACAATAATTAAATACATATTACAATATAATTTTAAACCAAATGTGGTGGCATATACCCATAGTTCTAGATACTTTGGAGGCTGAGGTGGATTACTCCAGCAGGAGGATTACTCAAGCTCAGGAGTTTGCGTCCAGCTTGGGCAACACAGCAAGAACCCGTAGGTAAAAGTAAATAAATAAATAATTTTAAAAAATAAAATAATTTCAAATGGTGAAGTGTGAGGAAAAGAAGACCAGGTATCACGATGCAGAGCAACAAGAGGGGGGCAAGATGAAACAGGATAATCAGGAAGGACAGACATTTGACTGAAATCTGAATGATGAGAAGGCCGACACTCCAAGATTCGAGGAAAGAGCCTCTCACACCGAGGGCAGAGTGGTGCAAAATCCTAAGAAAATTATCTGGCGGGCGGCGCCTGTGGCTCAGTCGGTAAGGCACCGGCCCCATATACCCAGGGTGGCAGGTTCAAACCCGGTCCCGGCCAAACTGCAACCAAAAAATAGCCGGGCATTGTGGCGGGCGCCTGTAGTCCCAGCTGCTCAGGAGGCTGAGGCAAGAGAATTGCTTAAGCCCAGGAGTTGGAGGTTGCTGTGAGCTGTGTGAGGCCACGGCGCTCTACAGAAGGCCATAAAGTGAGACTCTGTCTCTACAAAAAAAAAAAAAAAAAAAAGAAAGAAAATTATCTGGCAACTTCTAATGTTTTGGGTACTGAGAATGGGGGCCACATGTTCCCATTTGTTCTCCCTGGTCTCCATTCCTCTTACCTGCAGTCATGAGAACCCAGCAGGGGCTGCTGCGCTTGAGGCCAGCACAATGCAAGATTGGAAGATTTTGCTTGACTTTTTGCAGACCAGGTGCAAGATCTGGTCTGAAAATAAGCAGAAGTCAAGAAGAAAACGAAAATGAATCGGAGCCTAAAAGGGTACCAAGCCTGCTAAGAAGTTTTACTACTGTGAAGGTGAATTCTAAGAAATTTGATTTAGTTTTGTTGACTCAATAAATTAATTATCAAGAAATGCACTCCATGCTTAGTACATCATTTTATTGATAACTAAATGTATTCCGAAGTAAAATAAAAAAACAACCACTTTGCTGTATGTATTTTTTGCTTCTCTCTCTTTCTTTTCTTTTTCTTTCTTTCTTTTCTTTTCTTTCTTTCTTTTTTTTTTTTTTTTGAGACAGAGTCTCATTTTGTCACCCTCAGAAGAATGCCCTGATGTCATAGCTCTCAGCAACCTCAAACTCTTGGGCTCAAGTGATTCTCTTGCCTCAGCCTCCCAAATAGCTGGGTCTGCAGGTGCCCACCACAATACCCAGCTATTTTTAGAGATGGGATCTCACTCTTGCTCAGGCTGGTCTCCAACTCGTGAGCTCAGGCAATCTACCTGGCTCAGCCTCCCAGAGTGCTGGGATTACAGGTGTGAACCACTTTGCCCTCCCTGCTTCTCAGTAGAAATACTATAGCAGACCAGTGTTAACTATTTCTTACACTTGGGACAAACTGCTTTTACCAAGCTTCAAGGCAATAAAAATAATTTTCATATGATTATGTTTTGGAAGTCTGGTGCAAAATGTGATTTCACTTAGTGACTGTGCTGTAACAGCTGTAAATTGCCACATATCTGCTTAGGGCTGCAAATTGTATTTTCAGTGTGGCTGAGTTGCTCACTTCTTCTTTTGACTGCCTTTTCCACAGAGAAGCTGGCACTCAGATAAGTTTTCTGAGACATCCTCATAGCAAGATGTTGACAGATAACTATCTTTCTGGGGTTCTAACTGGGCAGTAGCCCATCCAGATGTGCTGTGTATAAGCATGTGTGTGCCTCTGTTGGCATGTGGGAGAGTCTGGTGATCTGTCTGTCTGGCTAGGAGCCAAGAGGCATCGAGATAGCTCCGAGGAATGGGGTTTCCGCACTGAGGCCAGCATGCTTTGGTAGTAAGGCATTGGGCCAATTTAATAGGGTGGGGAGTCTTATTCAAGGAAATCAGAAATATTATAGCAGGCTGGAGAATCAGATTCCTCTCCACAGTATGTGTTGGGTAATTGTGTAAGTGCTCAATAAATAAATAAACGGTAGAGCGGTCAGGCGTGCTTCTGGGTACTTGAAAGGCATAAATGAAGGCCTAACTCAGTGAACTCACCGTAACTTGTTTGGGGGATATAAACTATAGATGCCAACCCTTTTTTAAAGTCACCTTACCCAACCGTTTTTTTTTTTTTTTTAGTGCAATGATTTTATTCTCTGATAAATTAAAAGCCCACTATTAGATGTTTCTTTCTTGTGTATGCTTCATTTGTGTTATCAGCAAACAAAGCCCTGTAAAAAAAGGCTTCCCCTAGTCCTCAGACTCTGATCCATCTTCATCGTGACTAATCTGGAAGTAACGAAGTTCATAAGTCTCCTTACCAGATGCAACCACTTGAAGCCAATAATGAAGATTTTTCTTCTTAGGGTATTTCTTGGTAAAGTATTTCAAGTACCTTTTAGAGAACTGTTTCTCAGAAACAACTACGATTTTATTTTTGAAGTGTTCAATGTGAACAACATTCCCAAGATTTGCAGTTTTTCCATTGACTTTAGAAACTGCTAAAAATTTCCAGAATCAGAAATTCCATCTTCTACTGGATGAGTAAGGTCCAAATTAAATTTCTGGGTTGACCCCTTGGGCTTCTTGTCTTCAGGCGCCATCTTGAAGGCTGAGTGACCAGAGAGTACCTTACCCCAACCTTAAGACTGCTTACAACTCATTCAGTATTTTCAAATAGTTGTTATCAAATACTTCAATGTGTACCAACCATTGCACTCTGCGTAGGATACACAGACGTAAACAAGACAGCTTGTTCTAGGATTAATATTGTATACAAAAAACATTGTAAAGTCTCAGTCCCCAACCTCCAGGCTGCAGATAGAAACCTGCTACATAGCAGGAGGGAGGGAGTGGGGCATCATTTGTGTATCAGCTGCTCCCCAGTGCTTGCATCCCTGCCTGAGCTCCACCTCTTGTCACGTCAGCAGGGGCATTAGATACTCATCAGAGCACAAACCCTACTGTGAACTGTGCATCCGAGGGATCTAGCTTGTGTACTCTTTGGGAGAATCTAGTGCCTGCCAGCCCCTGACCCCCTCCAGCCCACCCTCCCCTATGCCAACATCCACCATTCCCACCCCCACCCTGTTTGTGGAAAAATTGTCGTCCATGAAACATGAGTCCCTGGTGCCAAAAAGATTGTAATGGATATTTTAGGGGAGTAGAATTAGACCAGAGATTTGGACAAGGACTCTTTTTTTTTTTTTTTTGCAGTTTTTGGCCGCAGCTGGGTTTGAACCCCACACCTCCGGTGTATAGGGCTGGCGCCCAACTCCTTGAGCCACAGGCGCCACCCCTGACAAGGACTCTTAATTTTTACTTTTGAACTTTATTATTTGATCTTTTTGTGACAATTTTTGGCAATAATTATTTTTGTAATTCAACAAAGATCTGAGCAATTGTTTGTGCTAGGTACTCTACTGAGCTTTGAGAAAACAGCAGTGAATGTTGTAGGAAAATTCCCTTGTCCTCTTGGAGGACATTCCAATTTGGAAGGCACCATAAAACAAGTGCATGCAAATATGTCAATAGGGTTATGATGATTGGTGATATGTTCTATGAAAAACATAATTTTTTAAATAAAGATGTTCTTTTAAACAAGTTACCATATTAGGTTTTGTTCACATGATCTTGACTCTTTAGAGACCAGGCAAGGCAAAGACCAGACTCATTTACTAGCCTAGGCAAATAGCAGCATTGAGAGAAATAGGCCAGAAGGCCAAGCCTCAAAGCCTGAACCATTGGACTCCACCCAGCACAAACTAAAAGGGCATCTGAGCTGCCTGCATTCTTTTGGCACATGAGGGAAGTCAGCCCAGAGGGTTTGGCCTGGCTGGCTGCCCATGATTGGAAACCAGGCCTTTCCTACACAGTCTGGGGACAGAGCTCACTGCTGTGCCAGTATTTCAAGGTGCCTGCCCCGCCTACCTGCATTCATAGCCTGCTTCTTTTTTCCAGCTCCACCAGCTGGTTTCCAGGGACCTGGTCCCATATGCTTCTGTTTGCCTTGTCAAACAGCTGCCTGAACACTGAGACTTAAAAATTAGTTCAGAATGCCAGATCCCAGCCACCACATTCTGATCTATTTTTAGGACAACATCTTTTTTCTTTCTTTTTTTTTTTTTTATTGTTAAATCATAGCTGTGTACATTTGTGCAATCAAGGGGTACAATGTGCTGGTTTCATATACAATCTGAAATATTCTCATCAAACTGTTCAACATAGCATTCATGGCATTTTCTTAGTTATTGTATACAATATCCTTTTTCTTTGGCTCCCTGAGAATCTGCTCTTCTTTTCTGTCTCCAAACGGTTTCCATTCCCACTTCAGAGTGGAGGTTCCCTTACCTGGGAATGCAAAGCTTAGGGTTATATTTCCTGCTCATAGACAAGGAAAGCTGTTTTCACTAAATTTCCCTAGTCAAAGAGTAGGTAAGACTAGATATGATATAAATTAAAGAAATACAAGAAAAATTATATACATACTAACATTACAAACATTCAAAACTCTTTTTTACTTTTAATCCTTTTATTCCAACTGTGAATGTAAAAACTTTAAAAAATACAATTTATTTATTTATTTATATTTTTGAGACAGAGTCTCACTGATGCCCTATGTAGAGTGCTGTAGCATCACAGCTCACAGCAACCTCAAACTCTTGGGCTTAAGAAATTCTCTTGCCTCAGCCTCCCAAGTAGCTGGGACTACAGGCGCCTGCCACAATGCTTGGCTAAATTTCTTTTGTTGCAGTTGTCATCGTTGTTTAGCTGGCCCGAGCCCACACCCTGGCTGGCACGGTAACCACTGTGCTACGGGTGCCAAGCCTTTATTTTTTGAGACAGAGTCTCACTTTGTCACCCTTGATAGATTACCATGGTGTCATATCTCACAGCAACCTCAAACTCCTGGGTTCAAGTGATTCTCTTGCTTCAGCCTCCCAAGTAGCTGGGACTACAGGCACCTGCCACCATGCCCAGCTATTTTAGAGACAGGGTCTTGTTCTTGCTCAGACTGGTCTCAAACTCTTGTGATCCACTGGTCTCAGCCTCCAAGAGTGCTAGGATTACAGCTGTGAGCCACCACACTGGCCCAATAATTTACATTTTTGACATATTTTCATTTTGATTTGTTCTATAGTGCTTACAAATTTGTTGTAATTGGTTAAATATATTATTAATGTAACATCCAAAAAGCAAAATCCCAAGCCAGGCATGTGGCTCACACCTGTAATCCTAGCACTCTAAGAGGTCACTGTGGGTGGATTGCGTGAGCTCAGGAGGTAGAAACCAGCCTGAGTAAGAGCAAGACCCTAAAAATAGAAAAACTCGTCAGTCATGGTGTATGGCACACCTCTTGCAGGCAGTACACAATTGTAAGAGGGACTGTATCTAACAAATGCAATCAATGTAAACTAATTCTTTGCACCCTCAATGAATCTCAAACAAAAAAATTTTAAAAAGGAGAAAATAAAAACTAGGTAGGCTGAGTGGCACATGCCTATAGCCCCAGCTACTCAGGAAGCTGAGGCAAGAGGATTGCTCAAGTCCAAGACCTTGAGGTTGCTGTGAGCTATGACGCCATAGCACTGTATCCCAGGGCAACAGAAAAAAAAAAAAGTAAAATCTGTCTCCAAAAAAAAAAAAGTAAAATCTCTTTGTTCTCCTACTGTCAGTTTTTCTCCCTGAAGATCTCCACTGTTAAAAGTTTCTTTATAATCTTTTCAGTGATATTGCAGGCATATAAAGACATATGCACATATATTATTTTTTTTCAATGTAAATTTAGCGTATGCAACTGATTGGCACATTAATTTTTATCTCTTAATAGCATTTCTTGAAACTCCTGTATTAGAATCTCATATAAATGGAACCATATAATATGTACTCTTTTGTTGGCTGGGTGCCTTTAGCCCAGTAGTTACAGTGCCAGCCACATACACTGAGGCCGGCAGATTTGAATCCAGCCTGGGCCAGCTAAACAACAACGACAAGTGCAACAAACAATAGCTGAGCATTGTGGCAGGTGCCTGTAGTCCCAGCTACTTGGGAGGCTGAGGCAAGAGAATTTCTGAAGCCCAAGAGTTTGAGGTTGCTCGGACCTGTGATGCCACGGCACTCTACTGAGGGTGACATAATGAGACTCTGTTTCAAAATAAATAAATAAAATAGGCTCGGCGCCTATGGCTCAAACAGCTAAGGCGCCAGCCACATACACCTGAGCTGGCAGGTTCGAATCCAGCCTGGGCCCACCAAACAACAATGATGGCTATAACCAAAAAATAGCTGGGCACTGGGGCAGGCGCCTGTAGTCCCAGCTACTTGGGAGGCCGAGGCAGGAGAATCGCTGGAGCCCAGGAGTTAGAGGTTGCTGTGAGCTGTGATGCCATGGCACTCCACCCAGGGCAACAGCTTGAGGCTCTGTCTCAAAAAAATAAATAAATAAATAAAATAAGTAAATATGTCCTCTTTTGTGTAAAGCTTTTTTCACTAAGCATGTTTTTGAGATTTATCCATGTTGTCACAGGTATCTGAAGTTTGGTCCTTTTCTTTTTATTTATTTATTTATTTTAGTTGGTCCTTTTCATTGTTGAGTATTATTTCAATGTGTGAGTAAACAACAATTGGTTATTCATTCCCTTGGCTTTGTTTGAGACAGAGTCTCACTTTGTCACCCTCGGTAAAGTGTCATGGGATCTTAGCTCACAGCAACCTCAGACTCTTGGGTTTAAGTGATTCTCTTGTCTCAGTCTCCTGAGTAGCTGGGACTACAGGTGCCCGCCACACCACCTGGCTATTTTTATTATTACTTTTTTTTTTTTTTTGAGACAGAGTCTCAAGCTGTCTCCCTGGGTAGAGTGCCGTGGCTTCACAGCTCCCAGCAACCTCAAGCTCTTGGGCTTAAGTGATTCTCTTGCTTCAGCCTCCCAAGTAGCTGGAACTACAGGCACCTGCCACAACGCCCAGCTATTTTTTTGGTTGTAGTTGTCATTGTTGTTTAGCAGGCCTGGGCCGGGCTGGAACCCACCAGCTTCGGTGTATGTGGCTGGCACCCTATCCACTGAACTAAGGGCACTGAGCCTACCTGACTCAGGCTGGTCTTGAATTCCTGAGCTCAGGCAATCCACCCACCTTGGCCTCTAGGATTATAGATATGAGCCACTGCGCGGGGCCCTATTCATTCCCTTGTTTTTGTTTTGTTTTGTTTTTTTGGAGACAGAGCCTCAAGTTGTCGCCCTAGGTAGAGGGCCATGGCATCATAGCTCACAGCAACCTCCAACTCCTGGGCTTGAGCGATTCTCCTGCCTCTACCTCCCAAGTAGCTGAGACCAAAGGAGCCCGCCACAACGCCTGACTATTTTTTTTTTTTGCAGCCATCATTGTTGTTTGGCATGCCTGAGCTGGATTTGAACCCGCCAGCTCAGGTGTATGTGGCTGGCGCCTTAGCTGCTTGAGCCATAGGCGCGGAACCTTCATTCCCTTGTTGATGGACATTTTAGTTATTTCCAGGTTAGAGCTCTTAATAAAGCCTATATCGATATGCTTATAAACAGGCTCTTTGTGGACATACATTTTCACTTCTCTTGGATAAATACCCTAGAAATGGAATTGCTGGACTATAGCATAAATATATATTTATCTTTTTAAGAAAGAGATAGTTTTTCTTTTTTTTTTTTTTTTTTTATTTTGGCCAGGGCTAGGTTTGAACCTGCCACCTCTGGCATATGGGACCGGCGCCCTACTCCTTGAGCCACAGGCGCCGCCCTAGAAAGAGATAGTTTTTCAAAGTGGTTGTATCTTTTTATAATTCCATTAGCAATGTATAAGCATTCAGAGAGTTGAACATCATTTCCAACATTATAAGATTTTTAGAATTTAACTAGGTGTGGTGGCTCACACCTGTAATCCTAGCACTCTGGGAGGCCGAGGCAGGCTTATTGTTTAAGCTCAGGAGTTGGAGACCAGCCTGAGAAGAGTGAGACCCCCTCCCCCATCTCTACCAAATATGAAAAACTGAGGCAAGAGGACCACTGGAGCCCAAGAGTTTGAGGTTGCTGTGAATTATGACACCACAGCACTCTACTAAGGGCAATTCTCAGAGAGAGACAGTCTCTCTCTTTTTTTTTTTAGAGACAGAGTCTCACTTTGTTGCCCTCGGTAGAGTGCTGTGGAGTCACAGCTCAGAGCAACCTCCAACCCTTGGGCTTAAAGGATTGTCCTCCCTCAGCCTCCCAAGTAGCTGGGACTACAGGCGCCTGCACAACACTGGGCTTTTTTGTTGCAGTTTGACCAGGGCCACTGGGTTCAGACCCGCCACCCTCCGTATATGGGGCCGGCACCCTACCCCTTGAGCCACAGGCGCTGCCCTGAGACTCAGTTTCAAGGGAAAAAAAAAAAGATTGTGAGACTTTGGCCATTCTTATGGGTGTGGAATAGTATCTCACTGTGCTTTTCCTGGTAACCAATGATGTTGGATAATTTTTCATGTTCTTTGTGGCCATTCATGTCTTCCTTTGTGAAGTGCCTATTCAAATCTTTTGCTCATTTTTAAATTGTTTATACTTTCTAATAATACTTTATATATTCTGGATACAAGTCAATGGTCAGATGTATACATTGCAAATATTTTCCTCTAGTCTGTGTCTATTCACTCTCTTTTTTTTTGAGACACAGTCTGACTTTGTCACTCTCGGTAGAGTGCAGTGGTGTCACAGCTCACAGCAACCTCAAACTCTTGGGCTTAAGCAATTCTCTTGCCTCAGCTTCCCAAGTAGCTGGGACTACAGGCACCCACCACAATGCCTGGCTATATTTTTTTAAAGAGATCTCACTCTGGCTCAGGCTGTTCTTGACTCCTGAGCTCAGGCAATCCACCCGCCTTGGCCTCCAATAGCACTAGGATTATAGGTGTGAGACACCGTGCTGAGCCTATTCACTCTTTTAGATGAAAAGAAATTTTAAATTTTAATGCAGTCTAATATGTCAATTTTTCTCCCTTTCGTGACCGGTGCTTTCTGGGTCCTTATCTCAAGATTGCAAAGTTGTTTTTTCTCTAGAAACATTATTGTATTAGCTATTACATTTAGGTCTATGATCTCTTTTCTTTTCTTTTTTTTTGAGGGGGCGGAATAGAGTGTCACTCACTTTGCTTAGTAGAGACAGCTCACAGCAACCTCAAACTTTTGGGTTCAATCGATCCTCTTGCCTCAGTCTCCCAAGTAGCTTCAACTACAGGCACCCACCACAATGCCCAGCTAGTTTTTCTATTAAGCAATAGAAAAGTAAAGACTATGTGGTGTCTTCCTCTTGCTCAAGCTGGTCTCGAACTCCTGAGCTCAAGCAATCCACCTGCCTCGTCTCCCAGAATGCTAGGATTACAGGCATGAACCACCACACCTTGCAGGACTATGATCTAACTCAAATTAATTTTTTGTCAATATTGTGAGGTAGGGGTTGAGATTCATTTTCTCTTTTTTTGATTTACAGTTGTTGTTATACCATAACTAGTTGAAAAGACTTTTCCCATTGAATTGCTTTGTTAAAAATAATTTGGCAGGAGTGGTTCCTGTGGCTCAAAGGAGTAGGGTGCTGGCCCCGTATGTCAGAGGTGGTGGGTTCAAACCCAGCCCTGGCCAAAAACTGCAAAAAAAAAAAAAAAGTTAAAAAAAATAATTTGGCAGAATAGAATATGGATCTATTTCTGGACTTTGTATTCATTCCACTAGTCTAATTGTCTATGGCAGGGGTCCTCAAGCTTTTTAAACAGGGGGGGCCAGTTCATTGTCCCTCAGACCATTGGACGACCGGACTATAGTTTAAAAAAAAAAACAAAACACAACTATGGGGCGGCGCCTGTGGGTCAGTCCATAGGGCGCCGGCCCCATATACCAAGGGTGGTGGGTTCAAACCTGGCCCCGGCCGAACTGCAACCAAAAAATAGCCGGGCGTTGTGGTGGATGCCTGTAGTCCCAGCTACTCGGGAGGCTGAGGCAAGAGAATCGCTTAAGCCCAGGAGTTGGAGGTTGCTGTGAGCTGTATGATGCCATGGCACTCTACCAAGGGCCATAAAGTGAAACTCTGTCTCTACAAAAAACAAACAAACAAACAAAAAAAACAACTATGAACAAATTCCTATGCACACTTCACGTATCTTATTTTGAAGTGAAAAAACAAAACGGGAGCAAATACAATCACACTGCCTCATGAGGTCCGCGGGCCGTAGTTTGAGGACCCCTGGTAGTGTCGCACTTTTTTTTTTAGAGACAAGATCTGGCTATGTGCCCAGACAGGACTTGAACTCTTGGGCTCAAGCAATCCTCCTGCCTCAGCCTTCCAAGTAGCTGGGACTATAGGTAAGTGCCAGTGTGTGTGGCTCTATACTGTCTTGACTAAAATTATAGAAGTTTTATATTAAGTCTTTAATTAGATACAGGCAGTCCCCAAGTTACAAACATGCAATTGATGCACGACTTGCACTTATGAACGGAGGCTATTTCAGGTAACAGATACATGTACCTGTTCAAACTTACATACAAATTCAACTTAAGAACAAGCCTGCAGAACCTATCTCATTCTTAACCCAGGGACTGCCTGCAGTGTAGGGTCTTCACCTTTGTATTTCATTTTCTTTCTTTTTTTTTTTTTTTGAAACAGAGTCTCACTTTGTCATAGAGTGCTGTGGCATCATAGGTTATAGCAACCTCAAACTCTTGGCCTCAAGTGATCCTTTTGCTTCAGCCTCCCAAATAGCTGAGACTATAGGTGTCTGCCACAATGCTCGGCTACTTTTTAGAGATAGGGTCTCACTCTTGCTCAGGCTGGTCTCTAGCTCCTGAGCTTAGGCAATTCACCTGCCTCTGCCTCCCAGACTGCCAGGATGACAGGCATGAGCCACCAGACCCAGCCTGTATTACATTTTAAAAGGCTTGTCCAGTGGTTTCTTTGAGGGAGAGTAAAAAGTGACTTGGAAGTTTGGAGGGCTTCTGAAATATTGGTAATGTTTTATTTCTTGATTTTTCAGTTCCCACATTGAGTTTGTGACTATTCAACAATCTATAATTTAAATTAAGCAATTTTTTCTTAAAATTAGGTATTATGGGCGGTGCCTGTGGCTCAGTGAGTAGGGCGCCGGCCCCATATGCCGAGGGTGGCGGGTTCAAACCCAGCCCCGGCCAAACTGCAACAAAAAAATAGCCGGGCGTTGTGGCGGGCGCCTGTAGTCCCAGCTGCTTGGGAGGCTGAGGCAAGAGAATCGCGGAAGCCCAAGAGTTAGAGGTTGCTGTGAGCCGTGTGACGCCACGGCACTCTACCCGAGGGCGGTACAGTGAGACTCTGTCTCTACAAAAAAAAAAAAAAAAATTAGGTATCATATACTTTAATAAATGTTCTTCCTATTCCAATATTAATTTTAGATTCTAAAAACAGTTTCTCAATTTTTATTAGACAAATATTTTTATATGGTTTCCAAAGTCCAGGCCTTCAGGCCTGTGGGCCAAGATTAAAAGCAGAAAAGAAGGGCGGTACCTGTGGCTCAAGGAGTAGGGCACTGGCCCCATATACCAGAGGTGGTGGGTTCAAACCTGGCCCAGGCCAAAAACAGAAAAGAACTGTGTTTGCTCTAGAGATTAGGAAAGAGAAGAAAGGAGGAGCTGACAATAAGCAGGAAGAACAGAACTGCATAAAGGGATTTATTAGCTGTCTCTTTTCAAACAATTCAGTGAATGCCAATTGTTTATTATTATTTTGTGGCATGGATTTCCTTTTGGGTCTGTGTTAAAGTGATAAATTCTGTTTTAAGTTTGCACATGGAGTAATCAGAGGTTTCCCTATAGATTACACTAAGAAAATTCTTTTTACTCTAAGATAATAAAACTATCAATCTAGTCCTTTCACAGTTTGCTTGTTAAATTTTTGGCTTTAACACCATGTGATAATTATTTTTATACATAGTATATGATAGAATCTTATCCCAGCACCATTTATTAAATCATCTTTTCCCCCGATTTAAAATGCTCCGTTTTGTTATTTATTAGCCCCTTAATTACATGGGTGTATTTGATCTCATTTATTTACCCATTTCTTTCTTGCCCCAATACCCCTGTTTTAATTATTATAGCTTTATAATACTTTTCATATCTGATAGTATAGGTCTACCATCCTTAGTCTGTTTTTTCAAAAACTATCAGTATTAAGTCCAGGTGTGGTAGCTCATGCCTGTAATCCTAGCTCTCTGGGAGGCCCTGGCAGGTGGATCATCTGAGCTCATGAATTCAAGACCAGCCTGAACAAGAGGGAGACTCCATCTCTAAAAATAGCTGGGCATTGTGCCCAGTGCCTGTAGTCCCAGCTACCGGGGAGGCTGAGGCAAGAGAATCGCTTCAGTCCAAGAGTCTGAGGTTGCTGTCAGCTGCATAGCACTCAACCAAGGGTGGCAAAGTAAGACTCTGTCTCAAAACAAACAAACAAACAAAAAATCTATTAGTATTTTCAACATCAGACTTTGCTGTCTGCTGAGCAAACATTACATTTAATGATGTAATTTACACATTACATTTAATGATCATATGCATTGTATAAAAACATGTTGAGAAAACACTGTGCTGGATCACCAAAGGGTGCTTATAGTTTGGTGGCAGATAATAAGAAATTAAAATATAGGGGCGGCGCCTGTGGCTCAGTGAGTAGGGCGCCAGCCCCATATGCCGAGGGTGACAAGTTCAAACCCAGCCCCGGCCAAACTGCAACCAAAAAATAGCCGGGCGTTGTGGTGGGCGCCTGTAGTCCCAGCTGCTCGGGAGGCTGAGGCAAGAGAATCGCGTTAGCCCAAGAGTTAGAGGTTGCTGTGAGCCATGTGACGCCGCGGCACTCTACCCGAAGGCGGTACAGTGAGACTCTGTCTCTACAAAAAAAAAAAAAAGAAAGAAATTAAAATATAGGTTCAGCACCTGTGGCTCAAGCGTCTAAGGCACCAGCCACATACACCTGAGCTGGTGGGTTCAAAACCAGCTGGGGGCCCGCCAAACAACAATGACGGCTGCAACCCCAAAATAGGCAGGCGTTGTGGCGGGCGCCTGTAGTCCCTGCTACTTGGGAGGCAGAGGCAAGAGAATCACTTAAGCCCAGGAGTTGGAGGTTGCTGTGAGCTATGATGCCCTGGCACTCTACCCAGGGTGACAGCTTGATGCTCTCTCTCAAAAAAAAGAAATTAAAATATAATTAGATCATTATTAAAATAATCATAATCCAGGGAAGGAAGTACCTGTCACAGTGTTACCCTTAAACCAATTCTTCAAAGATAAGCGTAGTTGATCATAGGGAAATAATGGGGAGAAGACATTTAAGGCAGGAGGTTAACTATTGCAAGTTAGATGCATAAAGGAGTATGGCATGTTCAGGGTACTACACGTGGTTCAGAATTGTTTCCTTTATTCATTTATTTGTTTATTCACATTGGATTTAGAGTCAGCTAGATCATTTGCATGTATGTCAGGTCATGAAGGACTTCAAGATTATCTCTTAGAGACCACTCTACCCATAATATGGAGAATTGATTAGAGGTGAGTGAGAAATCATAAGCTGTAATTGAAGAGTAAAAAGATAGAGACCTCCTCATTGGTATAGTGGAGGGGAAAAAAAACCAAACAAGGTGGAGACCTGCCTGGACTTGGTATTTTTGAATGGATGTAGGTGTGATGGTATTGATGGCACCAACCTAAAAGAGGCTGAGACACAAAATATAATTTAAAGAGTTAGACTCAGACCCAAGTAACTTTGGATGTGAGCTCTGTTGGCCTAGTTTTGTTTTCTTTTTTGAGACAGAGTCTCACTATGTTGCCCTCAGTACAGTGCCATGGCGTCACACAGCTCACAGCAACCTCCAACTCCTGGGCGTAGGCGATTCTTTTGCCTCAGCCTCCCAAGTAGCTGGGACTACTGCACCTGGCTATTTTTTCTTACAATTGTCATTGTTGTTTAGCTGACCCAGGCTGGGTTCAAAACCCCCCAGCTTCGGTGCATGTGGGTAGGACCATAACCACTGTGCTACTGCCGAGCCTCTTTACCTAGTTTTTAAGGACAAGAAAGCAGGCCAGGCATGGTGGCTCATGCCTGTAATCCTAGCACTCTGGGAGGTCAAGGTGTATAGATTGCCTGAACTCCTGAGTTGGAGACCAGCCTGAGCTAGAGAAAGACCCCCATCTCTAAAAATAGTCAGGGGTTGTGGCGGATGCCTGTAGTCCCCGCTACTTGGGAGTCTGAGTGAAGAAAATGGCTTGAGACCAATAGTTTGTGGTTGCTGTGAACTGTGATGCCATAGCACTCTACGGAGGACGAAAAAGTGAGACTGTCTCAAAAATAAATAAATAAAGGCAAAAAAGGGGGACAGATACTGGGCTCATACGAAGTTGTCTGTCAGGAATTCTCATTGGTTTACAGAAATAACATTGAATAGTGATTGGCTATACATTGTTAAGCTATCGCAGGGGTCCTCAAACTGCGGCCTGCGGGCCACATGTGGTGGTTTGATTGTATTTGTTCCCATTTTGTTTTTTTACTTCAAAATAAGATATGTGAAGTGTGCATAGGAATTTGTTCATAGTTTTTTTTTTTTAAACTATAGTCCGGCCCTCCAATGGTCTGAGGGACAGTGAACTGGCCCCCCGTTTAAAAACTTTGAGGACCCCTGTGAGCGTGGGCTACAGTGTCTGGTACCTGGTATGGCATTATTAGGTTAATTTATAGTTACTTCTGGCAATAGTGAACAGTTTAAAGAGATGAATATATAGCTGAAAAGGGAGGAGTAGGACAGGATACTGCCTCATTTTAATATCTCTCTGGCCTGATAATTTTTTTTTTAATTTGAGACAAAGCCTCAGGCTATCACCCTGGGTAGAGTGCCATGGCGTCACAGCTCACAGTAACTTCAAACTCTTGGGCTTAAGCGATTCTCTTGCCTCAGTCTCCCGAGTAGCTGGGACTACAGGTGCCCACTGCATCGGCTGGCTATTTTTTGGTTGTAGTTGTCACTGTTTGGCAGACCTGGGCCGGATTTGAACCCGCCAGCTCTGGTATATGTGGCTGGTGCCTTAGCTGCTTGAGCTATAGGCCCCGAGCTGGCCTGGTAATTTTTTTTAGAGACAGAGTCTCACTCTAGTGGCCTAGGCTGGAGTGCAGTGGTATAATCGTAGCTCACGGCTTAAACTCTTGGGCTCACATGATCCTTCTGCTTCGGCCTCCTGAGTAGCTAGGACTATAGGCATGCGCTACCACAGTGGGCTTGGGCCTGATAAATAATTTAAAAGAGGTCACATACCTCAGAAAAAAATTATTTTATTTTCTCAAAGGATAAGAATGAATTAATTCATTCAACAAATTGAATTTATTTTATTTTATTTTATTTTTTATTTATTATTTTTTTTGAGACAGTCTCACTATGTCCCGCTTGGTAGAATGCCATGGCATCACAGCTCACAGTGACCTCAAACTCTTGGACTTAAGCGATTCTCTTGCCTCAGCCTTCCAAGTAGCTGGGACTACGGGGGCACACCACATCACCTGGCTATTTTTTTGTTGTAGTTGTCATTGCTGTTTAGCTGGCACGGACCAGTTTCAAACCTGCCAGCCTGGGTATAGGTGGCCGGTGCCCTACCCACTGAGCTATGGGCTCAGCCCAACAAGTTGAATTTAATGAATGTTAAATAAGAACTTTTATGATTCGGGCGGCGCCTGTGGCTCATATGCTGGAGGTGGTGGGTTCAAAGCCAGCCTTGGCCAAAAACCACAAAAAAAAAAAAGAATTTTTATGATTCTAGCCTGAGCAAAAGGGAGGCTGGTAGGGCCATCTTTGAAGACTTACTACAGGGAGTAAAGTTTGAGAGGTAAAAAGCTGACATTTGGATGAGTTTCAGGTAGTTATGGTATACCTTGGTGCAAATGTCTAATAAGCTTGTATGTATCATAATGGCACTTGAAATAAACATTTATTGTCAGCTGTGTTAATATGTATAAGTGGTTGTTGTAGTCTTGGTAAGGATTATCCAGAAAAAGTTGTAGAATGAGAAGCAAGTGGATACCTTGGGGGAAATACCAGCATTTAAGTAGTGAGGACGTTTCCTTCAGAAGAGTTTACAAAGCATCAGAGAATTATTATGGAAACCATGAAGGATAGAACAGTTAATGTACTGAGCAACTCAAAGAGGTGGTAAATGACTAGAAACTAACCCCTAAATCCAACAAAAATAAGCTCAGTGGTGACCATCATAAGAGCAGTTTCAGATTGGGCAAGGTGGCTCACGCCTGTAATCCTAGCACTCTGGGAGGCCGAGGAGGGTGGATTGCCTGAGCTCATGAGTTCAAGACCAGTCTGAGCAAGAGTGAGATCCCAGCTCTGAAAAATACCTGGGTGTTGTGGCAGGCACCTGTAGTCCCAGCTAGTGGACAGGCTGAGGCAAAAGAATTGTTGAGCCGGGTGGTGCCTGTGGCTCAAGGAGTAGGGCACTGGTCCCATATGCTGGAGGTGGCGGGTTCAAACCCAGCCCTGGCCAAAAATCACAAAAAATAAGTAAATAAATAAGTAAAAGAATTATTGAGCCAAGAGGTTTTGTTTTTTTTTTTTTGATACAGAGTCTCATTATATCGCCCTCCGTAGAGTGCTATGGCGTTACAGCTCACAGCAACCTCAAACCCTTAAGCTCAAGCGATTCTCTTGTCTCAGTCTTCCAAGTAGCTGGGACTACAGGCGCCCACCACAACACCTGGCTGTTTTTTTGTTGCAGTTGTCATTGTTGTTTAGCTGGCCTGGGCTGAGTTCGAACCCACCAGCCTCGGTGTACATGGCCAGTGCCCTATTTACTGAGCTACAGGTGCCACCAGAGTCCAAGAGTTTGAGGTTGCTGTGAGCTATGAGGCCATGGCACTCTACTGAGGGTGACAAAGTAAGACTCTATCTAAAAATAAATGAATGAATAAATAAAAATAGAAAAACTGAGGCAGGAGGATCACTTGAGCCCAAGAGATGGAGGTTGCTGTGAGCTATGAGGCCATGGCACTCTACCCAGGGTGACAGCTTGAGACTCTGTCTCAAAACAAAAAAAAAGAATCAACCATTCATATTATTTGCCTATTTTTCTGTTGAGATGTGATTTTCTTTTTTTTTTTTTTGTGGGTTTTGGCCGGGGCTGGGTTTGAACCTGCCACCTTCGGCATATGGGACCGGCGCCCTACCACTTTGAGCCACAGGCGCCGCCCAAGAGATGTGATTTTCTTACTGACTTGTAGTAATTCTTATTTATGTGGCAAATATTTTTTCAGTAGTTTGTTTCTAGAATTTATTTATTTATTTATTTATTTTTAGAGACAGAATCTCACTTGATCACCCTTGGTAGAGTGCTATGACATCACAGCTCACAGCAACCTCCAACTTCTGGGTTTAGGCGATTCTCTTGCCTCAGCCTCCCCAGTAGCTGGGACGACAGGCGCCTGCCACAACACCCGGCTATTTTTTTTGTTGTTGTTGTTGCAGTTTGGCCGGGGCTGGGTTTGAATCCACCACCATCGGTATACGGGGCTGGCGCCCTGCTCACTGAGCCACAGGCGCTGCCCTCTAGAGTTTATTTTTGTTGTAACTTTTTTTTCTTGTTTTTTGTCAAATGTTTTTTTGAATATAGACATCTGGAGTACTGTAAAACATGCATTATCTGTAGATTCAAAAAGGAGCAAGCCACATTGTCTTCACTGTCAAACGTGTCAGGCTAGGCATACATGATGGAGAGTAATGGAGTATTTGGACTAGGGTCTCTCTTTTTTTTTTTTTTAGAGAGGGATAGAGTCTCAGTCTGTTGTCCTCGGTAGAGTGCTGTGGCGTTACAGCTCACAGCAACCTCCAGCTCTTGGGCTTAGGCAATTCTCTTGCCTCAGCCTCCTGAGTAGCTGGGACTACAGGCACCCACCACAATGCCCAGCTATTTTTTTTCTTGCAGTTTGGCTGGGTCTGGGTTTGAACCTGCCACCCTTGTTATATTGGGCCCACGCCCTACTCAGTGAGCGATAGGCACCGCCCATGGAGTAGGGTCTTAATCACATGAAAAGCAAAGCTGTTCACATTTAGTGAACTTGCATGTCACTGGAGGTACATAATATTTTAATTTTAAAACAAAAATAATGTGTTTGTAAAAGATTCCCATTTCCCCGACTTTATTTGCCCCTTCAGTTTTCAGAAATTTTAATTAAAAAAAATCATATGCCTTTTGGAAGTTGTACCTTCTTATAAGTAATAACTAAAATCTATTTCTTCTTTTGTTGTTGAGGTGTATTAAATTTGAAGAAGATAATATCTCCATCTTCAACAATGTAATTTCTGCCTGTTGTCTGTACTTTCCAGCAGCCTTGACTGCATTTTCAGTACCTTCCTCTTTGAAAATCTTCATATTTTGCAAACTGCAACCAAAAAATAGCCGGGTGTTGTGGCGGGTGCCTGTAGTCCCAGCTACTCGGGAGGCTGAGGCAAGGGAATTGCTTAAGCCCCGGAATTGGAGGTTGCTGTGAGCTGTGTGAGGCCACGGCACTCTACCGAAGTCCATAAAGTGAGACTCTGTCTCTACAAAAAAAAAAAATAATAATAAATAAAATAAATAAATAAAAATCTTCATATTTTGGCACAGCACCCATAAGTCAGCAGTTAGGGCACTGGCCACATGGCAACCGGGCTAGCAGGTTTGAACCCAGCCTGGGCCTCCTAAACAACGACAACTACAACAACAACAAAAATAGCCAGGCGTTGTGATGGGCGCCTGTAGTTCCAGCTCCTTGGGAGGGTGAGGCAAGAGAATCACCTAAGCCCAAGATCTGGAGGTTGCTGTGGGCTGTGACTTCATAGCACTCTACCGAGGGGGGCATAGTGAGACTCTGTCTCAAAAAAAAATTTAAAAATAAAGATAAACTCTTCATATTTCATTACTTTATCCACAATGAATCTCTTTTCAAAATCTATGTGAATATTTCCTGCAGCCTGAGGAGACTTTGTCCCTTGCCTGATGGTCCATACATCAGGGCCTGCAGTAAAAAAGTATTGGAGTGCTGCAGACCCAGCCTTAATGATCTTTGTGCTTAATGATCTAAAGCACTTTGTGTCATGTTCACTTCCAGATACTTCTGTCTTTTCTCAGCACTCAATTTTTGCAACTTGAGTTCTAAGGCCCCACTAAAAAGAATGATCAAGGCACCTGGGTCATACTTATCCACCCACTCTAATTTTTATCAACCATTTGCTTTTCTTTCTGATGTAGTCTTTTCAGAAAGATTAACCAAAACAAAACAAAACAAAAACAATTGTTTATTCAATACTTCAATCTCATGGTCATTCCAGTCATGATAGAAGTGAACAGGTTTCTTCTGATCCATAACCCAGGATTTGACTTTGCACATTATGTCATATTCAGGTCTTAGATTTTTATCTTCCCCTCTCACAGCCTCCTTTCCTAGTTTGTCTATAATGGGCCCAATCATTTCCTCGTTTATAAGCTGAAGCTCTTCGTGTATTATTTCTATATCTCGAACAGGATCTACACTTCCTTCAACATGTGTGATATCATCAGCGACAAAAGCACGTGTTAGATGAAAGATCCCATCACCAGCACTTATATGAGATAAAAAAGCATTTCTCAGGCCCTGTCCACTGTGAGCTCCTTTCACAAGACCAGCAACATCCACTTCATTTAGAAAGGCAGGCATTTTACTTGCTGGTTTGTGGTATTGGCAAAGAAGTCAAACCCTTCATCTGGCACAGGTACTCTGCCCTCATTAGGATCAATAGTGCAGAAGGGAAAGCTTTCTGCTGAAGCCTGACTATTGGTTAATACATTGAGAAAAGTAGATTTCCCAACATTTGGCAATCCAACAATACCAATTTTCAGTGAAGTTTCAAATCTTCCAATTATTGGGGGTGGTTTAATTCCATCACCTCCGCTTTTAGGGGGCATTATGCTGGGGCGGGTGATGACACAGGGTCCCAACGGCGGCAGCAGAGACAGGTCCTACCCACAGCGGCAGGTGAGAAGGAGGAGAGAGGGCAGGCCTGGCCCCTCTGCCAAGCAGCACGCACTACGGCGGCCAATTTTATTTTTATTGTTGGAGACAGAGTCTTACTTTGTCGCCCTCTGTAGAGTGATATGTTGTCATAGCTCACAGCAATCTCAGACTCTTGGGCTGAAGCGATTCTCTTGCCTCAGCCTCTCAAGTAACTGGGACTACAGGTGACTGCCACAACACCCAACGATTTTTAAAGACAGGGATCTCACTCTTGTTCAGGGTGGTCTTGAACCTGTGAGCTCAGGCAATCCACTTGCCTGCGTCTCCCAGAGTGCTAGGATTACAGGTGTGAGCCACCGTGCCTGGCAATAACTTTTTATTTTTTATGTAGTAGAATATATCAAATGTTTTCTAAGTAGTTTTGAGTATTACTCAAGATCTACCCTAAAGATATTTACTTGCTTATGTATTTCCTCTAATATTTGTTTTTTATAATTGTGTCTTGAAATGTTTTTCCATAAGCATTGTCCACATTATTAGTCTTTTCATAATTTTATTTTTTTAATTAATTATTTATTTATTGAGATAGAGTCTCATTTTGTCACCCTTGATAGAGTACTGTGGTGTCATAGCTCACAGCAATCTCAGACTCTTGGGCTGAAGCGATTCTCTTGCGTCAGCCTCCCAGTAGCTGGGACTACAGGTACCTGCCACAACGCCAGGCTTCTCTTATTTTTTTTTTTTTTTTTGGTAAACAGAGTCTCACTCTGCTGCTCAGGCTAGAGGGCCATGGAGTCAGCCTACCTAGTAGCAACCTTAAACTCAGAGGTTCGAAGTGAACCTCTTGCCTTAGCCTCCTGAGTAGGTGGGACTAAGGTGCCAGTCAACAATCCCTGGCTAATTTTTCCATTTTTAGTAGGGGGGGGGGTCTTGCTCTTGCTCAGGCTGTTCTTTAACTCCCGAGCTCAAGGGAAATCCATCTGCCTGGATGTGGCTCCAGAGTGCTAGGATTATAGGCATGAGCCACCATGCCAGGCCACAAATGTAATTTTTTATGAGTGAAAATTTATTCAACCAATTTACTGAATTTCCACTTAGGTGTTGGTACTCTGTTAGCTGCTGGGAATAAAGTGATGAAGAAAAAGATAAAGCCCAAGAAACTATGGTGGTATGCCCAGAAGTTCGAGTCCAGTCTGGGCAAAATAGGGGACCCCATTCCTTTACCAAAAAAAAAAAGATGACAACACAAGGCCCTTGCCTTAAGGTTTACATTTTAGACATGGAAGAAGACAATAAACAAGTAAACAAATAATCCACATAATTATTGTTTTTAATGGCTATGGGCTGTTGTAGTGGCTCAAACCTGTAGTCCCAGCTATTTGGGGAGCTTAAGTGGGAAGATCCCATAAGCCCAGGCATTAGAAGTTGCAGTGAGCTATGATTGCACCACAGCTCTCCAGTCAGGGCGACAGATGGAGACTCTTTCTTAAAAGAAAAAAACAAAAGAAAAGAAAACTACGAAGGAAATAAAATGGGGATCCACCTTTTAAGAGTGGTTATTGAGGGCCTTAATAGGAAGAGGCAAAGGGTGTATACCAAAGAGAGTTCCAATGAATGGGTCTCCCATAATTTACCTAACCATTTTTCTTTAGTGTTGGGTTTTTAGATTGCTTCCACATTTTTGCCATTATACTAGCAAACAACTCCTCTGTTTATTCTCATGAATAGTTTCCTAGAAATGTAATTACTGGACAAGAACAATCAGAATGCTTTTATATACGCTACCAAGTTGCTTTCAAGGGGGAATTCCAATACACTCACTAATGAGCGTAAGCTGAACGTTGGGATAGGAATAGAGAAAGTAACTGAGCTTAGGAGTTTGAGGTTGCAGTGGGCTATGATGACGCGAGGAAACCGCGAGACTGTTTAAAAAAAAAAAAGGTTCAGGTTTGGGTTCAGCAAAAAGAAAAATGAAGTGTAACGAACTGACTGGGTTTACTAGTGAAAGGAAAGGAACAGCTTTTGGGAACAAGCAAACCCAGATTCTAAACTCATTTCTGCCATACTGTGCCCGTCATAGATTATTATAGCCCCTCTCTAAGCCTTATTTCCTGAAATTCGGTATTTTTTACCATATGTTTTCCACCATCTTCAGATCGAGCACTTTTTAGTTTCCAAACAAAAGTGGAAATGATGTTTAATGGAATGGATGAATCGGCGTCTTCCGCGAACCGCCAACTAATCAGTAGCAGGCACTTCCGGCAACCGGGACAAAGGGTTTGAAGTCTCCGAGATCGCACTTCCGGATAATTAAGGCTGCGCACTAAGAATCTGAGTCCGCGATCCTCCGCGGGGCGACTGGAGTGCCGCGACTGCGCATGCTTCCCGCACGCGCCAGGAAGGACGGGGCGGGGCACTAAAAGGGGCGGGCCGAGACCCTGACTTGTCTCGCGGTTACTGGGCGGGTGTGAGCGCGCGAGCCTCGGGGGTGGCAGGGGGAGGGCCTTAGTCCGAGTGGGTTCTGCGGAGCTCTACCACGCGTCACTTTGCGCGCGGGGTTGAGGCCTTCTTATGTGGGGTGGTCGCGCCGGAAGTGGCTCTGGCGGTGGTGTTTTGGTGTTGTAAGTAGCCCGTGGCAGAGTTTTGTTGTTAAGGGGGCGCGGCACCGCACCGCTCCCTTCACCTTCCCTGCAGCAGCCATGGCAAAAGGCAGAATCGCAGAACGATCGCAGACAGGGGCACTCCATACGACCTCCGCAGGGGACAGGGCATCAGGGACGCGAGGTCTCGTGGCGTCGGGCGATGGAGACCATCTGAAGGGTGAGTGGATCTGGGGACCACGCTGGGCCTGGCTAAGGGGCACTAGCGTGCTGGGAGGGTCTCCAGAGTAACTCCAGCAGGTCTTAGGGGGTTGCAGGGAGAGAGGGGGTCCGCTGGCGACTGAAAGGGAGCAGAGAGAATGGGGGAGTTGTGCTTGGGCCCTTGCGCAGCACAGGCCAAACACCTAGTAGGTGCGTTGTAAATGCTTTTGTAGTTGAATTCGGTTAAAAGAAGAATGACGCTGGCTTGTTGCTCAGGGAGATTGTAAGGTTGATAATAAGGAAGCTAGGCAGAGCTAGAAGGAAATTTAGCATTCGTTGCGTTGTTTTTGCAGATGAAGAAACTGAGGCCTATAATGGATATATGACTTCTGCAGTCATGAAGTCAGATTACTACTGTAGTAATTAAGAGCAAGGACTTAATTTTGCCAGGTGCCGGGGCTTGAGTCCCTGCTGTACTAGTATTTACTTGTGACCTTGAACTTTTAACTTAAAAAAACTCTGAACTGTAAAATGAGGATAATAATAGTACCTATTTAATAGGTTGGTGCGAGGGATAAATCGTATAAAAGATTTAATGTAATGCTTGAATTGTATAAAGTGATGGCTGAATAAATGTTAGCAATTATTGTTATAGCTAAGATCACTCATTCTAATCTAAAACCTTTCCCCTATTACACCATCATAGTATTTCTTTAGGCTCTAAATATCGTTTTAAGGGAAAAGGAAATTTGGCTTTGGAAACTAAAGTCTTGAATTCTGCCGGGGGCGGTGGCTCAAGCCACTCTGGGAGGTCGAGGTGGGTGGATCGCCTGAGCTAACTAGTTTGAGACCAGCCTGAGCCAGAGCAAGACCTCGTCTCCAAAAATAGCCAGGCATGGTGGCAGGTGCCTTATAGTCCCAGCTATTGGGGAGGCTGAGGCAAGAGAATCGCTTGAGCCCAAGAGTTTGAGGTTACTGTGAGCTGTGATGCCATGGCATTCTACCAAGGGTGACAAAGTGAGACTGTCTGAAAATAAATAAATAAAAATAAAAAGATAAATTTTTGGCTTGGCGCCTGTGGCTCAAATTTCAAAGGTGCCAGCCACATACACCTGAGCTGGAGGGTTTGAATCCAGCCTGGGCCCGCCAACGCTGCTGCAACAACAACAACAACAACAACAAATAGCCGGATGTTGTGGCAGGTGCCTGTAGTCCCAGCTACTTGGGAGGTGGAGGCAGGAGAATTGCTTGAGCCCAGGAGTTGGAGGTTGCTGTGAGCTGTGATGCCATAGTACTCTACCCAGGGTGACAGCTTGAGGCTCTGTCTCAAATAAATAAAGTTTTGAATTCTGTCTTGGCATGGAATTGATAGTTCATTCCTTTTTTTTTTTTTTTAAGAGACAGAGTCTCACTTCGTTGCTCTTGGTAGAGTGTCGTGGTGTCACAAGTCACAGCAATCTCCAGCTCTTGGGCTTAGGCAATTCTCTTGCCTCAGCCTCCCACATAGCTGGGACCACAGGGGCCCACCACATCGCCTATTTTTTTGGTACAGTTTGGCTGGGCCAGGTTCAAACCTGCCACCGTCTGTATATGGGGCTGGCACCCTACCCACTGAGCACCGGCGCTGCCCTAGTTCATTCCTTTTCAACAGCTGAAATGGTTAAGCTCTGTAAATGCTTTTTAAACTCATAAACTTGAAGTGATGCTAACAGATGGACATTAAGTTATATGCAGCTCAAAAGGAGGTCTTTTAAGAGGGTATAGCACTTAGATGTCCAAGGGCAGAAAAAGAAAAAAGTGTACAGCAGAAATGGGAATGTACTTTTAAATGATATAGTATGTCTCCAACATTCTAATTTGGCTCTTTAAACTTTATGTATTTGGGCATTTTTCCCATTTGTAGAACGTAGAGCCAAATAATTTCATGTAACTTCAAAAACGTAAGTGAATTGTTAAAATATAAATCTGTTCTAAATTAAAAGAACATTTTTTTTTAAGACTATCTTACTGAGGGTGTCAATAATCTCTAAGGTCTAGGCTTCTTGAAAGAATGTTTTTCAGATAAAGCATCTCTAAAGATTATCATTTGGTTTGAATTAGCAGTCATATATTAATGTTTTTTTCTTACTTGGAGAGGGGGGGCTCTGTAGTCCTCCTCTGTAGTGGCATGATCACAGCTCACTACAACCCTGAATTCCTGGGCTTTAACAATCCTCCCGTCTCAGCTTCCTGAGTAGCTAGGACTGCAGGTGCCTACCACCATACCCAGCTAATTATTAAATTTTTGGTAGGAACGGGGGTCTTGCTTTCTTGCCTGGGCTGGTTTTGAACTGCTAGCCTCAAGCAGTCCTGCCTCAGCCTCCCAAAGTGCTAGGATTGCAGGGGTGCTGTCACTCCCAGCCTCTTCATTTTAATTTAAGAGAACTCCTAGGACTGTTTTTCTCAGTATATGGGTCATGATCTATGTGAAGGGTGTGAAATCAATTTGATTAGTAATCAAACGAGTACTTGGATGTAGAAGAGACAGAAACTGTCAGAGTAGGGAGCAGGTATTGTGTTTTGAAATATTTTTTTTTTCAGTTATGTAGATTTTGTGTGTACCAGATATAGAATACATTGCTTACTGTGGAACACAGTCAAAAATGTTTGAGAAACACCCTCCAAGTTGGTTTTATTGGTGTTAGAGGACAATTTTTGGTTTTTGTTGTTTTTTGAGACAGAGTCTCTGTTGCCCTGGGTAGTGTGCAATGGCATCATAGCTTACAGCAACCTCAAACTCTTGGTTTGGCTCAAGAGATTTTCTTGCCTCAGCCTCCCTAGTAGCTGCGACTACAGACGCCGGGCTAGTTTTTCTATTTTTAGTGGAAATGGGGTCTCACCCTTTCTCATTCTGGTCTCCAGCTCTGGAGCTCAAGGCATCTACCCACTTCAGCCTCCCAGAGCCGCAGTGCCCAGCTGGAAGATAGTTTTGTTTGGCTTTGAGTAATAAATCACTCTCAGATTTCTGTTCTGGATCCTGCTTTGTTAATTTGCTTCAACAAATACTTCTCAAGCATCTACTATGAGCAAGATACTGGCTTAGAGGAAGAAGAATGCTCTAATTACTGATAAATGGGATCCAAGAATAGATTTGGCATCTGGACATCAACCAAAATATTAGTATGATTAGTTGATACCAATCTCAACCTAAATGTTATATATAAGAATTTTTTTTTCTTTTTGCCTGCAATCGGTAGAAAACCCAATTTGGTTCCTTACTGAAAGGGAGTTTATTGTTTTCATGTAAGTTAAAAAGTTAAAAAATCAAGAGATGAAATAGGGGCTTCAGGCTGGAACTAGTAGCTCATTATCTTCAGGATCAGATTTCTTTCATAAACTGATTTGCTTACTTAATGTTAGTTTTACCTTAAAGTTTAGTTCTCCTTGAAGCTCTAAGTAAGCTAAGTGCTTCCTTGTTAATTTTTTTTTTTTCTTTCTGAGACAGAGTTTCAGTGTGTCGCCCTCGGTAGAGTGCTTTGGCATCACAGGTCACAGTAACCTCAAACTCTTGGCCTTAAGTGATTCTCTTGCCTCAGCCTTCCAAGTAGCTAGGACTTAGGCACCCTCCACAACACCTGGCTATTTTTTTGTTGCAGTTGTTTAGTTGGCCCAGGGCGGGTTCGATCCCACCACCCTCGGTGTATGTGGCTGGCACCGTAACCACTGTGCTGGGGCACCGAGCCTTCCTTGTTAATTTTGAGACTGTCCTAGCATTACCAATGGAAGTCTTGATATTCACTGAATAGATTGCATCAGATCCATCCCTGAACCTGTCTCTGTTGCCAGAGGATAAAAATAACCTGATTGGCTCAGATTGATTTATGTTTCTTACCCAGAAAAGGGGGTAGAAATTGGGTTAAGTCAGTTTTCCTAGTGATGTGTGGTGGGTCACTTGACCTTTTCTTTATTTGTACTTAACATGGTGTAGGAATGAAGAAAGTGAACTTGTATCACTGATTTTTGGGTTTGATAGCTATAAAGGAAGGATAAAGATTTCAGTCTAAGGTGCTGGTTCAGAAGATACATTTTGGAGTCCAAGGTCTGGCATGGAAGGAAGAGAAGTGAAGAGTCTAACAAAAGGGAGAAAATGGAGAAAGTAAGATCATGGATTAAAAAGGTGATCAAAGAATGGAATATTAGAATTTGAAATGTCCAAGGTAGAGTAGTTCCAGGTGATGTAAGAATTTAGTAGCTAGCCTTGGAAGAAGGTGGCTAAAGTTGAACAGAAATGAAAGTTTTAAGAATTTTGAGACATGATAGATCAGAATAATGAAATCTTTTAGGATTGTGAAGAAGTTTATGACAAATTTGATCTTATCCTTCAGTAAATGGGAGGATCTTTCTGAAAGTGGATAGGTAATAGTGATGGTATATGGGCTGGATAGCAGCAGGATTGCAGGGTCGTAAGCTTTAGAGAATGAATGTTTTATAAGATCAGGAGTCCTGGTGCTTCTGCTGCCTATAAACATGCTTTCTTTTTGTGTGTGGTTGTTTTTATTTTATATATGTATATATTTTTTGAGATAGTCTTGCTTTTTCACTTGGACTTGAGTGCAATGGTATCTTCACAGCTCAATGTAACCTCAAACTTCTAGAGATCCTTCTGCCTCAGCTTCTGGAATAGCTGGGACTACAGGTCCACAACTGTGATGCATGTCACAGTTAAAGTAAAGTTAAATCAACTTAAGGAGGTGGTTAACTATGGAGGTTCTACTGTACTACTGTTCAGGCGATTTACTCAAATATGGAGCTGCTTAAGGTTGTCTATTATCTATTAGGTACCAGATGTTTTGTTCAATCTTTGCTTTTAGTAAGCTTATGCCACCATTAACTTAGACTGGTTAGCAAGTCCTGTGACACCACAGCACTCTACCGAGGGCAGGGTGGCATAGTGAGACTCTGTCTCAAAAAGAAAAAAAAATTAACAAGAAAGCATTTAGCTTACTTAGAGCTTCAAGGAGAACTAAACTTTAAGATAAAACTAACATTAAGTAAGCAAATCAATTTATGAAAGAAATCTGATCCTGAAGATACTGCCACCATATCCCACCCTGCCCGAAGAAATAGCAGAATTAAAACGGACTTTGAGTTTATGGAAAGGCCAGATTACTGGGCTGGTGAAAAGCAACCTTGTTGCTGTTCACTGGCCTAGTCAGAGACTTGGAGGCAAGCACTACAAAGGAAATGAATGATTTATTAAGGGATGGCTGGTGCTCGCTTGGGCACAGCAGCAATTAGCTGTCTTTATTCACTTTCTTATATACCCCAAATCATCAGATAAAAATAATCCAAGAACAAGGAAGACAAAAGGTAAAGATTCCTTATCTGCGTTAATACAGTAAAGTACGTACACACCTTTCTAAACCAAGAATATCTTGTTTGGAGATAAACAACAATGGAGATGAACCATGAAGGGCTGGGTCGTCTGTTCTGTTTGCCTACTTCCCTATATGACTAACTGAAAGTTATTGTGTAAATAGAGGTAGGGGATTAAGTGCAACAGTCTGTTGCCCCAGGCAAATGCTCTGTCTCCAGCTATGACTTGGCGAGGGTCTCCGGCACATTCTTTCCTTTAAGGCGCAACTGCAGCCCAAGTACTGGAAATGTTCCTTGTCATAGCCTCGTGCCACAAGGAGCACAAACGAGACTGATTCACCTAACAAGGGTGCAGTGGACTGTGCCCCTTCACAACATTGATGAAACAGGTGGAAATTTAGTTGAAGATTAAAAGATATGAAAAGAGTTAACAGCCTTTCTAACCTATCTTGCTCTGGTTCTCTGTGTATGTGTGTGTATATCTATATCTATATAGATATAGATATATTTTTTAGACAGTTTCAAGCTGCCACCCTGGGTAGAGTGCTGTGGCATTGTAGCTCTCAGCAACCTCCAACTCTTGGGCTCAAATGATCCTCTTGCCTCAGTTTTCCTATTTCTTTTTTAATTTATTTTATTTTTTGGTAGAGAGAGAGTCTCTCTTTATTGCCCTCAGTAAAGTGCCGTGGCATCACACAGCTCACAGCAACCTCTAACTCCTGGGCTTAGACGATTCTCTTGCCTCAGCCTCCCAAGTAACTCGGGCTACAGGCACCTGCCACGGCATCCGGCTATTTTTAAGTTTTCCTATTTTTAGTAGAGATAGGATCTTGCTCTTGCTCAGACTGGTCTCGAACTCATGAGCTCAAGTAATCTACTGGCGTTGACCTCCCAGAGTGCTAGGATTACAGGCGTGAGCCATCACACCTGATATACACACACACACACACACACACACACACTTTTTTTTTTTTTTTTGAGACAGAATTTGACTCTTGCTTCCCTGGCTGGAGTACCATGGCATCATTATAGCTCACCACAACCTGGAATGCTTCGATTCAGGCAATTCTCCTGCCTCAGTCTCCTGAGTAGGTGGGACTGCTGCACGGACACACCATTACAGGTTTTAGCAATATGGGGTCTTGGCTGTTGCTCTTGAGTGGTCTCAAATTCCTGGCCTCAAGCAATCTAGCCTTCCAAAGTGCTAGGATTAGGTACAGACTTGAGCTATCATGCCCCAGCCTTGTAGCGAAGTATATATATATATATATATATATTTTTTTTTTTTTTTAGTAGAGACAGAGTCTCACTTTATGGCCCTCGGTAGAGTGCCGTGGCCTCACACAGCTCACAGCAACCTCCAACTCCTGGGCTTAAACGATTCTCTTGCCTCAGCCTCCCGAGTAGCTGGGACTACAGGCGCCCGCCACAACGCCCGGCTATTTTTTGGTTGCAGTTTGGCTGGGGCCAGGTTTGAACCCGTCACCTGCGGTATATGGGGCCGGCGCCTTATCGACTGAGCCACAGGCGCGGCCCGCGAAGTATATTTTTAAAGAATTAAACAGGTAATATAGTCCTCTTAAATTAAAAATGAAATAAGGTAATTAGTATGCTAGGTCTAAAATTAAACTATAGTGTTTTTCTTCATATTATGAATTCAGAAGTTCTAGGTCAGAAGTCAGATGGAAGAAAGGTGTCAGACAGTGTTTAACCTGACTACAGAATATTGTACTTAACTGCCCTGAGTTTTCCTGTCTAATTGCTACTTGTTGTCAGTAGCAATTGCTTACAGTTGGGTGATGAAATATATAGACATTTGAACAAAATTAACCTCTGTATTTCACTTGATACCTGTTTTCCTCACTTTCTAAAATTAGTTAAGTGTTTGTAAGCATTGTGTTCAACAGTAATACAAGAAAACAAATGATAAGGATTCAGGCTGGGTGCATTGGTTCATGTCTGAAGCGGTAAAACCTCATATACCCAGTCTGGGCCACAGAGCCAAGGCCCTTTCGCTAAAAAAATTTAAAATAACTTTTTAAAACTCAGTGAAACAGGGACATTTAATTTTGAGGTTCTGCTTCCTTTCACATAAAGTAGTAAACAGAGAATATTAGTAATAAGCCTTGATTATAATCCTGATAAACTCAGAGGTTAGCATGTAATTCATTTAGAGTTCTAAACATAGATAGGTTGTAAATCTTGTTTGTATGATAATTCTACATCTAAATGTACAGCATACACATTTATACTGTGCCTTCCTATGCCTGCATTAGACACATGTGCCATTTAGCATTTATAGCTGCTCACATGGGTACTATATATTCATTAACCTCCAAATCTGCAGTTATACTAATTCCTAGTCAGAATCATCCCATTATCTACTTTTCTAATCTTCTCCCAAGTCAAAGTACTGTTAGAGAAAATAAGACTCATCCTCTCTTGGTCTAAATTCACATGGTTTTCTAATTTCAGTTAGGGTTATTACTGGCAGACAGTAATCCTTTCATAGCACTTTCCAAAGGGGCTATTTCAGGTCTCTTCAAATTAAAATTTTACCTTTTGCTCATAGCCAATGACACTGCCTCCTGCTTTATTGAGGTCCATAATCTCTACCTCAAACCTGTCCACAAAACTGTCTTGCTTTGCCCCTTTTCATTAAATGCCAGCACTCTTCCTTCTAGATCTTTCTTTCTGAATTCTCTTCATTTAACCAAATCTTCAATTTTTCCCTCTTACAATCACCTTTTCTGTAATTTACAATAGGCATAAAGGCCAGGCATGGTGGCTCAACCTGTAATCCTAGCCCTCTGGGAGGCCGAGGTGGGTGGATTGCCTGATCCAGAGCAAGACCTCATCTCTAAAAATAGTCAGACGTTGTGGTGGGCGCCTATAGTCCCAGCTATTTGGGAGGCTGAGTCAAGAGACTCACTTGAGCCCAAGAGTTTTTGGTTGCTGTGAGCTGTAACATCACGGTACTTTACCAAGGGTGACAAAGTGAGACTCTTGTCTCTAAATAAATAAATAAATAAATATAAAATAAAAAATACAATAGAGATAAATCCACTCTGAAAAACCATAATTTAACTTTAAAGTCCTGCTGCTAGCTCCTTAATTCTCTTCTTACTCTTTCATTTTTCTTCTCTCTCTCTCTTTTTTTTACTCCTTTTTCACTTACTCTTTCGTATGAAACCCTTTTGAGAAGACCAGGCCCAGTGCCTTATGCCTGTAATCCCAGCACTTTTTGGGAGGCTGAGGTGGGAGAACCACTTGAGGCCAGGAGTTTGAGACCATCCTGAGCAAGAATGAGGCCTTATCTCTATAAAAAATAGAAAAATAAACTGGGTGTGGTGGTGTACACCTATAGTCCCAGCTACTTGGGATGCAACAGAATCATGTAAGCGCAGGAATTTGAGGTTGTAGTGAGCTATGATGACATTGCTACACTCTAGCCCAGTGGTTCTCAACCTGTGGGTTGTGACCCCTTTGTAACAATGAAAATACATCACAGCCTTAGGAAGGTTGAGAACCACTGCTCTAGCCTAAGCCACAGGGTAAGAACCTGTCTTTAAAAAAAAAAAAGAAAGAAAGAAAGAAACCAAAATTTTTTTTTTGGTATTTTTTTTGCATTTTTTTTTTTTTTTTTTTTGGTAGAGACAGAGTCTCATTTTATCCCCCTCGGTAGAGTGCTGTGGCGTCATAGCTCACAGCAACCTCCAACTCCTGGGCTCAGGTGATTCTCTTGCCTCAGCCTCCTGAGTAACTGGGACCACAGGCGCCTGCCACAATGCCCAGCTATTTCTTGTTATAGTTTGGCCGGGGCCGGGTTTGATAGTAATCCACTCGAATATTTTTGTAACTTTTGGTTAATTACTCTTTTACTTTTCTTTTTTTAGGGAAAATGAATATAATTTACTAAGACTCCTCAAGATATACATTGAATTACATTATAACCAAGGCAAAATGTAGTGGGCAGTTAGGCATTTCTTACTATAAGAGTCTGCAGCGACTTTTCATATTTGACCTCAGATGTTTAAAGTGTGTTTTTAATTCTTTACCAAAACAAAGGATACTTATTAGTACATTGTTGCATTAATGATGCAGACTATTAAGAAAATAGACATGTCTGGTTTATTACTACATTGAAGTCATCTTCTGTACATTTTGTGATCTCAGGCGTTCTGCAGCAAATTATAGACGTATGATATGATCGAATTTCTCTCTGTTTTTTTTTTTTTTTTGAGAGGTGGTCTTACTTTGTCACATTTGGTAGAGTGCTGTGGCATCATAGCTCACAGCAACCTTAAACTCCTAGGCTCAAGAGATTCTCTTGCCTCAGCCTCTCAAGTAGCTGGAACTGCAGGTGCCTGCCACATGCCTGGCTAGTTTTTAGAGACAAGGTCTTGCTCTTGCTCAGGCAGTCCACCTGCCTTGGCCTCCCAGAGTGCTAGGATTACAGGTGTGAGCCCACCATGCCTGGCTAAATCTTCTTTTTGAGGTTAAGATGACACATAAACTCTGCGCCCCTAGCTCAGTGGCTAGGGTGCTGGCTAAATACAGCAGGGCTGGCAGGTTCAAACCTGGTCCAGGCCTGCTAAACAGCAGTGACAACTACAACAAAAAAAAATAGCCTGGCGTTATGGCGGGCACCTGTCGTCCCAGCTCCTTGGGAGGCTGAGGCAAGAGAATTACTTAAGCCCAAGAGTTTGAGGTTGCTGTGAGCTGTGATGCCCCAGCACTCTAATGAGGGTGACATAATGAGACTCTGTCTTAAAAAAGAAAAAAAAAGATGAAACATAGAATAACAGGGACTGTTTGGTTGACAAAGTTTGACTGCAGAAAGAAAAGAATAAATAATAGGCATTGGTTGGAAGGTTAGACTGATTAATAGTTTAGGTTACAGAAAATTAAAAGATAATTTTTAAACTTTATTTTTTAAATACTACAATTTGGGGCAGTGCCTATGGCTCAATGGGTAGGGCACCAGCCCCATATACTGAGGGTGGTGGGTTTGAACCCGGCTCCAGCCAAACTGCAACAAAAAAATAGCCAGGTGTTATGGTGGGCACCTATAGTCCCAGCTATTCTGTCTCTAAAAAAAAAAAGAAATACTACAATTAAAATTTGAAAAACCTTAATAAAAAACCTACTTTAGAATAGGTAAAACTAATTCATATTTAATGTATCAAAGCACTAATCTAAGCAATTCTTGTTTCCACAGAAATTATAGGATAAATATAAATGGATATTTTTTCTTTTTGTAATTTTGTCTCTCCATTGATTCCAAGCAGTAACACCTTTAGCACATACCCATCTTATTTGCCATTGTAGAGCATGGCTAAGCATGGAATACATCAGCAGGATTCCCAGATGCTTCCATGTGACTCTGATGTTAAAGACTTGATAGCAACAGTTCTGGCAGTGTGGCTGGATTACTTGAATTTGGGCTTCAACATTTGCTAGCTGATACTTAACTCTCTACTGTGCATACATATGGTCACAGCAGACCAAGAGCATGATTTGGGAGTTTATTCTATTTTCTTTTCTTTTTTTTTTGAGACAAGAATCTCACTGTGTCACCCTCAGTAGAGTACTGTGGCATCACACAGCTCACAGCAACCCCAAACTCTTGGGCTTGAAGTGGTTCTCTTGCCTCAGGCTCCCCATAGCTGGGTCTACAGGTGCCCATCAAAACTCCCAGCTATTTTTTGTTGTAATTGTCATTGTTATTTAGCAGGCCCAGGCCAGGTTTGAACCCGCCAGCCCTGGTGTATGTGGCCAGTGCCCTAACCGCTGTGCTGAGCCTGAGAGTTTGTTCTAAAATGTTGTATGTAAAGCTGTAGCTCAGACCTACAGAATTAAAAATTGTGTTTTAATATTCACAAGTGATTTGCATACATTTTAGTTCAAGAAGCACTGGCCCCACCTATCTGAGTCTGTTGGCCTGTTGGCTCAATTATCCTTTCCCACTGTGGTACCTGGTGAAGATCTGGCCAAGGTACAGAGAGCTGGGTGCATGCTGAGCAACACCACAGCCGTTACTGAGGCCTGTGCTCTCCTGGTCCACATTTTGACCTGATGTATGCCAAGGGTGCCGTTGTTTGTGTCGTTTATTCAGAAATGATTTTTTTTTTTGCAGTTTTTGGCTAGGGCCGGGTTTGAACTTGTCACCTCTGGTATATGGTGCTGGTGCCCTACTCCTTTGAGCCACAGGTGCCACCCTCAGAAATGATTTTTATCAGATTCATCAATTCAGGTCTAAATTAAACAGATAAACCAGTTAACAGAATACAGGGCACAAAATAATCCCTTGAATGTTGTTCAAATAATAATCAGGTGGTTCATCTGCCAGCCAGATAGATCCCCAACTGTTCTTAATTAAGTAGGTCAAGTATTTACTGTGACAGAGATGCCAGATTGACATTTAAAATATCACTTTTATTGACAATTTAGAGCCACAATGGACAATTTCACAGAACAGAAATAAGGAAGTGTAAAATTGTAGCAAACAGGTTAATACTCCTCACCCTCATCTTCTCCCTCAGCACTATTTGCTCCAACCTCATAATCCTTTTCAAGGGCAGCCATATCCTGATGAGCCTGGGAAAACTCCTTCTTCCATCCTCTCACTCATGGACCAGTGAACAAAGTGGGAGGAGGGTAATTGATGCCAACCTGGAAGCTAGTGGGACACCAATCCACAAACTGAATGCCGTGCTTGGTCTTGATGGTGGCACTTAACAGCATGGACATCTTTGGGAACCACATCACCACAGTACAACAGGTGGCAAGCTATGTTTTTACTGTGGCAAAGGTCACATTTCATCATTTGGTTGGCTGGCTCAAAGCAAGCATTGATAATCTCTGCTACAGTAAGCTCTTCATGGTAGGCTTTCTCAGCAGGGATCACGGGGCATATGTGGCTGGAGGGAAGTGGATGTAGGGATAGGGCACCACGTTTGTCTGGAATTCTGTCAAGTCAACATTTAGGGCTCCATCAAATTAAGGGAAGCAGTGATGGAGAAGACAATCTGGTTAATAAGGCGGTTCAGTGTAGGTTGGATGCCTAACCTACAGGGTTTCTATAACAGATGTCATAGATGCCTTCATTGTCCACCGTGAAGGCACAACCAGTACTCTAGGGTGGTGAGGGTGGTGAGGATGGAGTTGTAGTGCTCAGCTATAGCTGTGGAAATGGGGGAAGGAGGGCTGGGTAAATGGAGAACTCCAGCTTGTACTTCCTACCATAATCAACAGAGAGGCATTCCATCAGCAGAGAGGTGAACCAGAACCAGTTCCCTCCTCAAAGCTGTGGAAAACCAAGAAGTTCTGAAGACTGCACTGGTTGGCCAGCTTGTGAATTTGGTCATTGATCTTGCCAGTAGTGTAGTGTCCACGGAAATAGTTACTGGCAGCATCTTCCTTGCTTGTGATGAGCTGCTTAGGGTGGAAAAGCTAGCAGTAGGTACCAGTGTAAAAACTTCATCAATGACTGTCAGTGCCAAGTCTATAAACACTGCCTGGGTACTGTTTGCTGGCGCCCGTCTCACTGAAGAAGGTGTTGAAGGAGTCATCTCCTTCCCCAATAGTCTTGTCACTTGGCATCTGGCCATTGGGCTGGATGCCATGTTCCAGGCAGTAGAGCTGTCAGCAGGCATTGCCAATCTGAACACCAGCTTGGCCAACACAGGTTGGGATGCACTCACACGTGATGGGGACTTACAGGGCTCTGCGGTGCTGCGTGAGGTGAAGGGACAACAGTGTCTCCCATTAACAGACTACCAAGGAGTCCGAGGGAGAGATCTTAAGTAGAGATTAAAGCACTTTGGTGCTACACTTCACAGTATTTGGTTCCTTTCAGAGACGAGGTCTTACTGTATTGCCCAGTCTTGGTTCAGACTGCTGGGCTCAAAAGATCCTCCCACCTCAACCTCCAAAGTAGCTGGAATTACAGATATACACCCTTGTACCAGGTTCAGAATTTTTTTTGTCAGGCTCAGGATTTTATTTTATTTTTTTGAGACAGCCTCAAGCTGTCCCCCTGGGTAGAGTGCGGTGGCATCATAGCTCACAGCAACCTCCAACTCCCAGGTAAGCCATTCTCCTGCCTCTGCCTCCCAAGTAGCTGGGACTACAGGCGCCCGCCACACACACACCCGGCTATTTTTTGGTTGCAGCCGTCATTGTTGTTTGGCAGGCCCAGCCTGGATTCGAACCCACCAGCTCAGGTGTGTGTGGCGCCACAGCCACCAAGCCAGGATTTTTTTTTTTTTTTTGAGACGGAGTCTCACTGTGTTACCCTTGGTAGAGTGCTATGGTGTCACAGATCACAGCAACCTCAAACTCTTGGGCTTAAGCGATTCTCTTGCCTCAGCCTCCCAAGTAGCTGGGACTACAGGTGCCCACCACAATGCCTGGCTATTTTTTGTTACAGTTGGTCATTGTTGTTTAGCTGGCCTGGCCTGGGCTCGAACCTACCAGCATCGGTGCATGTGGCTGGTGCTGTAATCACTGTGCTACAGGCATAGAGTCCAGGATTTTGTTTTGTTTTTTTTTTTTAAGGTAGTGTAACTTCTTTGGGACGTTCATTTACTCACCTGTAAAATAGGGTGGACCATATTCTTCTGAAGCTTTCATGTGCATGCAGATCACCTGAGTATCTTTTCAAAATACAGACTTTTAGTAGGTCTGAAATGGAGCCTGAGAATCTGCATCTCTAACAGGCTCCCTGGTGATGCTTATTCGTGTAGTCCACAGAACATGTTTTGAGTAACAAGGGCAAGATAGTTTCTTTTGCTCTGTGTTCGGCATAGAATTTGGCCAAATCTAACAAAATCTAGCAAAATCAATTACATGTAAAAATGCCATAATGAGACGAAGGGTACAATGAAGTTTATATTTTATTTAGTAAAGACTTTGGGCTTGGTGCCCATAGGTCAGTGTGTAGGATGCTGGCCACGTACACTGAGGCTGGTAGGTTCCAGCCCAGCCCGGGCCTGCTAAACAACAGTGACAACTGCAATTAAAAAAAAAAAAAAAAGACTTTAGTTGAAAGGAATAAAAATCAGGCTGGGCACAGTGGCTCACGCCTGTAACCCTAGTACTCAGGAGGCCAAGGCAAATGGATTGCTTGCCTGAGCAAGAGCAAGACCCTGTCTCTGAAAAAAAAAAAAAAAAATAGCTGGGCATTGTGGTGGGCACCTGTAGTCCCAGCTAATTGGGGAGGCTGAGGCAAGAGGATTGCTTGAGCCCAAGGCTTTCAAGTTGCTGTGACATCACCTCACTCTACCCAGGGCAAACGGAGTGAGATTCTGTCTCAAAAAAAAAGGCATAAAAGTCAGTTTAAAACAGCACAAAAAATGAGGAAGGTCGTTGTAAGACTATAAGCTCCACTCCCGTAGCTCCATGGTTAGGGCATCAGCCACATACACCGGGGCTGTCAGGTTCAAACCTGGCCCAGGCCTGCTAAAACAACAATGACAACTACAACAAAAAAATAGCTGGGCATTGTGGTGGGTGCCTTGTAGTCCCAGCTACTGGGAAGGCTGAGGCAAGAGAATTGCTTTAAGCCCAAGAGTTTGAGGTTGCTGTGAGCTGTGATGCCACGGTACTCTACTGATGGCAACATGAGACTGTCTCAAAAAGAAAAAGAGAGAGATCATCTTACTGGCATCCATGAGCAAGAAATGAAATATAGCCAGGCTTTGAGGGAAGTGGAAAGTTAGTTAGCAATCAACAAGTAAGTTAGGTTTCCAGGTGTTACTTGGAGTTGGGGGTGGGGGGGGAACAAGTAAGTTAGGCCAGGTGCAGTGGCTCACCCTGGTAATCCTAGCACTTTGGGAGGCTGAGATGAACTGATTGCCTGAGCTCAGGAGTTTGAGTTTGAGTTTGAGACCCTGTCTCTACTAAAAATAGAAAAACTAACTGGGCACCTATAATCCCAGCTACTTGGGAGGCTGAGGCAAGAAGATTGTTCAAGTCCAAGAGTTTGAGGTTGCTGTGAGTTATGACACCATGTCACTCCACTCAGGGCAACAGAGTGAGATTGTGTCTCAAAAGACAAATAAAAAAAACAAGTAGGTTAGCTCCATGTCCCATTTCTGCTTCTTTGGGTTTCTGTTCCAACCTCTCTTGTCTTTTCTGGTACATGTCTTTGGCTTACCATGTTATTGATTGTGGCCTCTACTGTTTGACATTTTAGCCCCAAGAACCACTACTCCTTGATAAACAATTTTCTTTTTCTTAGTTCAAGTTTTCAAGAGAAAATCTGGTCAGCCAGTAATGAATTGTTTTTACTTGGGTCAAGTGTCCAGCTTTGGACCTACATTGAATACAGTTACTGAAACTGGCCCATTTGAAGGACAAGAGAAAGTTCTCAGGGAAGGAAGATGGAGGTAGAGCAGGCAATGACACCTATCTCATACATCTCTATAAACTGATGGAGAAGAATTTTCTAAGTATAGACAGTTAAGGATACTTCGTTAAAAGCTTATATGAAAGCCAAATGGACAGTAGTCGATAGAGGGTTAGTACAGTGATGGATTCTTAGGGAACAAAAAAGTAATAAAATCCTGCTTATAGTATACATAATATTAAATCTTCTGAGTGTTCTCAGTGTATATCCGGGATAATGGTAGATGCAGGCAATAAAAATTGCGTCTCCCACTCGTACCTCTTCCCTAGTGAGCACTGGGTTAAGCTGTCCTGCTCTCCCCGTTGTGGACTGCTTCCAGGCAGAACAGCCCTGCTCATTCTTGTGCTTGCTTAGCTCTGGATCTTGTTCCACTTTTATCTTTCTCTTTTTTTTTTTTTTTTCCGCTTAACACAGAGTCTCACTATGTCACCCTTGGTAGCGTGCCGTGACGTCATAGCTCACAGCAACCTCAAACTCCTGGGCTCAATTGATTCTCTTGCCTCAGCCTCCCAAGTAGGTGGGAGGCTACCACAGCCTGCCACAATGCCCAGCTATCTTTTGTTACAGTTATCATTGTTGTTTAGCTGGTCCAGGCTGAGTTCGAACTTGCCACCCTCAGTGTATGTGGCTGGTGCCTTAACCACTGTGCTACAGGTGCCGAGCCCACTTTTATCTTTCCTATAATTTTTTTTTTTTTTGGAGACAGAGTCTCACTATGTCACAGTCAGCAGAGTGCTGTGGCATCACAGCTCACAGCAACCTCAAACTCTTGGGCTTAAGCAATTCTCTTGCCTCAGCCTCCCAAGTAGCTGAGACTACAGGTGCCCTCCACCATGCCTGGCTATTTTTTTTTTTTTTTTTTGTAGAGACAGAGTCTCACTTTATAGCCCTCGGTAGAGCCGTGGCATCACACAGCTCACAGCAACCTCCAACTCCTGGGCTTAAGCAATTCTCTTGCCTCAGCCTCCCGAGTAGCTGGGACTATAGGCGCCCGCCACTGGCTATTTTTTTATTACAATTATCATTGTTGTTTAGGAGGCCTGTGCTGGGCTCAAACCCGCCAGCTTTGGTGTATGTGGCCAGCGCCCTACTCACTGAGCTATAGGCGCTGAGCCTCTTTCATGTAATTTTTTTTTTTTTTTTTTTGTAGAGACAGAGTTTCACTTTACTGCCCTCGGTAGAGTGCCATGGCGTCACAGGGCTCACAGCAACCTCCAGCTCTTGGGCTTATATGATTCTCTTGCCTCAGCCTCCCGAGCAGCTGGGACTACAGGTGCACGCCACAACGCCCGGCTATTTTTTTGTTGTTGTAGTTTGGCCGGGGCTGGGTTTGAACCCACCACCATCGGTATATGGGGCTGGTGCCCTACTCACTGAGCCACAGGCGCCGCCCTCTTTCATATAATTTTTAAGGTAACATTGAGATTACCTGAAGAGGAAATGCAAGTGTTCTCCTATTCTGGGAATCACAGACAGAGAGCCACTCAAAACATTTGAGCTTCAACTTTATATTCCAAAGGCTTTGGTATAAAGAGAAAGTATAACATTCTCTAGTTGCACTTGTGAATATCTGTGTTCTTAAGACAGGTGAAGTAATTGTCAGATTATCTCATATTTCCAAAAAGGCCATTCTCTGTATGCTGTCAGCTCCTCGTATAGAGATAAAAAATTGAGAGTCAGTGATTGCATTAGAACAATGTTTCCACCCCTCCCTACCCTTTTGGCTTATCGACACATCAGTGCTATAAATTCTAGTCTTCTGGAATTTTCCATGCTTCTAAAATGTATATATTCTCCAGGGCAGCTCTTGTGGCTCAACGGAGTAGGGCGCTGGCCCCATATGCCAGAGGTGGCGGGTTCAAACCCAGCCCTGGCCAAAAAAATAAAACTACAAAAAAAAAATGTATATATTCTCCCAAAACTAGCATGTCCAATTAGTCAACTGCAAATACTACTTAGTACTTCATGTCACAGTGTTTTGGAAAAAGTGTGAACAGCTTTCTAGGAGGAAAGCACTTAGGGAAATTATTTACTGGCTTGGAATATTGTTTTCCTTTATATTTATCTTAATTATCCCTTTTTTTTTTTTTTTTCCCTTCAGAAAAAGCCCGGGCAGAAGCTGGATCAGCAAGAATGTCACTCCTTATATTGGTGTCCATTTTCTTGTCTGCAGCTTTTATTATGTTTTTGGTGTATAAAAATTTTCCTCAGCTTAGTGAGTAAGTATGATGAGAGGAGTGTCTAGAAACTTATAAGAGGAAGGTGGATTAAAAGTTAAAATTTTAATGTCTTTCAAAAATTTTTAAAAATATAACTATAATAAGAAATATATTTTTTTGGTTGGGTGTGGAGCCTCTGGGAGGCTCAGGCGGTTAGATTACTTGAGCTCAGGAGTTTGAAACAAACCTGAGCAAGACCAAGACACTGTCTCTACTAAAAATAGAAAAACTAGCTGGGTGTTTTGGTGGGCTTTTATAACCCCAGCTTCTTTTTGTGTGTGTGTGTGGGGGGGGTTTTGTGTGTGTGTGTGTGTGTGTGTGTGTGTGTGTGTGGTTTTTGGCCAGGGCTAGGTTTGAACCCGCCACCTCCGGGATATGAGACTGGCGCCCTACTCCTTGAGCCACAGGCACTGCCCTAACCCCAGCTTCTTCAGAGGCAGAGAACAGAGGATTGCTTGAGCCCAGGAGTTGGAGGTTTCCGTGAGCTGGGCAGAGGCCCAGGCAACAGAGCAAGACTCTGCCTCAAAAAAACAGAAATAAAAGGGAAAAAAAAGCTAAAGTTTCATGAAACAGATGATATTTTATGTTCATTTTAGTTTTGTGTGTGGGTTTTTTTTTTGAAACAGAGTCTCACTTTGTTGCCCTGGGTTGAGTGCAGCGGTGTCACAGCTCACAGCAACCTCAAACTTTTGGGCTTAAGTGATTCTCTTGCCTTAGCATCCTGAGTAACTGGGACTACAAGCGCCCGCCATAACAGCCTAGCAGGCCGGGTCTGGTTTCAAACCCACCAGCCCTGGTGCATGTGGCCTGCCCTCTACCCACTGAACTAGGGGTGCTGCGAAGTTCTTTTTAGTTTTTAATGTTAGCAGGGACCAAGTGCATTGTTTACAGTCCGTAATAGATACTGACTTGCAGTTTGAATGAGACATAGTAGTATTCTCTGCTTTTCCTCTTTTTCTGTTCCTATTTTTCTCTTTCCTCGTTTTCCTTGTTTGTGATCAAATTTTCACCTGCTTCTGAAGGCTGGGTGCAATGGCTCATGCCTGTATTTCTAGCACTCTGGGAGGCCGAGGAGGGTGAATTGCCTAGAGCTCAGGAGTTCAGAGACCAGCCTGAACCAGAGCAAGACCTCATCTCTAAAAATTCCAGGGCATTGTGGCAGGCGCCTGTAGTCCCAGATACTCGGAAGGCTGAGGCAAGAGAATTGCTTAAGCCCAAGAGTTTGAGGTTGCTGTGAGCTGTGATGCTACGGCACCCTACTAAGGGTGACAAAGTGAGACTCTGTGTCAAAAAAATTAATTAATTAATTAAAAACAATTTTTACCTGTTTCTATTCACCTATTTACTTACATACCACGTTCATCTCTTAGCTATTTTTCTTTTCCCAGTTTTATGACAATCACATAGTCTGAATAGGTACTTTTACCATTAAATTGATCTTTTTTTTGTTTGTTTGTTTTTTTTTTTGTAGTTTTTGGCCAGGGCTGGGTTTGAACCCACCACCTCTGGCATATGGGGCCGGCACCCTAACCCTTTGAGCCACAGGCGCTGCCCCATTAAATTGATCTTTTAAAAACTGTGTATCAAGTATGTATTGACAATTTCTTAGCTAAAACTTTGGTATAGAATGTATTTCAGAATTCAAAAATTTTTCTCTTTTGGAAAGCTCAAGGAACGTACCCTATATATTATGTGATACTTCTAGCAGGTAGCATCCCGTAATCAAATACATTAGTATTTTTAGTGAGAAATCTGCATAGAGGCACTAAACATGATAAAAGACTACATAAATGTGGGTCAATTTTTGCTAACAAACTAAAGAACTTCTGGTTTTCAGAATTTTTATCATACTTACTTATTTATTGTTTGGGACAGGGTCTTGCCCTGTCTCCTTGGCTAGAGTGCACTGACAGCATCATAGCTCACTGCAACCTCAAACTCCTGGGCTCAGACTTTTGCCTTAGCCTCCCAAGTAGCTGGGACTACAGGTGTACACCACTACATTCATTTCCTTCCTTCCTTCCTCCCTCACTCCCTCCCTCCCTTCCTTCCTCCCTCCCTCCCTCCCTCCTTCTCTTCCTCTCTTCCTTCCTTCCTCTCTCTCTCTCTTTCTCTCTCTCCTTCTTTCTCTCTTCCTTCCCTTCCCCTTCTCTTCCCTTTCCCTTTCCTTTCCCTTTTCCTTTCATTTTTCCTTTCCTTTTCTTTCATTGTAGAGATGGTGTCTGGCTCTTGCCTGAGCTGGTCTTAAACTCCCAGCCTCAAGCAGTTGTCCTTAAACTCTCAAAATTATAGGCGTGAGCCACCATACCTGGCCAGAATATTTTTAATTTTAGGGAAGAGATTGTGGACCTGGAACATATTTTAGGAGGGCAGAATTTCTCAGGACTATTAAACCATAGTAATGCCATCCTGATAATAATTGTAGATTACTAAAGGATGACTAAAATGAAGTTAGACTTATAGCCCGGTGTGATAATAGATAACTGTGAAATGTGATTTCAAGGTATGAGAATGTTCATAGTTAAACTTAATTGTTTTTAGTTTAATATTTTGATTTCTTACATCCACATAAATGCCTTAGAGAGGGGTAGCATGTTATATTGTTAATCTTAGTATAATTGAATTTAGATTCTTTCTGGTTTTGATGAAGGAGTAGGCAATAAAGAGCTGACTGAAAGAGGGAAAGAATAGACTGTCTTTGCTGCCGGTTTGCTCTGAGAATAATAAAATAATGTTGTTTACAAAGCTTTTGTATTCTGCTTATCTGTGTGTGTGTGTGCGCACGCGCACACACTTATGCATGCCCGTGCATTCACATACCTTGAGAGTCTTTTTTAGTTCTTACATTTTATAAATGCATAGCTATTTTACTGTGCCAGGTATTTTTATAGGACTTAAGAAAGCAGCACCCTATTGTTGTTCTGCAGAATGAATTAAATTTTAGCATGGAAACAAATGAGTGTAATATACAAAAATTATTTGATGTTTTCATAAACAAGAAATCAGTTCCAAACAAAGTGCCAAGTAAAGTAAAATTTAATAGAAAGGGAAAAGTGTTTAAGTTTTTTCTTAATTTTGAGAAAAGGTATGAACTGTGAGAAAAGGTATTTGAGAAAAGGTATGAACTGTGAATTCATTTGAGAAAAGGAATGAACTGTGAATTCATTATAGTTTTTATATAATTTCCATTGTAAACTGTTATTGTCTTTAATTTATCATGAGGGTTACCCAAAATGATGGTGTATATGTTTTTAATATTCTAACATCAGAGGTTCATTTCTCATGTTTAAAATTTATACCAATGTTGGAGCAAATGCCTTTAATCTTTAGTTTGGGTCATCCTGAACTTTCATATATGAATCACATATCATGAATTATATTAAATTATATTATGAATCACATATATATGGATTATATTAAATTATATTAAATTTGTTATTGAAAAAATAAATTGTAGACTTTTGAGCTAAAAATCGCTAATATGGACTTGATGTATTACAGACCAAGTCTTCAAATCATTTTGGATAAAACTTCATGATTTGAACTTGACGTAAATATTAGTTATCTTGGAAAAATTCTGTTTTAAAATTTTTCACTTTATTTCTTTAGAGAAGAAAGAGTAAATATGAAGGTTCCCAGAGATATGGATGATGCCAAGGCTTTAGGAAAAGTTTTATCCAAATACAAGGACACCTTTTATGTTCAAGTACTTGTAGCTTACTTTGCTACATATATTTTGTATCCTTTTAAATGAAAATGTTTTCTAATTTTTTTTCAAGAAAAGGTTTAAAAGTCTGCTGTTTGAGTATGCATAACTATTTTTCCTCTTAAAATTTGTTAATGTAACAATATTTTAAAAATACTGAAAAATTAAAATGGAAAAAAATCTCACTTTAATCCTGTCTTCCCAACTCAATTATATTTACTTCTGAATATTTATTAACAGATGTTTTATGTTCTGTATATTTCATTTATATACTTTTCTTTTCTTCCACATTATTCAAGATGTTTATCCATTTTATTTATAAGTTTGTTAACTGATTATTTTTTATTTTTTATTTTTTGTAGGGACATTTCACTTTATTGCCCTCCGTAGAGTGCCGTGGCATCACACAGCCCACAGCAACCTCCAACTCCTGGGCTTAGGCGATTCTCCTGCCTCAGCCTCCCGAGTAGCTGGGACTACAGGCGCTCGCCACAACGCCCGGCTATCTTTTTGTTGCAGTTTGGCCGGGGCTGGGTTTGAACCCACCACCCTCGGTATATGGGGCCGGCGCCCTGCTCACTGAGCCACAGATGCCGCCTGTTAACTGATTATTTTAATCTAAATAATTATTTTGAGTATTTTTAAAAGTGTTCTCTTAGGTTTAAAGGTATAATTAACTTTTAATTTTTTTCTTTTATAAATGTGTTATAAATCTCCTTTGTGCATTATTTTTTTCTTCCATTGAATTATTTTTTGAAAAGATAATTGGCCATTCAAAGAAATGAATGTTTTTTTGAGACCAAGTCTCACTTTGTCACCCTTAGGAGAGTGCTGTGGTGTCACAGCTCACAGCAACCTCAAACTCTTGGGCTCAGGCAATTCTCTTGCCTCAGCCTCCAGAGTAGCTCGGACTATAGGCGCCCGCCACAATGCCCAGCTAGTTTTTCTATTTTTAGTAGAGACAGGGTCTTACTCTTTTTTTTTCTCGTAGAGACAGAGTCTCACTGTACCTCTGGTAGAGTGCCGTGGCGTCACACGGCTCACAGCAACCTCTAACTCTTCGGCTTACGCGATTCTCTTGTCTCAGCCTCCCGAGCAGCTGGGACGACAGGCGCCCGCCACAACGCCCGGCTATTTTTTTTTTGTTGTTGCAGTTTGGCCGGGGCTGGGTTTGAACCCGCCACCCTCGGCATATGGGGCTGGTGCCCTACTCACTGAGCCACAGGCGTTATAGTTCTTGCTATATTCAGTATGTTCCTTTGTTTTATAGAAATGGGTGTTATATTTTAACTAGTCAGAGAAATAGCTTTATTCTGTTCTCTTTATTTTTTGTTCTCATGAAATTATGTATCTTTTATTCTTATACAACCTGTTTTCCACATCTTCCCAGTTAATAAAGGATATTACCTCTTGATGTTGTGAAGATAATTTATTATCCTTTTAAAAACGGTTTTTGTATGTATTTAAGAGACGGGGACTTGCTCTGTCATCCATGGTGGAATGCAGTGGTGCCATAGCTCACCACAACCCTGAATGCTCTGCTTAGGTGATTCTCCCCCCTCAGCCTCCCAAGTAGCTGGGATGATAGGCATGTCCCACCACTAGCTTTTAATTTTAAAAGGCAAATTAGTTAATTTATTAATTCTGTCAAGGTATTTGTATTCTTTATTTTTTTAATTTTTATTTTTTTTATTAATTAATTAATTAATTTATTTTTGAGACAGAGTTTCACTCTGTCACCCTGGGTAGGGTGGCATGGCACCATAACTCATAGTAACCTCAAACTCTTGGGCTCAAGTGATCCTCTTGTCTCAACCTCCCAAGTAGCTGGGACTACAGGCAACTGGAGATTTTTTTTTTTTTGCAGTTTTTGGCCAGGTCTGGGTTTGAGCCCATCACCTCCGGCATATGGGTCTGGCGCCCTACTCCTTTGAGCCACAGGCACTGCCCGCACCTGGCGATTTTTTTTAAGAGATAGGGTCTCATCTCGCTCTGGCTCAGGCTAGTCTCAAACACCTGAGCTTAGCAGTCAACCTGTTCGGCCTTCCAAAGTGTTGGGATTATAGGTGTGAGCCACTGCACCTGGTATGGTATTTGTATTCTTGCTGTTTTTATTTCCTGAATTTCTTTTGGTTTGTTGGGCTTTTCAACTAAAATTCTGTTTTCCTATAAAACTTGATAGCATTTCTTTTCTTAGATTTATATTGGATAAGATATTATGCATGTCTCTGTAGTTAACCTCCTTATGCAAATATTTTTAGTGTATACATAAACAATTGGAAAAAATTATTCCTGGCATAAGTAGTTTAGTGACAGGTATGTTTTACAAGAGCTTTTCTTGCTCATAGAAACATGACCTCTTGGCTTGGTGCCTGTGGCTCAAGCGGCTTGGCTCAGTGCCTGTGGCTCAAGCAGCTAAGGCACCAGCCACATACACCTGAGCTGGCAGATTTGAATCCAGCCCAGGCCGGACAAACAACAATGACGGCTGCAACCACAAAATAGTCGGGCGTTGTGTTGGGCACCTGTGGTCCCAGCTACTTGGTAGGCTGAGGCAAGAGAATTGCTTAAGCCCAGGAGTTCAAGGTTGCTGTGAGTTCTGATGCCATGGCACTTAGCCAGACAGCTGAGGCTCTGTCTCAAAAAAAAAAAAAAAGAAAAGAAAAGAAATGTGACCTCTCTACTCACATGGGGAAGATGCATTTGTTTTTAGGTTGTGTGCTTTATGTAAGTACTTTATCATTATCCTCCCTATTTATTATAAAAAATTCAAATTTGAGGACAGCGCCTGTGGCTCAGTCGGTAAGGTGCCGGCCCCATATACTGAGGGTGGCTGTTTCAATCCCGGCCGGACTGCAACAACAACAAAAAAATAGCCGGGTGTTGTGGCGGGCGCCTGTAGTCCCAGCTACTTGGGAGGCTGAGGCAAGAGAATCACTTAAGCCCAGGAGTTGGAGGTTGCTGTGAGCTGTGTGAGGCCACGGCACTCTACCGAGGGCCATAAAGTGAAACTCTGTCTCTACAAAAAAAAAAAAAAATTCAAATTTGGGGAAAATTTAGGGGATAATTATTATGTACCTGTCTTTTCGACAGGCAGTTTGGGGCAGCTATTTGTAAAGTAATTCAATTGTTCATAACGCTGTTTTTGAGAAATCCATAATTGCTTCCTTTTCCCATTAATTCCATTTTGTCACCTGTCTGAAAACCTGTGTTAAGCTCACAGGTTATTTTGCCTTTATAATATTTGTACTTTAATCATAAATTGAAATATTTTCCCCAAATAAGACACAAAGCTGGTTCATCTTTTTCATTCGTCTTTTACAATAGATTTTTGTGAATATCTTGTAAAAGAGACCTATAATTTCTATCTACTTCAGAAAGTCATCTTTTTTTGTCCCAGTTTGTGTCTCAGGTTTGGGAGAGTTACATGGCAAAGAATAAAGGGATGTCCACTCATCTGGCCAATTAGCCCACTTAAACTAAATTAATCTTGTTAATCTATGTGATAGTAATTTGGTAGGCTCATTGTCTTAATATCCATGTGAACTTTAGTAGAAAAGAAACTGCCTTAAAAAAAAAAAAATTTACCTATCTTGCAGAAGGTAAATTGAAAGTACAGGAATAGGTTATTATAAAATACATTTTGGTTAAAAATTTTAAATTATTAATATTGTCAATTCAGATTTTATCAGACATTGTTAGTGTAACAATTACTTGGTTTTTTTTTTTTTTTTTTGTAGAGACAGAGTTTCATTTTATTGCCCTCGGTAGAGTGCCGTGGCATCCAGCTCACAGCAACCTCCAACTCCTGGGCTTAGGCGATTCTCCTGCCTCAGCCTCCCAAATAGCTGGGACTACAGGCGCCCGCCACAATGCCCAGCTATTTTTTTTTCTGTTGCAGTTTGGCCCGGGCTGGGTTTGAACCCGCCACCCTCGGTATATGGGGCTGGCGTCCTGCTCACTGAGCCACAGGCGCCGCCCGTAACAATTACTTGTTAACAGTTAACAATTACTAGGCTGGTGTGGTAGCTCACGTCTGTAATTCTAGCACTCTTGGGAGGCCAAGGAGGGTGGATTGCCAGAGCCAGACCTGATCTCTAAAACATAGAGCCAGGTGTTGTGGCAAGCATCTATAGTCCCAGCTACTTGGGTGGCTGAGGCAAGAGAATCACTTGAGCCTAAGTGAAGGTTGCTGTGAGCTGTGATGCTATGGTACTCTAATGAGGGCAACAAAGTGAGACTCTGTCTCAAAAAAGAAAAAAAAGTTAACGGTTACTTAGTAATGATTTCACAGTAATGTTTTAAATTATTTATAAGATAATCATCAGGGCGGCGCCTGTGGCTCAGTGAGTAGGGCGCCGGCCCCATATGCCGAGGGTGGTGGGTTCAAACCCAGCCCCAGCCAAATTGCAACAAAAAAATAGCCGGGCGTTGTGGCGGGCGCCTGTAGTCCCAGCTGCTTGGGAGGCTGAGGCAAGAGAATCACGTAAGCCCAAGAGTTAGAGGTTGCTGTGAGCCGTGTGAGCCATAGCACGCTACCTGAGGGCAGGACAGTGAGACTCTGTCTCTACAAAAAAAAATAATAATAATAAATAAATAAATTTCTATGGCATTAAAAAAAAAAAAAAGATAATCATCAAAGCCAAATTTTCTGTATATGCTTTTGACTCTTAAGCTGTCAATGTTAAAAAGGTACTTAATTTTTTGTCTGGGCTCAGTGGCTCATGCCTGTAATCCTAGTACTCTGGGAGCCTGAGGCAGGTGGATCACCTGAGTTCAGGAGTTTGAGACCAGCCTGAGCAAGAGGGAGATCCCATCTCTAGTAAAAATAGAAAAACTGAGGCAAGAGGATAACTTGAGCCCAGGACCTTGAGGTTTCTGTGAGTTACAATGTCACGGCATCTTACCCAGGGGGACACAGTGAGACTGTGTCTCAAAACAAGAAAAATACTTACTTTTAAATGCAGTAAGCAAATAAGAAAGAGTATCTTAGGATATATATCAAAGTTTTGGTTTTACAAGTACAGTGCTGATAAATAGAAGTACATTGTGAGCCATATTTTAATTAAGTGCTAATTATATGTGAAGTACAGATCTAATGCTTTGAGTATTCAAAAGCAGAATTGTTTCCAACTGGAATAACAGGAATGATAGGTAAAAATACAGTAAGATCCTTATAGACAGAGCAAGTGTAGAACAGAACTTAGATACATAGCTTCACTGAAGCTGAGTTTCATACAGGATGAGGTCTAATCCTCACTAATTTGTGTAGTAATCACCAAAAGAAGATTACTAAGAAAATGTCATTAATTTTGGCTATGAAGAAGTTTGAGTAGAATGATAGATGGATAAATGAGATTGTACAGAACAAGGCGGGAATCTCCTGTGAGAAAGTGAAAATTAGGGACAGTAATCAGTACAATACCCTGGTTAAGAAAACTTAGATTTGGGGCACCGGCCACATGTACCAGGGCTGGTGAGGTTCCAACCCGGCCCAGGCATGCAAACAAACAACAACAAAAAAAATAGCTGGGCGTTGTGGTGGCTGCCTGTAGTTCCACCAGCTACTTGGGAGGCTGAGGCAAGACAATCACTTGAGCCCAAGAGTTAGAGGTTGCTGTGAGCTATGATGCTACGGCACTGTACAGAGGGTGACAAAGTGAGACTGTGTCTCAATTTTAAAAAAGAAGAAAAGAAAAGTTATATTTATTTTAAATTTAGAAGCATCTGAGGGATCCTGTGAAAGAGCAGGTAGTTGAAGATGAAAGAATACAGGAGGAAGAAGGAAAAGATTGAAATGAAAACATGGGGCGGCGCCTGTGGCTCAGTTTGTAAGGCGCTGGCCCCATATACCGAGGGTGGCGGGTTCAGGCCTGGCCCCAGCTGAACTGCAACCAAAAAATAGCTGGGCGTTGTGGCAGGCGCCTGTAGTCCCAGCTACTCGGGAGGCTGAGGCAAGAGAATCACTTAAGCCCAGGAGTTGGAGCTTGCTGTGAAGCTGTATGATGCCATGGCACTCTACCAAGGGCCATAAAGTGAAACTAACTGTCTCTACGAAAAAAGAAAACATGACTAAAATGGAAACTAGATGAAAAAGGAGAGCAGTTATATATTAAACTGTTAATATAATTTTATTTGTAATATTGATATATGATATAATCTCGTGATAATTTCTATGTTTAAACTTTTTTCTGAAATGTTAGATTTGGTTTTTTAAATTCCATTTATTTATGTTTTAATCCTTAACTTAGAAGTTACCAGCTTGCAAACATTTGCTATTCCAGGCTCTATATTTCTCAGTATACTCTCAGGGTTTCTTTATCCCTTTCCACTAGCCTTATTTCTTGTCTGTTTGGTAAGTATATAAAGTGAAATTAGAAGACTGGAAAAAGTTTTAAATGGGATGATGAGGATAATGATGGCATCTTAATCCCATTAGTCTATATAAGCATGAGCTCATTATTTTAAGAGGAGTTAATGGTAAAGTGATTAGGGCAGGGCCTGTCCCTCAGTGAGTAGGGCACTGGCCCCATATACTTAGGGTGGTGGGTTCAAACCTGGCCTGGCCCTGGCCAAACTGCAACAAAAAAAATAGCCCAGGCGTTGTGGCGGGCGCCTGTGGTCCCAGCTACTTGGGAGGCTGAGCAAGAGAATCACTTAAGCCCAAGAGCTGGAGGTTGCTGTGAGCTGTGACGTTACAGCACTCTACTGAGGGCGACCAAGTGAGACTCTTGTCTCTAAAAAAAAGTAAAGTGATTATCTGTTGAAGTCCCTCCATAAGGATATATTATACTTCGTTTGTTTTTTCTAGAACAGTGGTATTATAAAGTTAGTTGAAAAAAAAAATAATAAAGTTAGTTGAATTTATAAGCTCTCTTTTAGCTTTTCTTTCCTGTTGTGTTTGTAGCTGGGGTAGTCCAAGAGCGTATAATGAGTGAAGTCCCAGGGCTGGAGGTGGTGTTTTCAAGCATAACAAGTGAAAAAAAAATTGCCTCCTGAAATTTTATTCTTAGGCAAAAGGCTAACATTAATTACTTGGGTAAATCACTGGGAGTAGTCCCAAGTGCCAATTTGTTTTAGCTGGTCTCATTCGAGCTACAATTTGAAAGGACTTTTTATTAAGTGGGTCCTTGTTCTCTACACAAGAGATGCCATGCAGAGTAACTTTCCCGCCCTCAAAAGAAGTAAAGTAGTTGAAGTTTTTCTTAGGTAACTATCTATGTGGATAAGATGGAGAAACTCAAAATGCTTACAGCTTCTTATTTTCTAGTGTTCTGGACTTGGTGCCTCTTTCTGCTATATGCTGTCCTATTTAGTTGGGAGACCAGTTGTGTACAAATACCTAACAGAGAAAGCAGTAAAATGGTCACAGCAGGTAAACATGTATTTTTAAATTACGTAATGTAATTCTTTGGTTAATTCAGAAATAGGCTGGTGTATAGTCTCTATATAAATTAACTCATAAGTTAACTCAGGTAAAAAAAAATTATGGGCTGGGTGTGGTGGCTCATACCTGTAATCCTAGCACCCTGGGAGGCTAATGTGGATGGATTGCTTGAGCTAAGGAGTTGGAGACTGGTCTAAGCAAGAGCAGGACCCTTTCTCTACTAAAAAATAGAAAACTAGCCGGCTGTTTTAGTGAATGCCCAGCTACTTGGGAGGTTCAGGCGAGAGGATCACTTGACCCCAAGAGTTTGAGTTTGCTGTGAGTTACAATGACAGCATGGCACTCTACCCAGTGTGACTGTCTCAAAATATATATATGTGTGTGTGTGTGTGTGTGTGTGTATGTGTATATATATATATATATATATATATATATATATATATATATAATTTTTTTCTTTGTTGCCAAAATAAAATCAAGTGGTAGGCAAATTATTAGAATTTTTGGGACAGAGTCTACCCTTGGCATCACAGCTCACAGCAACCTCAAACTCTTGAGCTTAAGTGATTCTCTTGCGTCAGCTTCCCAAGTAGCTGGGACTATAGGCACCTGCCACAACACCTGGCTATTTTTTGTTGCAGTTGTCATTGTTTAGCTGGCCTGGGCTAGGTTCAAACCCAACAGCCTTGGTGTATGTGGCTGGCGCTGTAACACTATGCTACAGATGCCGAGCTGGCAAATATGAATGTTAATAATTTCAAATACAGGAGGGAGTGGAGGGAGGGGTCTACTTTCACCTAACAGACATGATATAAGTGTATATGGCACACCTTCTGGGTGAAGGACCTAGGTACAATTTGGACTTTACCTAACAAACACAAACAATATAACATAATCATTTGTACCCTCGTATGAATCTGAAATTTAAAAAAATTCAAAACAAATTTTTCATGCCTCTAAGGTTAATTTTAATTCTTTTTCTTATGTTCAATCAGCAGTGAAGTCAAAGCTCAGTATAAAGGCATCCACATAATGGTCACTCATCTATTTTGTGCTGATGCAGCATACTGTCAATAGATCACTGAAAAAATTATCAGCCAAGTCTTAATGCATTTCATCAGTGAGAACAACTGTTAGTATCAGGATCTCTGCAAAGACTAGCAATGATAAATATGTGTTTAAGCACTACTACACAGAAAGGGCTAACATAGTATTGTTAAGAGAATCCTGTTTTTACAAAGAATCAGAATAAACTGCTAAATCTCACAGGGATTTTAGAGATCATCCTGCCTTTCCTCTTTGTTTTATAGATTAGGAAATTAAGAGAAATTAAGTATTTTGCCCTAAATCTTGATCATTTACTATAAAGCAAGAGAACCTGCAGCCTTTAGGAAACTTGTATCCTTCCTGGTCCTTAAGTGTAGCCTGTTGATTAAATTCAAGTTTTGCTTAAAAAATTCTTTTATTACTGTAGTCCCAGCTACTCGGGAGGCTGAGGCAAGAGAATCGCTTAAGCCCAGGAGTTGGAGGTTGCTGTGAGCTGTGTGAGGCCATGGCACTCTACCGAGGGCCATAAAGTGAGACCCTTCTCTACCAAAAAAAAAAAAATTCTTTTATTAGAAGGGGTGCAGGGCGGCGCCTGTGGCTCAGTGGGTAAGGCGCGGGCACCATACACGAGGGTGGTGGGTTCAAACCCAGCCCCGACCAAACTGCAACAAAAAAATAGCCGGGCGTTGTGGCAGGCACCTGTAGTCCCAGCTACTCGGAAGGCTGAGGCAAGAGAATCGCCTAAACCCAGGCATTGGCGGTTGGTGTGAGCTGTGATGCCATGGCACTCTACCGAGGGTGATAAAATGAGACTGTCTCTAAAAAAAGCGGGGGAGGGGGATGCAGCACAGAAAGTTGAATCTTTTCTTGAATCCTTTGGTGTTTAAGAAAAGAATGATCTTTAATCAGAAGCCCACAGGTTCTCCACCCCTGGCTCAGAGCTCTAGTCTAGTGCTCTTTTCATTATTCCATATATGTACTAAATGTTAAAATAGCTTTATATGTAAATATTTCTTTGGCATAGCTATTTTCTATAAGTAACTTATTCAAAGGAAGTATAAAATGTCATCAGTGCTTATATTTAATCAGCTAAATATTTCCATATACTTGTTCAGTCTCATCAACAGTGAATTTATTCATGTAATATATATTGTAATAGCATACAGATTATTTTTAATTGGGGCCTGTATTTGTTGTAATATACCAGTCTATTTTACATGGAGTTAGATGTATTCTGATACACTAGTACATTACATTGTAGGGAGTTAAAGGGATTAAAAAGTTGGCAAGAGCTGGTTGCAGTGGCATGTGCCTGTAGTCCCAGGAGTTGGGAGACTATGGTATGCAATGATTGTAACTGTGAATGGCCACTGTACTCTAACCTGGGCAACATAGTGAAACCCCATCTCTAAAATAAGAAAGTTAAAAGTTGGCTATTTAACCAACTTATATTAGTCACCATATAAGTTTAATTTGGGCATTTTAGGCTTAAAATTACATCTTTAATAGTGTTAACATTGAGCTATGGGTGGTGCCTGTGGCTCAGTGAGTGGGGCGCCGGCCCCATATGCTGAGGGTAGTGGGTTCAAACCCAGCCCCAGCCAAACTGCAACAAAAAATAGCCGGACGTTGTGGCAGGTGCCTGTAGTCCCAGCTGCTCGGGAGGCTGAGGCAAGAGAATCGTGTAAGCCCAAGAGTTAGAGGTTGCTGTGAGCCATGTAACGCCATGGCACTCTACCCGAGGGCGGTACAGTGAGACTCTGTCTCTACAAAAAAATGAACAAAAAACATTGAGCTATTGGGCGGCGCCTGTGGCTCAACGGGTAGGGCGCCGGTCCCATATGCCGGAGGTGGCGGGTTCAAGCCCAGCCCCGGCCAAAAATAAAATAAAAAAAAAACAAAACATTGAGCTATAAAAAACTCAAATCATTTAGTTTTGGTAATGAGTGTTTGATACATGAATAAATTCTGAAAACCAGGGATGAGAATTTGAAATAAGGCATTTTATGCATATATTAAGCAACTTATTTCAACGATTAGCCTTATGTGATAACTAATTTGTTTTTTCTTATGACAGGTTGAACGTCATAGAGAACATCTCATTAACTACATTATATTTTTGAGAATAACACCATTTCTGCCTAATTGGTTTATTAATATCACATCTCCTGTGATAAATGTACCATTGAAAGTTTTTTTTATTGGCACTTTTCTAGGTAAGCTGGTTCATGGTGTGCTAGAGCTCACTGTTGCATATTTAAGTGTTGGGGCTAAATTGCATGCTCTCTGCAGTTCTCTGCGGTAGAACTCTTGGTCTCAAAGCCTGGCCATATGAATAGATGCTGAGAAATGTTTGTTGGCTGATTTTGATTTAGGTTACTTTTGTGTATAGGGAAGAGCACTTTCTACTGGATAGTGTGTTTTGGTTTTGTTTTTTGCTTTTTTTTTTTTAAGAGACAGTCTCATTTTGTCACCCTCAGTAGAGTGCTGGGGCATCACAGCTCACAGCAACCTCCAGCTCTTGGGCTTAAGCAATTCTCTTGCCTCAGCCTCCCGAGTAGTTGGGACTATAGGCACCTTCCACAATGCCCGGCTATTCTTTTGTTGCAGTTTGGCCAGGGCTGGGTTTGAACCTGCCACCCTCGGTATATGGGGCTGGTGCCCTACCCACTGAGCCACAGGTGCTGCCCCCTTTTGGCTTTTTTTTCTTTTCTTTTTTTTTTTGAGATAGAGTCTCACTTTGTCGCCCTCAGTAGAGTGCTATAGCATCACAGCTCACAGCAACCTCAGACTCTTGGGCTCAAACAATTCTCTTGCCTCACCCTCCCAGGCAGCTGGCCCAGGTGCCTGCTACAACGCCTGGCTGTTTTTAGAGATGGGATCTCGCTTTTGCACAGGCTGTTCTCAAACCTGTGAGCTCAGGGCAATCCACCTGCCTTGGCTTCCTAGAGTGCCAGGATTACAGGCATGAGCCATCAAGCCTGGCCCCTGGATATTGTTTTAATAATAAAGGTTTAAGCAGGACTTTTGCTCCAGTCTCTTTCAGTGTAGAGAAAAAAAATCACATTGGATTTTTTGAATAATTTTCTCTTGTAATCAAGTATTACAATATTAAACTTTAATTTTCTTCCCTTCTTCCTCTCTCTCACTTTGTCACCCTTGGTAGAATGCCATGGCATCATAGCTCACAGTAATCTCAAAGTCTTGGGCTCAGGCCATTCTCTTGTCTCAGCCTTCTAAGTAGCTGGCTAGGACTAAAGGGTGTCCACTACAATGCCCAGCTAGTTTTTTAATTTTTTTTTCTTTTTTAGTAGTGATAGGGTCTTGCTCTTGCTAAGGGTGATCTTGAACTCCTGGTCCACTTGCCTGAGCCTCCCAGAGTGCTAGGGGATCACAGGCGTGAGCCACCACACCCAGCCTTAAACTTTAATTTTCAACAAATATTCTTGCTTTCAAGAACTGACTCTTAATTTTGAAATTCAATCAGTGGACATGAAGATTTATTTATATATTTTGTGAAATGTTTGGTTCTTAGGGTGTTCTGCTTCACTTTCCAATTAAAATTGTTTAGATAGCAACAAAATGAGCAGATTTCTCATGTGTTGAATATTAAATTAAAGCTTAAGTTAATACTTGTGAGAATAGATGTTTTTGAAAGAATAATCAAAATCAGTTGTTTATTGCTACTGCAAAAATGTTTGTTGACAAACTTAATTTCATCAGCCTAGGTAATCTTGAATTTTGTGAAATAATATATTCATGGAAGCAGAAGAGAATTTTTGGGTCTATCCCTTTTTTTGTGAGAAGAGAAAGAGAAGAGCAGAAGAGAAATTTTGTGCCTATCCCAGTGCCTGTAGCATGGTGAAATAGCTAGAGATTTAGTTAATGTCAGCTTTAGCTGAAGTAATTTTTTAAAATTTGCTATGTCTCGGCCCCTGTAGCTCAAGCGGCTAAGGCGCCAGCCACATACACCAGAGCTGGCAGATTTGAATCCAGCCTGGGCCTGCCAAACAATGATAACTAAACCAAAAAAAAAAAAAAAATAGCTGGGCATTGTGGAGGGCAACTACTAGAGAGGCTGAGGCAGGAGAATCGCTTAAGCCCAGGAGTTAGAGGTTGCCGTGAGTTGTGATGCCATGGCACTCTACCCAGGGTGACAGCTTGAGGCTCTGTCTCAAATAATAATAAAAAAATTTGTTTTATTTTATTTTATTTTATTTTTTTGTAGAGACAGAGTCTCACTGTACCGCCCTCGGGTAGAGTGCCGTGGCGTCACACGGCTCACAGCAACCTCTAACTCTTGGGCTTACGCGATTCTCTTGCCTCAGCCTCCCGAGCAGCTGGGACTACAGGCGCCCGCCACAACGCCCGGCTATTTTTTTGTTGCAGTTTGGCCGGGGCTGGGTTTGAACCCGCCACCCTAGGCATATGGGGCCGGCGCCCTACTCACTGAGCCACAGGCACCGCCCAATTTGTTTTATTTTTTAATGAAATTTTGTGGGCATCCTGGTATAAACACCCTGGTATAAAAAATATAAAAATATTTTTGTTAATATTTTGAATATCTTTCTATGTCAGTGTATATTTTAAGTGTATTCCATCAAGGGTGAATGAGAACCTACTCAACCTTACAGTTGACTAGTTAGAGATTGTTTCTAGAGTTTTATTATAATACTTTGATAAACATCCTTGAAACTAGATCTTTGCTCATATACATTATATACCCCAAAGTTGAACTTGTTAAATCAGAAAAAATAAAGAAGTTTGCAAAAAAAAAAAAAAAAAGTAATTGCTAAATCGGAGCACATTCTTTTTTAAGGTTGTTGACAAATGTTATAAAATTACTCTCTGCATACTTTCCTTGGATTTTTAAATTCATTATCTTTGTGTGTGTGTGGAGACAGAGCTTCACTATGTCACCCTTGGTAGAGGGCTGTGGCATCACAGGTCACAGCAACCTCCAACTCTTGGGCTTAAGCGATTCTCTTGCCTCAGCCTCCCAAGTATGGGACTACAGGCACCCGCCACAATGCCCGGCCACTTTTTTGTTGCAGTTGTTTAGTTGGCCCGGCCGAACCCACCACCCTTGGTGTATGTAGCTGGCGCTGTAACTACTGTGCTACAGGCGCCAAGCCAGGTTTTAAATTCTTAATTTTTTTTTTTTTCCAAAATGGAAGTAGGTGTTTTATTTTAGGACATTTTACATACACAGAAAATTTTAATTTTTAAAAATAATTGGTGGTGCTAGGCACAATGGCTCACGCCTGTAATCCTAGCACTCTGGGAAGCCAAGGTAGGTGGATTGCCTGAGCTCACAGATTCTGAGATCAGCCTGAGCAAGAGCAAGACCTTGTCTCTAAAAAATAACTTGGCCTTGTGACAGGCACCTGTAGTCCCAGCTACTTGGGAGACTGAGGCAGGAGAATCACTTCAGCCCGAGTTTGAGGTTGCTGTGAGCTATGGTGCCATGTCACTGTGAGCTATGGTGCCATGTCACTGTACCAAGGATGACAAAGTAAGACTCTGTCTCAAAAAAAAAAAAAAATATGGCTCAGCGCCCGTAGCATAGTGGTTACGGCGCCAGCCATATGCACTGAGACTGGCGAGTTCGAACCCGGCCCGAGCCAGCTAAACAATGACGACAACCTCAACAAAAAATAGTCAGGTATTGTGGCAGACACTTGTAGTCCCAGCTACTGGGGAGGCTGAGGCAAGAGAATCACTTGAGCCTAAGAGTTTGAGGCTACCGTGAGCTGTGATGCTACTGCACTCTATCGAGGGTGACAAAGTGAGACTCTGTCTTAAGAAAAAAAAAAAAAATCCGGGTGGGTGGTGGGTGTCTATAGTCCCAGCTACTAGGGAGGCTGAAACAAAAGGATCTCTTGAGCCCAAGAGTTGAAGGTTGCTGTGAGCTCTGACACAATGGCACTCTACCCAGGGCAACAAAGTGAGATTCTGTCTCTCTCTCTCTCTCTCTCTCTATATATATATAAAAATCATTGATGGTTTTTTACTGTTCTTGTTTGCTTTTTATTTTAGGTGTCGCACCTCCCTCTTTTGTAGCGATTAAGGCAGGAACAACATTGTACCAGCTTACAACAGCAGGGGAAGCCGTTTCCTGGAACTCAGTATTTATTCTGATGATTTTGGCTGTTCTTTCTATTTTGCCAGCCATCTTCCAAAAGAAACTGAAGCAGAAATTTGAGTAAAAAAATCATCTGATTTTTATTTTTGCTATCATCATCATCATCTCAGGATTAGCAGGTGCATCCATTTCTTTTTTAAATCACCAGTAATTGAAACAAGGAACTTGTAAAGTAAAATTTCCTCTCAGATAATAAAATCATACATTTAAATACAAGGGGGAGAAGGAATAAAAATGAAAAATTGGTGTACTATGAAAAGTGCCATCAATAGAGTAGAAATCTTCCATAGACATCTTATAAATTATTACATCAAGGGTAGCTATAGATAATAGTGGCATGGTAGGAAATTCAGCTGATTCATCCAATTTTTTTTCTCTTATGTCTTACTAATATCTAAAATACTTAAAAATTCTAGATTTTTTAAAGTAGCATTGCTGTTTTTGCTAATGTTAGCCTTTTTTGAGAGCATAAAACTGGAAAACGGAAGCTTAAAAGGAGATTTACATTTGCTTCCTCTTTTTACCCTTGAGCTAATGGGTTTATTTAAAGGTCATAATAGACCATGTATATGGAAAGGATATCAAGACCTCTGTTTTGTGAATTTTTTTTGTTTTTACGTTTCTCTGTTATAGATTTTATCATGAATTAGTGTGAAATATAAAATCTAGCCAGTCTTTCATCCCTTTTTTCTAGTTTTCACAGTATTTCCACCTTGGATTTACAAAATGTGCATTACATAACCATATATTTGGTGTTAATAGTTCATATTCAGATAATACTTTGTTACAGTGCCCTTTCATGTCTCAAAAGGGGATCTAAGGAAATGCTCACCATATGCAGTTTTTAGATATTAGATTATTTTATGTTTTGAAACAAACAGTATCAACATATGTAATAAGTAGTTAAATATAGTCTATTACAATGATTGTAAAATTTTCCTCATTTATTAATTAGTTTGGTCATTAAGGAATGTATTATGCAATTCTTTTTATGCATGATACAGCTCTAAGAATGCCTTTCTTTGTTTTGATTGGTCGATTTTTTGTTTGGGGCTGCTTTTGATCAGTGCAGTTCCCTATTTAATCTTTTTACTTTTTCTAACTTACAAAGTAAAATTAATTTCTTACATGGCAACTACTGTATTTAAGTAGTTCTGGAAAAAGTAAATTGCTTTTTTGCAGGTTAATTAAATGCCCTGATTCCTTGATTCCATGACAGCCCAATCTAAAGTACTATTGTCAGTTTTCCAAGATTGTCATTATGTTAAAAAGTACTTTAGCTGTGAAAAATCTTTGTATGTTTTTATTGTGAGAAATATAATCATCCTCAGAGCCTATTTCTACTACATAATGTGGACTGATTCATTATTTTTTCTATCACAGTATTAACAAATGGGTTTATTGTAAATACAAAGAAAATATATTGATTATTATAGTATTCTTATGTCACCTGGCCTTTTGTGTAAAGTTATTTATTGTCATTTCTAGCAAGATTTTCTTTCTTATTGACCAGAGACTGAGTGATGAAGCTTTTGTTATTTTTACAAATTAACTTAAAACATAGCCTTTTGGAACAAATTCACTAAATATTACTGTATAAAATGTAATTGAGTAAATTTTTATCAGAATTTAAAAAATAAAAGAGCAAGCTTGGACTCAGGAGAAGCCTCACTATTTACTCCAGTGTGTGTGTGTGTATATATATGTAGTACTTACTCTATTCTCAGAGTATTTTTCCTGTCCTTACCATTGATTCTTTTCCTTGCTAATTTTTTTTGTTAGAAAACTGTAGCTACGACTTTAGGTGGGATATATTTTCTTTTCCCAAGAGAATAAATAGCTCGTCTTTCCAGATTCATCATCATTGACTCAGAAAAAGAACCCTTCAGCGGCTGTACCTAAACGCAGTTGATGGCCTTTATGCACAAATTCATAGACTTGGACTGATACCAAATGTAAATTCAAGCTTCAGCCGTGTCTTGAAGACATTTATATAGTACTGACCACTAGGGATAAAGTATCTGTGGTGGAAGGAAAGGGAGACTGTTCCCTTCTTAGTTAATGGTCTCTGTGGAGCTCTGTTCATTTGAGTTTAATATTTCTAAAACACTTAAATGCAGACTAAAATGGAATAAGAATAAATTGTACTGGAGAAACTTAAATGTTGTACTTGGGATTTATTTCATGGGTATACTTACATTAAAAAGCCTTTCATTAAAAAAATAAAAAAAAGCCTTTCATTGAGTAAAAGTATATTCTCTTGTAATTCTGATGTACACTTTTACCACTAAAAACAAAATTTTAAAACCTTTACTTCCTTATGAATCTAACTTGAATGAATGATAAGCAGGATGAGACACTAATCATTTTCAGATAAAAATTCTTTTTTTTTTTATTATTGGGGATTCATTGAGGGTACAAAGAATTAGGTTACACTGATTGCATTTGTTGGGTAAAGTCCCTCCTGCAATCATGTCTTGCCCCCAAAGGTGTGGCACTAAGGCCCCACCCCCCTCCCTCCTTCCCTCTCTCTGCTCTTCCTTTCCCCACCCCTCCCTCCTCCTCTCTCTCTCTGCTCTCCCCAGATAAAAATTCTTAAAGAGGGCGGCGCCTGTGGCTCAGTGGGTAGGGTGCTCGCCCCATATATCGAGGCTGGAGGGTTCAAACCCAGCCCCGGCCAAACTGCAACAAAAAAATAGCTGGCCGTTGTGGCGGGTGCCTGTAGTCCCAGCTACTTGGGAGGGTGAGGCAAGAGAATTGCCTAAGCCCAAGAGCTGGAGGTTGCTGTGAGCTGTGTGATGCCATGGCACTCTACTGAGGGCAATAAGGTAAAATGGTCTCTACAAAAAGAAAAAAAAAGTTGGCTTGGTTCCCCTACCCAGTGGTTACAGAGCTGGCCATATACACCATATACATACACCGCGTTGTGGCAGGTGACTAGTCCCAGCTACAAGGGAGGCCGAGGCAAGAGAATAGCTTGAGCAACCAAGAGTTTGAGGTTGCTGTGAGCTATGATGCCATGGCTCTCTACTGAGGGTGACAAACTTTGTCTCAAAAAAAAGAAAAATTCTAAAGAGTTATGAAGGAGGTAGGCATCAGTTCAGATTCGCAGAGCTAGATTGAGTTCAGAGGCCCAGTGAATAAGGTTTTGGGAGATTGAGAATAAACACATTCCTCATTTTTGGTCAAAGTGCTGCCTAAAGCAAGCCTTGGGCATCAGCTTCAGCTGTGAATGTGTGGGAAGGTATGCTTAGAAATAAGACAGGAGGCTTTAAATATTTGGGGAAGGTTCTGGGAAAAGGAAGGGCTACCTGAGTAGGGGGTGGGGCAGAAACACCTTTGTCATGGTTGTGAAGCTGGGTATCGGGAGCAGGTTGCATTTGTGTCCCAGTACTCTATAAAGTGGCTGTTGTCAGTTGGAGATTACTGATTGCTACCTACAAAAAGTGACTCAAGCAAAACAGTATTGATTGGCACTTTTGAAGGCTAAGACTGAAACACTGGCCTCGTGGCAGGTTGGAGATCAAGCTACTAAACTAAAGTGCAGCTGTCTTCATCTTACCATCATTTTCTCAGCCTTAACATACCAGGGGTCTCATGCCAGCCACTCGTCCAGGGAAGAGCAGGACACAATTACAGTCCCACTAGACTAACGCAAAAAGAGATTGGAATGCTGATAGGAAGGGGGAATGGATTTAGGGTAACCAAATGGCAACAAAATAAAAACAAGAGAAACTGGAATGGTTGATTCCTGTGAGCAGAAACCTTGGTAGTTACACTATATTCTTCCCCTTAACAGTGGCAGAGGCCTTGAGATAAGGCATAAAACAGGAAACTCATCTAATGATAACCCCTTTCTGATGTGGGAAAAAGATGAGAGACCTGGTTCTGAGGGTGGGAAGAGTGGCAGAAGACCCTGCCTAGGAATTCACTTAATTTGGGAGTTACCTTAACACTGAATTGTACTATGTTTTGTCTGAAAAGAATGAAACAACTCTAAACTGGAGAGACCTCCGACTTTCTTCTGAGGGGGTTATTTTTGTTTTTTGAGATAGCAGGATCTTGCTCTATTTCCAGGGATACAGGGCAATGGGTTCATCATAGCTCACTGTAACCTCAGACTCTGGGGCTCAAGTGATCCTCCTGCCTCAGCCTCCTGAGTTCAATTTTCATTTTTAAAATAGCTCCACTTGGGCAGTGCCTGTGGCTCAAGGAGTAGGGTGCCAGCCCCATATACCGGGGGTGGTGGGTTTAAGCCTAGCCCCAGCCAAAACTATAAAAAAAAAAAAAAAGAAAAGAAATGGCTCCACTTGTATGTCTAATTTTTTTTTTTTTTTTTGTAGAGACAGAGTCTCACTGTACCGCCCTCGGGTAGAGTGCCGTGGCGTCACACAGCTCACAGCAACCTCCAACTCCTGGGCTGAAGCGATTCTCTTGCCTCAGCCTCCCGAGTAGCTGGGACTACAGGCGCCCGCCACAACGCCCGGCTATTTTTTGGTTGCAGTTTGGCCGGGGCTGGGTTTGAACCCGCCACCCTCGGCATATGGGGCCGGCGCCCTACTCACTGAGCCACAGGCGCCGCCCTGTATGTCTAGTTTTTAATGCCAGACACCTAGTAGTCATCGTTTATTTCCCTCTTCACAGCCCAGTATTCAATTAATCAGCAAGACTTTTTTTTTTTTTGAAACAGAGTCTCATTATGTTACCCTCAGTAGAGTGCGTGGCATCACAGCTCACAGCAACCTCAAACTCTTGGGCTTAAGCAATTCTCTTGCCTCAGCCTCCCAAGTAGTTGAGACTACAGGTGCCACCGTGCCCCGCTGTTTTTTTGTTGCAGTAGTCACTGTTGCTTTAGCTGGCCGGGGCTGGGTTGGAACCTTACCAGCCTTGGTGTATGTGGCCGGCACCCTACCCACTGAGCTACAGGCACCGGTGATCAGCAAGACTTTTTAGTAGGGTCTGGCTCTGTCACCAATCCTGGAGCGCAGTGGTGCCTGTCAAGACTTACTGCAGCCTCAAACTTCTAGGCTCAGGTGATCCTTGGGATACTTGGGATCTCAGTATCCCAAGCAAGGGAGACTATAGGTGTGAGCCACCATACCTAGACAGCAAGATTTATTAATTGTACGTCCAGTACGCCTGAATCCAACTACTTTCATCTTTATTGCTAGCATCCTGGCTAGTCCCAGTCTATCATTAACCTGGAGTATGACAACTACAACAAAAAATAATAGCCAGGCAGTGTGGCGGGCCCCCGTAGTCCCAGCTACTTGGGAGGCTGAGGCAAGAGAATCACTTAAGCCCAAGAGTTTGAGGTTGCTATGAGCTGTGATGCCACAGCAATCTACTAAGGGCGACATAGTAAGACTGTCTCAAAAAAATTTTTTTTTTCAGCTCGGCACCTGGCTCAAGTGTCTAAGGTGCCAGCCACATACACCTGAGCTGGCAGGTTCGAATCCAGCCTGGGCCCACCAAACAACAATGACAGCTGTAACCAAAAAAAAAAAAAAAATAGCTGGGCCTTGTGGCAGGCACCTGTAGTCCCAGCTACTTGGGAGGCGGAGGCAGGAGAATCGCTTGAGCCCAGAAGTTGGAGGTTGCTGTGAGCTATGATTTCACAGCACTCTACCCAGGGCGACAGCTTGAGGCTCTGTCTCAAAAAAAAAGATTTTGAATGAACATAGCCTTGCTGACTTCCTCTCTAAAATCAACCCTGTAGAATCGAAGCAAAAAAGAAGCATAGATCTGAGAAATGAACAAAACCCAATAGAAACTAGGTAACTGTGTGTACATGCACTAGTACTAGTAGCTACAACCATGGTGAGGAACTAAAGAGCATTGAGACAACAGGTTGAAAGTAATAAAGTTCGGGCGGCGCCTGTGGCTCAGTCGGTGGGGCGCCGGCCCCATATACCGAGGGTGGCGGGTTCTAAACCCGGCCCCGGCCAAACTGCAACCAAAAAATAGGCGGGCGTTGTGGCGGGCGCCTGTAGTCCCAGCTACTCGGGAGGCTGAGGCAAGAGAATCCCTTAAGCCCAGGAGTTAGAGATTGCTGTGAGCTGTGTGAGGCCACAGCACTCTACCGAGGGCCATAAAGTGAGACTCTGTCTCTACAAAAAAAAAAAAAAAAAGAAAGTAATAAAGTTCATGACAATTAAGGTCATGGGGGGGAGGAAAAATAGAGGGAAGGAGGAGGGGGTGGGGCCTTGGTGTGTGCCACACCTTCTGGGGGAAAGACATGATTGCAAGAGGGACTTTACCTAACAAATGCAATCAGTGTAACCTGGCTTATTGTACCCTCAATGAATCCCCAATAAAATAAATAAATAAATAAAAAAGAAAGTAATAAAGTTCAATTTTTCTTCTAGCATTGAACTTGTGTTACCAATTTTACACCACAATAGTACAAAAAGCTCTACTGGGCTAAGGAATTGAAGAATGTAGGTGCTAGTAACCTCAATGTTCACTTCTCTCTCCCCACCTCCTCCACCCAAGAATGGGGAATCAAAAACTGAGAAGACTGCCTCTTACAATGGGAGTTTTTAGGTAAATTCCTGACCAGAGGAGTGGCCTAAAAAATGGGAGTCAAGGGCTGCGCCTGTGGCTCAAGGGGTAGGGCGCCGGTCCCATATGCCGGAGGTGGTGGGTTCAAACCCAGCCCCGGCCAAAAAAAAAATGGGAGTCAAAGGTAGAGATGATCAAAACTTTGGTGCCTGGGCGGCGCTTGTGGCTCAGTCAGTAAGGCACCGGCCCCATATACCGAGGGTGGCAGGTTCATACCCGGCCACGGCTGAACTGCAACCAAAAAATAGCCGGGTGTTGTGGCGGGTGCCTGTAGTCCCAGCTACTCGGGAGGCTGAGGCAAGAGAATCGCTTAAGCCCAGGAGTTGGAGGTTGCTGTGAGCTGTGTGATGCCATGGCACTCTACTGAGGGCCATAAAGTGAGACTCTGTCTCTACAAAAAAAAAAAAAAAAAAAACTTTGGTGCCTGAGGATTTCTACTCTGAGACTTATTCTAAACTTTCTCTGTAAATTCTCTGAGAGAGGCTCCGAGGGTTGGTCTTCAGCCCCTCCTAAATACATACTAAATAGACATAGTAACTAATACCAGAACATGAGCTTATAAACCAAAATAACTAGATACCAGGAAAAACAATCACTATGGAAGAAAGACAACAAATTGAACAAAATATAACACTTGAAGCAGAATTATTGGATCAGAAAGGTTTTTTTTGTTTTTTGCAGTTTTTGGCCAGGGCTGGGTTTGAACCCACCACCTCTGGCATATGGGGCTGGTGCCCTACTCCTTTGAGCCACAGGCATCACCAGAAAGGTTTTTAAATAAACATAAATATACTCAAGATGATAAAAGATGCAAGAACAAAAAAATTAAAGAACTACATAAAAAAGGGGATTGGGGGCGGCACCTGTGGCTCAGTGAGTAGGGCGCCGGTCCCATATGCCGAGGGTGGTGGGTTCAAACCCAGCCCCGGCCAAACTGCAACAAAAAGATAGCCGGGTGTTGTGGCAGGCGCCTGTAGTCCCAGCTGCTCGGGAGGCTGAGGCAAGAGAATCACGTAAGCCCAAGAGTTAGTGGTTGCTGTGAGCCGTGTGACGCCACAGCACTCTACCCGAGGGCGGTACAGTGAGACTCTGTCTCTACAAAAAAAAAAATAATAATAAATAAATAAATAAATAAATAAATAAAAAGGGGATTGGTAGGATTACACCTGCCGTGCATCTTACAAGGGTATATGTGAAACTTGGTAAACGGCCTGTGAAGCTAGTGAATGATGCCCCATGAATATATCAATGTATACAGCTATGATTTGATAAAAAAATAAAAAAACAAAAATAAATAAAGTTTCATCCTACAAATAAACGAAGAAATGTGTGAGAAAAAAAAACTACATAAAAATATGAAATATATAATTATTGAAATAAGGAGTACGATAGATGTATACTTAAGCAAAAGTTTCATATAAAAGGATTGAAAAGGAATGCCAGGCATATAAATCAGAAGGGCTGGAGTTGTGGCCTTTTTCTTATCTTCTCTTTTCTTTTTTGAGACAGAGTCTCAGCTGTCTCCCTGGGTAGAGTGCTATGACATCATAGCTCAAAGCAACCTCCAACTCTTGGGCTCAAGCAATCCTCTTGCCTCAGTTTTTCTATTTTTAGTATAGACAGGGTCTTGTATTTGCTCGGGCTGGTCTCGAATTCGTGAGCTCAAGCTATCCACCTGCCTCAGCCTCCCAGGGTGCTAGTATTACAGGCACGAGACACCAGCCTTTTTATTTTCTTGAGACAGAATCACACTCTGTAGCCCTGGGTAGAATGCCATGGCATCATCATAGCTCACAGGAATCTCTATCTTTTGGGCTCCAGCGATCCTCTTGCCTCAGCCTCCTGAGTAGCTGGAACTATAAGCTCCCAGCACTACACCAGGTCGTTTTCTATTTTTAGTAGAGACAATTTCCCTCTTGCTCAGGCTGGTTTTAATCTCCTGAGCTCAGGCAATCCACCCACCTTGCCCTCTTGGAGTGCTAGGATTAATAGCCATGAGCCTCTGCCCCCAGCCTGGAGTAGCAGTCTTAACGCCTGACAAAATAGATTTAAAGATAAAAATATCATAGGAGATTAAAAGTATATTACCAGAGCACTTGGCCCAACTCAGCAGCACAACAGACCTTTGCATATGTGTGGGGCAAAATGTGAAGAAGCCTGCATTACCAAAGACCTGTTGCTGGGCCCCGTCCTAAGCATTGGGAGTGTGTGTGTGGTGGGGAGGCCCACGTGGTGGGCAGAGTTCCTATACAAAGATTAGAATAGGAAGTATTAATAGTAAAAAGTTTATTTGACTTTCCCGAGAAAGCAAAGGAGAAAAGAGAAAGAAGATGGCTGAGAAGATAGGGGTAGCACTGCAGCTGAGGAAAAGCTGCTTAGAGTTTTTAAAGGGTAAAAAGGGCTTTTTCCCCCTTGACTGATGCCAGAGATTACTGTGACATGACTGTGTTTGCTTTTTTTATTCTTTTTTTTTTTTTTTTTTTCCTGTGATGCTAGCTTTTTCAGAGTCCTCAGAATCTGGTCCTGTAAGAGCTGAGAAGGAGCTTGTCCTGCTGTCCTGCCTAGGACTCTTCAAGGCTGTGAAAACTCTTTTTTTTTTTTTTGTAGAGACAGAGTTTCACTGTACCGCCCTCGGTAGAGTGCCATGATGTCACAGGACTCACAGCAACCTCCAGCTCTTGGGCTTTGGCGATTCTCCTGCCTCAGCCTCCCGAGCAGCTGGGACTACAGACGCCCGCCACAACGCCCGACTATTTTTTTGTTGCAGTTCAGCCGGGGCTGGGTTTGAACCCGCGACCCTTGGTATATGGGGCCAGTGCCCTACTCAGTGAGCCACAGGCGCCACCCAAGGCTCTGAAAACTCTTAAGAGATAACAAGTCAGGCTTAAAGATAACAGAGTTGAATCCCAGGCATTTAATCAAAGAGCAGTTGTGCTGTGAGCTTTTCTTTAAAGGGGCAATAATGTGAGTTTATTCCTCTTACTTTCTGTTCTATAGTTTATCTTTCTCTAGTAGATAGTTAATTAACAAGGCCTCCTTACCCTAAAGCACCTGAAGAACAGAACAGCCCCAGGCAAGAAGGGTAATGAGCATATGGAAGACCTGAAGCTCCCTGACGGCTCACGGAGAAGAATCCACAGGTATGACTGGGACCACTCAGACCTGAGGTGGAACCAAGTTGAACTGATGCCCTGGGTCCTAGACAGGAATGTCAGAAGCCCTGTGGACACATGCCCCTCACCTGTTTCTTGGATTATGATGTGTAAGCAGCTCTTCAGTTTCCTGGCCTTCATAAAGTTCACATTCAGGTGGAGGAGAATTACTCCACCTACCAGCCTGCCAGGCCAATGCAGTATCCTCATAATAATCTGTATCTGGAATGAGGCAGCAGTCCCACCAAAGATCTTGGTGGTTCACTAAAGATCTGAGGAAGCTTTGTGATCATTTATGTTCTCTAACTAAGACTTTATCATTCCTAGAAATTTAACCATAATGAAATCCCTAATAAAACATAGTGCTGTGGCAACACACACACACACAAGTTGTCCATAAGGTTCATGTACAATTTAAAATAGTTTAACATAGTAATTGCACATGAACTTTATGGATACCCTGTATATATACATACCCACACAGGAAAAAGGGAGAATAAAGTAGAAGATACAATAATTATAAACATACAAGGTGTGACAATTAAGTTTGCAAACTCATCCTAGAACAAGTGCTACATATCTCATTGCTGAATATCACTATGGTCCCCTTTGAAGTACTCCCCTTGGGAAGCTATGTACTGATGCCAGTGCCTAGTCACCCTTGAAAGCAATTTTGGAACTCTTTTTCTGGAATGGGCATCTGAGCTGTTGTCTCACAAGGTCTGACAAGTTTGCGAACTTGCCACAGTGTGCCTACATTGGCAGCATTGTACACACAACTCAGTAAGGTTTTATAACCTTGGTATATCAGTGTCTCACAGCTATGTTCATGTTGAGGTATGGTGGTGTCTTGCTGAGTGGCATTCATTATTGTTGCCTGTTTTTGTGTGTTGTAGAATGATAGCTCTGATGGCCATTCCAGAAAAAGAGTTCCAAAATTGCTTTCAAGGGTGGACTAGGCAGGCGCTGGTGTTGGTGCATAGCTTCCTAAGGGGAGTACTTTGAAAGTAATCATAGTGATATTTAGCAGTGAGTTATGTAGCTGAATAGTTGCAAACTTAATTGTGACACCTGGTATGTTTATAATTATTGTATCTGCTATTCTATTCTCCCCTTTTTCTGTGTGTGTATGAATGTATACAGGGTGTCCCTAAAGTTCATGTGCAATTACTACCTTAAACTATTTTAAATTGTACACGAACCTTATGGGCACGTAGCACTACGTTTTATTAGTGATTTCATTACTTTTTCTAGGATGATTTTGGGGATTTAACTCATACATGCATAGAAAACACAGCTTTAAGGGCGGCACCTGTGGCTCAGTGAGTAGGGCGCCGGCCCCATATGCCGAGGGTGGCGGGTTCTAAACCCAGCCCCGGCCAAACTGCAACAACAAAAAAAATAGCTGGGCGTTGTGGCGGGCGCCTGTAGTCCCAGCTGCTTGGGAGGCTGAGGCAAGAGAATCGCATAAGCCCAAGAGTTAAGAGGTTGCTGTGAGCCCTGTGATGCCACAGCACTCTACCCGAGGGCGGTACAGTGAGACTCTGTCTCTACAAAAAAAAAGAAAAAAAAACAAAACAAAACAAAAAAACACAGCTTTAAGCCGTGTACAATGGCTCATAGCTGTAATCCCAGCACTTTGGGGGCCGAGGCAGGAAGATTATTTGAGACCAGGAGTTGGAGAGCATCCCGAACAAAAGCAAAAATTACCCCACCAAAAGTAGAAAAAATTAACTAGATGTGGTGGTGGGTGCCTGAAGTGGCAGCTACTCCAGAAGCTGAGGCAGGAGGATCACTTGAGCCCTGGAGTCTGAGGTTGCAGTGAGCTCTTATTATATTGTACTATAGCTTTGTAAGTTATTACCATTGAAAACTGGGTAAAGGGTGCATGGGATTTCTCTGTATTATTTCTTATAAATACATATAAATCTACATTATCTCAAAATAAAAACATTTGGTTAAAACTAAAGCTAATTATATAAATACTCAATGCAAAACTCAGAAATAGAGCAAGTTAAAGCAGCAAAATAAAAAAAAGAAAGGGCAATAAAAGAGATGATTACGGATTAGTGAAGAACAAAAGAAGCAATAGAGAAATTTAACAAAAGTGGGTACTTTGAAAAGACTAAGTTTAACATATTTGACAACAACCAAAGCAAATAGACAACCTTAAAGAATAGGAAAAGATATTTGCATATTATGAATTGTTCAAAGTCTTGATAACTAGGATCTACAGCAGTGGTTCTCAATCTTCCTAACGCCACGAGCCTTTAATATAGTTCCTGTGGGTCTCAACCCACAGGTTGAGAACCGCTGATCTATAGAGAACTCAAATTAATAAACAACAACAAAAAAAAACCCTAGTAAAACATCATAAGAACAGAAAAGCAGGGCAGCACCTGTGGCTCATGGAGTAGGGTGCCAGTGCCATATACCGAAGGTGGCAGGTTCAAACCCGGCCCCAGCCCAAAACTGCAAGAAAAAAAAGGAGAAGTAAGAATCCAATTGTACTCAATTTTATTTACTTATTTTTTTTGCAGTTTTTTTCAGCCGGGACTGGGTTTGAACTCGCCACCTCCAGCCTATGGGGCCAGCACCCTACTCCTTTGAGCCACCAATGCCTCCCCAATGTACTCAATTTTAATATGAAGGCAGTAGACAAGCTAATACAAGGGATGGATGGAGTAGGGGAATGGGGGAGCAGGGAGAGGGGAGGAGGGAGAATGGAGGGGCACGGTGTATGGTGCACCTCTTGGGGGTGGGACACAAGTATAAGAGGGAGTTTATCGGGCGGCGCCTGTGGCTCAGTGAGTAGGGCGCCAGCCCCATATGCCGAGGATGGCGGGTTCAAACCCAGCCCCGGCCAAACTGCAACCAAAAAATAGCCGGGCGTTGTGGCGGGCGCCTGTAGTCCCAGCTGCTCGGGAGGCTGAGGCAGGAGAATCGCGTAAGCCCAAGAGTTAAGAGGTTGCTGTGAGCCGTGTGACGCCACGGCACTCTACCCGAGGGCGGTACAGTGAGACTCTGTCTCTACAAAAAAAAAAAAAAAAGAGGGAGTTTATCTAACAAATGCAATCAGTGCAACCTAATTCTTTGTACCCTCAGTGAATCCCAAACAATAAAAAAAAAGTTTTACATATTTGGCAAGACTACTGATCAAGATGAAAAGAGAATGTGCAAATTTATGGTGAGTAAATTAAGCTAATTAACACCAATAAAAAAAAAGAAGAGGGCAGTGCCTGTGGCTCAAAGGGGTAGGACGCTGGTCCCATATGCCGGAGGTGGTGGGTTCAAACTCAGCCCCGGCCAAAAACTGCAAAAAAAAAAAGAAGAAAGAAAGAAAAGAAAATGTGTAAATAAAAGGGAGACTGAAGAAGAGAAATGGCTGAATGCATAAGAGAAATTTTGTTGTTGGGCAGCGCCTGTGGCTCAGTGAGTAGGGCGCCGGCCCCATATGCCGAGGGTGGCGGGTTCAAACCCAGCCCCGGCCAAACTGCAACAACAACAACAACAAAAAAAAAAAAAAATAGCTGGGCGTTGTGGCGGGCGTCTGTAGTCCCAGCTGCCCGGGAGGCTGAGGCAAGAGAATCGCGTAAGCCTGAGAGTTAGAGGTTGCTGTGAGCCATGTGACGCCATGGCACTCTACCCGAGGGCAGTACAGTGAGACTCTGTCTCTATAAAAAAAAAAAAAAAAAAGAAATTTTGTTGTTGTTGAGACAGAGCCTCAACTGTCACCCTGGGTAGAGTGCTGTGATGTCACAGCTCACAGCAACCTCAAACTCTTGGGCTCAAGCAATTCTCTTGCCTCGGCCTCCCAAGTAGCTGGACTACAGGCACCCGCCACAACACCCAGCTATTTTTACAGACAGGGTCTCCCTCTTGCTCAGGCTGATCTTGAACTTGTGAGCTCAGGCAATCCACTGGCCTCAGCCTCCCAGAGTGCTAGGATTATAGGCATGAGCCACTGTGCCCAGCCTCCCACCCCCAATTTTTTTTTATGAATACAGAAGTTGCCAATAGAAAGTATACATATTTTAAGAAAGGAAGAAACTATTAAAATTATAATACTCTCAATATATCAATAATGAAAGATGAATACAAGTTAAATTTGGCTTCTGCAATTAAAAGAGGTGCTCAAAGTGGTTATCATCAGCATGCAGAGACTTCTGATTATGGTGAACTACTGCTTGAGCCATGCTGATCAAAGGACTTGATTGTGTGAGGCCTCCTGAGTCTTCCCTTGTGCACATCACAAAGTATCATGTCCCTCAAACTTATCACAAATGCATGCAATTGTTAGGTGTGTTGGAGGTTCTGTTGCATACTCATGCCTCCATTGTCACTGTACTTCCATAATGTTCTCAAATTTCAAATACCACTTCAATATGGCCTTGCACTCCTTGAGAACATCATACTGCACATTGCTACCATAATTCAATTCAACTTTGAAAAGTAATACATTGATAACATCTCTTAAAATGTGTGTATATTTTCTTTGCACCCCTGGTACATACTCAATAACTTGTGTTTCATAGTTTTTTTGTTTTTTTTAACTTCCCTAATTTTTATTTTTGGCTGGGGTCTGGTTTGAACCCGCTACCTGTGGTATATGGGGCCAGCGCCCTATTCCTTTGAGCCACAGCCACCGCCCAGTATGTCATAGTTTTTTAAGATGCTCTCTAGCTTAGTTTCACTGTTATTAATGGTGATATGGTAGAAGGACAATCCATTATAGTATGTGACATTATAGTATGTGTAAATGCATTCCAGGTATGTTAAGCAGGAAAGGACTTAATATAGGGAATCTTTGGTGTTTACAAAAATCACCAGAAAGTTTGGAGAAGCAGACTTCAGGCTGGAGATCCTAGAATGACCCCTAGAAAACTGGAGTCTCAGTAATTGTGTTCAAGAACTCACCACTATATCTTAGATCCAGTGCTCAGGACAGGATCTAAGCTTCCACAGCAGCTACAACTGCTTCTTGGGCCCTGATAGACAGAGTTTGCTTGCTATCTCCGCCATTGCAGCTCTATTAGGTCATCCACAAAACCTGAAGACCAACACTGGTATCTCTACAGCCCTACGTGCCCGTGGAATGCTGCCAAAGGTAGCAGGAAAATGGCCTCTGTTGCTCTTTTTCTTTCAAATCTCTTGCAAGTGCTTCTAATTTGTGAAACCTGTTTTACATCCAGAATGCCAGTTTTTTAAACTTTGTAGCTTTTCAACCTCCGCAATACAGAAAAGAATGTCAGGGCCATCTATAGACCATGCAGGGCCCCATGCAAAATGGAAATGCAGGGCAGCACCTGTGGCTCAAAGGGGTAGGGCACTGGCCCCATATGCTAGAGGTGGCAGGTTCAAACCCAGCCCTGGCCAAGAAAAAAAGAAAATGCAGAGCCTTTTCTTCAAAAAACAGGAATAAAGGTGCCATTAAAGGTATAAAGATTTTTCTTTTCTTCCATGGTCTTCCTCTGGACTGACTTGTCATGGTATTTTTAATTTCCATTTAATGTTCTGAGTAAAAAAAAAAAACAACTGTAAATAATTAGCTTGAATTTTATGTTCATGCTTATATTGTGTAGTACAGGTTTTAAATATAACACTATTTATTATAACTTACATTATAGAATCACTGAAATGACACAATTCTATTTTATAGCTTGTACATGCATGTATATTCATTCTCACAAGAACAGCAGAAATGCAAAAGTAATTCTACCGTTTTTATTTCATGTCTTGTTTGTATGCCATTCTGCTAACATTTCCTACCTTCTATTTACTGATGAGTAAGGAAGGACTGAAATGAAAAGTAACTATGGATTTCCCCGATTTCCCCCCTTCCTTCATGTCATCATTTTTAGCAAGTGATTGGTTAATACAGGAAGTCACACGAATAAAGTATGTAATAGGGTACATTGAATTTTGTGTTTCTCAGAATATTGTTGCCTTCTTTTTTGTGTTAGAAGCAAGTTCTGGTTTGAGTGGAAAGTATACCTTGTCTGATTGTCAGTACCCCTTATTATGCAATTGTAGACATGACATGCTTATCTTGGGCTAGTGTTGAGTCTTGCTGAAATCCCATGCATAGCAGATTCACCAGAATTCTTGCTCTTGGTTTACTGCAAACGCTACCTGGGAATGAGGCAGCAAGGACCAGCAGACACGCATATTGTTCTTACAGCTTCTGTTTGTGTGCATGCTCCTGTGTCCCACTGGACTTCACTTACAAAACACAAATTCAAAGATAAAAATACTCAGAATTTTAAGACAGCAACAGCAGAACTTTATTTTTTTCTTTCTTTCTTTTTTTTTTTTTTTTATTAAATCCTAGCTGTGTACATGAATGCAATCATGGGGCACCATACACTGGTTTTATACACCATTTGACATATTTTCATCACACTGGTTAACATAGCCTTCCTGAACAGAACTTTATTTTATATATATATACTTTTGAAACACAGTCTCACTTCATTGCCACCACCACCTCCTCCCCCCACCCCTACCAAGCATGGTGTCATAGCTCACAGCAACCTCAAACTCTTGGGCTTCAGCGATTCTCTTGCCTCAGCCTCCCAAGTAGCTGGGACTACAGACACTCACCACAACACCTGGCTTTTTTTTTTTTGCAGTTTTTGGCCGGGGCTGGGTTTGAATCCACCACCTCCGGCATATGGGGCCGGTGCCCTACTCCTTTGAGCCACAGGCGCTGCCCACACCCAACTACTTTTTAGAAATGAGATCTCACTGTAGCTCAGTCTGGTCTTGAACTCATGAGCTCAGGCAATCCACCCACTTCGGCCTCCCAGAGTGCTGGGTTTACAAGCGTGAGTCACCTCCCCTGGCCTAAACAACAGAACTTTAAACAAGTACATGGCCTTTCTGAGCATGGGGCCCTGTGCACAGGTAGAAGGCCCATGAGCTGGCCCTGGGCATAATAGAAGGTTGTAGTAGGGACAGATGTTGAGTACCAGTTGACCATATCCACTTTAAGGCATTTGTGCATGGGTGAGTGAGGATGGAAGGTGAGAAAAGAATGAAGCAGAGGCACAGAATGAAGCCAGATGAGGAGAAAACACAAGAGATACTGACCTTCTAGTCTGGGAATCTCACATGATGGTGTTTACCAGCATCACGCTGAGCAATGAAGAACAGTATGCTGCTCCACTGTCAGCAATTATGGTGACTTTGGGGGAACTAGATAAAGAGGTCCTTTCTTAAGCTACCTTACTGCCATCTGTTGGAAAACTGTCATAATAACTACATAAGTGAATAATGACTACAACAAATGGTGTTGCATGGTACAATCTGTACAAATGTGACCAGCAGCCCTGCCTGTCACCCATAGGGTTCCTAGGGGCCAAGGGCACAAATGATGTTAACTTATAACTCTAGCAAACCTAGTGAGTGGCAGGCAAGAGTTCAGGCAGTGGGCCAAAGGGTGGCCCAGCCACACCCCTGAATCCCAGTCTCTGAGGTGTTCAGTTGAGAATCTAATGTGGTAGCTCCTCACTTTATGTTGTCTTGCCCCAAGATGGTTGTGGTGGAGGCTTTTGGTCAGTTACAACATCTGACAAAACCTATTGCATGGGAATAGTGTTTTCATCTAGGAAAAGTCTACATAGGCCAACAACAAAAAAATCCATTTATTTTTGCTTTTGACTGGAATTATGTTAACTCTTTATGGTCCACATAGCTCATGCTAATCGAAAGTTCTGAACATCAGACAATACATCCTTTAGTAATAAAAGTGGAAAAATGACTACTTTGTAAATGTAGTTTGCTTCAGAAATAACATCTATCTAATCCTAGGGTCCCTGGGATGGGAAAGCAATAAAACGATTCTCAAAGATGCAGATATTAGAAATCACTGCTCACACACAGCTAAGCCGTTCTTCATAGAAGTGGATAAGCATCTCAGCTACTCAGGAGCTGAGGCAAGAGAATCACCTAAGCCCAGGAGTTGGAGGTTGCTGTGAGCTGTGTGAGGCCACGGCACTCTGCCCAGGGTGATAAAGTGAGACTCTGTCTCTAAAAAAAAAAAAAAAAAAAAAGAAATGGATAAGCAAAACACTTAAGAGGGCAAGGGATCTGCCCAAGGTCACGTAAGTCTGAATAAATTATAGGGTTAGGATTCTAACTCAGGTTTCCTGGCTCCTGAGCCAGGCTCTTTCTTAATCCCCATTAGTGAGGAGTTGCTACTCCCTTCTTCCTTTCTTCCTGAAATTTCACGAATCTTTATTCAGACTCACAGGAAAAAAAGTTTCACAAACATTTGCCAAAGGTTATCGGATACTGTGAATATATTGCATTTAATAACAATTATTAATTCTTTGGTAAGCTCCACACTTACTAGTAACTTAAAAATGTCTGTTATTTTTCCACAGAGCACATTAAACTATACTCCTAAAAACAGAGCCCAACGTGGTGTGGTGGCTCATGCCTATAATCCCTGCAGCTCAGGAGGCTGAGGCCAGAATAATGGTTGAGACCAGGATTTTGAGGCAGTGAGTATGATCATAGCCTAGGTGACAAATCAAGACCTCGTCTCTTTAAAAAAAGCAGAGCCTCTCCTTATGTATGAATATAGACAAATTGTTCTCCAACTACAATCTAGGACATAATGCTCTGAACTTTGGAAATTCAGTTTATTGTATTTACAGTTAATTCTTTTTTTTTTGTAGAGACAGAGTCTCACTTTACTGCCCTCGGTAGAGTGCTGTGGCATCACACAGCTCACAGCAACCTCCAGCTCTTGGGCTTATGTGATTATCTTGCCTCAGCCTCCCAAGCAGCTGGGACTACAGGCGCCCGCCACAATGCCCGGCTATTTCTTTTTGTTGTTGCAGTTCAGCCGGAGCTGGGTTTGAACCCGCCACCCTCGGTATATGGGGCCGGTGCCCTACTCACTGAGCCACAGGCGCCGCCCAATTCTTTTTTTTTTTTTTGAGACAGAGCCTCAAGCTATCACCCTGGGTAGAGTGCCATGGAATCACAGCCCACAGCAACCTCCAATTCCTGGTCTAAAGTGATTCTCTTGCCTCAGCCTCCCAAGTAGCTGGGACTACAGGCACCCGCCACAACGCCCGGCTATTTTTTGGTTGTAGTTGTCATTGTTGTTTGGCGGGCCTGGGCTGGATTCGAACCGCCAGCTCTGGTGTATGTGGCTGACGCCTTAGCCGCTTGAGCTACAGGCACCGAGACTACAGTTAATTCTTGATATGTTAAAACCTTTGTACTGTTTTCAGTACAAAAAAATTCCATCAAATTTATTATTATCAATTTAATCATTTGATAATTTGATGTTATTAATTTTTCTCTGTAATTATTGTTTTTTTAGTAGAGATGAGATTGTGCTCTTCCTCAGGTTGGTCTTGAACTCCTGAGCTCAAGCAATCCTCCCCCATTGGCCTCCCAAGAATGCTAGGATTACAGGTGTGAACCACACCACCCAGCCTCTCTATAATTATTGAATGTTTTTTCTCTGTTTAACCAAAGTCAATTGATACAATCTGGAAAACTGATGGTATGATTCTGTATATTTTTGTTTACAGTCAACAGGAAAAAAATACTAAACTATTGGGCAGTGCCTGTAGCTCAGTGGGTAGGGCGCCAGCCATAAGCACCAAAGCTGGTGGGTTCGAATCCGGTCCAGGCCAGCTAAAACAATGACAACTACAACAAAAACAGCCGGGCATTGTGGCAGGCGGCTGTAGTCCCAGCTACTTGGGAGGCTGAGGTAAGAGAATTGTTTAAGCCCAAGAGTTTAAGGTTGCTGTGAGCTGTGATGTAACAGCACTCTACTGAGGGCAATAATGAGGTTAATGTGTTCACAGTCTAAGAGGCAGGGCTGGATGTAGCACATCTCAAACAAACAAACAAATAAAAACCCCTTAAACTATTTAATTATCAATTATATATTTTCTCACTTTTTATAAAGATATCATTTGCATACACTAACATTCACCATTTTTAGTATACAGTTCTATGATTTTTGACAAACATAAACAATTGTGTAGCCATCACCACAATCAAGATATATAAAAATTCCAAGCTGGGTACACACCTATAATTTTAGCACTTTGGGAAGCCGAGGTGGGTGGATTGCTTAAGCCCAGGAGTTCAAGACCAGCTGGAGCAAGAGTGAGATGCCGTCTCTACTAAAAATAGAAAAACAAAAAAAACAAAAACAAAAAAAAACTAGCTGGGTGTTGTGGTGGGCACTTTAGTCCCTGCCACTTGGGAGGCTAAGGCAAGAGGATGGCTTGAGCCCAAGAGTGAGGTTTGGGAGCTATGATGACATCATGGCACTCTACACAAGATGACTGAGTGATACTCTGTCTCAAAAAAAAAAAAAAAAAAAAAAGATACATAAAAATTCCATTATTCCCCCTCCCCCAGGATCTTTGAGAGCTCAGCCACAGCTAAATATATCTTCCTTTCTGGTTCTGGCCCAAGGGCCTTTCACTTCCCTTCAGAAAGACCATCCGGCCTTTCCCAGGAAATTCTTGGCCCTTAAGCTGATGGGAATAAGGAGGCTAATGTGTTCACAGTCTAAGGGAGAGGGCTGGATGCAGCACGTATAAGGCCATCCACTCAAACTCTCAGCAGGCTCTCTGTCTAGAGGGAACACCGGAGGAAGGGAGAGGGCTGAGGGGAGTACCAGTAGAGTCACTGCTAGGATTCCTCTGTTTTTCTGGTCTAGCTACCCTGTCCTGTCTCAGCCTCCTCAGATACACACACATAATGTACACATATACAATTATTCTGTCCTGTCTCAGCCTCCTCAGATACACACACATAATGTACACATATACAGTTATTTACACATGCAAAATACAAAAATGTATGTCTAATATATGTATAAGCACATACATATCCCTGATCACCCCTATGCACAAATGCTTGCTAACACAGAAGTAAGTTGAAATAGGCATATATTTAGATACACACTTGCACATACTCATGTACTACTTTTGGGAAAGTTGTATCACCTGGGGGACATTACTGGCAATTTGCTCTTCCTGTTGCTCAACTTTATACTTCCTCATGCATGTGGTATCCCCAGATATAGCCTGAGGCTAACTTTTCTTTGGGGTTTCTTTGTTGCTGTGGGTTATGGTGGATGAAGGGTGATGTCTGATTTTCAAACAATTTAGGGAGCTTGTGACCTTGAGAGACATGAAGAGCCTGATGCTGGTTATGGGTAAAGCATTGTGTGCTATTGGGATGATAGAGCATGGGAAAGTGAATTGTGCATGATTCCTTTTGTAGGAATCTTCTCGTAGGAGCCACTGATGGATCAGAGATAGCTGTGTTGTGTCACTGTTTACTGAGCTGTACTGGTGTTTCTAATCTTAAGAAAGTTCATATTTGTGAAGCTTTTATTTTTGCTATATGATTAATTTCAGTTTGTACTGAAATTACAGTACTATTGGAGAAGTGTTGAGCACCTTTGAGCTCATTGGCTGGTCTTTCTTAAATGCTGTTCTGTGAGCTGGGGAGTAGAAAGGTTTTGCCTGGGTGGAGTCAGGCTTACTCAGGCTAGTGTAGGTATAAACTATCTCTGGGAGGATTAACAAGGCATTGTTAACATTGACAAGGAATAAGTATTTTTAGAAGTTTATTTATTTATTTATTTATTTTTTTTTTGTAGAGACAGAGTCTCACTTTATGGCCCTCGGTAGAGTGCCATGGCCTCACACAGCTCACAGCAAACTCCAACTCCTGGGCTTAAGCGATTCTCTTGCCTCAGCCTCCCGAGTAGCTGGGACTACAGGCGCCCGCCACAGCGCCCGGCTATTTTTTGGTTGCAGTTTGGCCGGGGCTGGGTTTGAACCCGCCACCCTCGGTATATGGGGCCGGCGCCTTACTGACTGAGCCACAGGCGCCGCCCGTATTTATTTATTTTTTTAGAAGTTTAATATTTATGGGCAGTGCCTGTGGCTCAGTAAGCAGGGCACCGGCCCCATATATCGAGGGTGGTGGGTTCAAACCCAGCCCCGGCCAAACTGCAACAAAAAATAGCCGGGTGTTGTGGTGGGCGCCTGTAGTCCCAGCTACTTGGGAGGCTGAAGCAGGAGAATCACCTAAGCCCAGGTGTTGGAGGTTGCTGTGAGCTGTGTGACGCCATGGCACTCTACTGAGGGCAATAAAGTGAAACTCTGTCTCTACCAAAAAAAAAAAAAAAAAGTTTAATATTTATTTTTTAATAGTATAATGGTTAATTTTACATGTTGTCTTGACTGGGCTAAGGGATGCCCAGATAGCTGGTAAAATAATATTTCTGGGTGTGTCTGTGAAAGTATTTCTGGAAGAGACTAGAATTTGAATTGGTAGACTGAGACCACCCTCACCAATATAGGTGGGCTTCATCTAACCATCAAGGGTCTGAATTAGCAAAAAGGCAGAGGAAGGGTATATTTGCTCTCTTTTCTTGAGCTGGGACATCAGTTCTCCTTATTCTATTCTCAGGCCTTCAGACTCAGACTGAATTATACTACTGGCTTTTCTGACCTACAGCTTGCAGATGGCAGGTTGTGTAATTTCTCAGCCTCCATAATCACATGAGCCAATTGCTCATAATAAATCTCTTTCTATATAGTTATATATGCTGTACTGATTCTGTTTCTATGGAGAGTCCTAATACAAATTCTAATACAAAGGTAATACATTCTGATGGTCCCAAACTCAAAAAGTATGAAACAACATACAGTGAAAATTTCCATTGCATTCCTGATTCCAGGCATTCAATTTCCTTTCCTAGAGGCAATTTTATCAAAATTTTACTTATTCTTTCTAAAAATATACAATAAAGAAATACATAATTCTTTTTACACAGATTATAAAATGTCATGCTGTTCTTTTTTCTTTTTCTTCTTGTTTTTTTTTAATCTCCACCAACTGAATGCTTTAATCTTTTTTTTTTTTTTTTTTGTGGTTTTTGGCCGGGGCTGGGTTTGAACCTGCCACCTCCGGCATATGGGACCGGCACCCTACTCCTTGAGCCACAGGCACCGCACTTCTTCTTGTTTTGATTTTAGCTGCATGATATTCCGCTGTTTACTCAAACTATAAGTTCTTTTATTTTTGAGACAGAGTCTCAGTATGTCACCCTCAGTAGACTACCATGGCATCACAGCTTACAGCAACCTTAAACTCATGGGCTTAAGCGATTCTCTTGCTTCAGCTTCCCAAGTAGCTGGGACTACAGGCGCCGGCCACAGCGCCCGGCTATTTTTTTATTGTAGTTGTGTATTTGTCATTGTTATTTAGGTGGCCTAGGCTGCCACCCTCAGTGTATGTGGCTGTGCCGTAACCACTGTGCTACAGGCACCAAGCCAAACCATAGTTTCTTTAAACTGTCCCCTGTAGCTGGGGATTTGTGTTGTTTCCATTTTGCTGTTACAAACAATACTACAAGGCAAAACATAATTTAGCAATTAGTTTTGATCCAAGATATGTTAATGACTCTGTATGTGGATCTGTGTGGAGCTTTCCTAAGGGTTCATTCCCTCTGTTCTTGGACTAATCTTTTGTGATCATATCCTCCCTTCCCTCTACTTCAGTGTTGCCTTTCTTTTTTTTTTTTTTCCTTGTAGAGACAGAGTCTCACTTAATTGCCCTTGTTAGAGTGCCGCGGCGTCACACAGCTCACAGCAACCTTCAACTCCTGGGCTTAGGCGATTCTCTTGCCTCAACCTCCCAAGTAGCTGGGACTACAGGCGCCCGCCACAACGCCCAGCTATTTTTTTGTTGCAGTTTGGCCGGGGTGGGGTTTGAACCTGCCACCCTCGGTATATGGGGCTGGCACCCTATCCACTGAGCCACAGGTGCCGCCCGGCCAGTGTTGCCTTTCTAAGATTTGCCTTTCTAAGAATTGCAAGGTATAGACCTGCTGTTCCTGTATTTCTCTAGGGCAAAAGCAAGACTGGAGAAAATAATAAAAAGGCAAGTAATTTGGGTAGTGCCTGTGGCTCAGCTGGGCCTTGTGGCGGGCGCCTGTATTTCCAGCTACTTGGGAGGCTGAGGCAAGAGAATCGCCTAAGCCTAGGAGCTGGAGGTTGCTGTGAGCTGTGATGCCACAGCACTCTACTGAGGGCGACGTACTGAGACTCTGTCTCCAAAAAAAAAAAACAACAAAAAAAAGAAAAGGCAAGTAATTTGATGTCCCCTCAAACTGATGTTTTAAAAATATTTCTTAAGGCTCAGCACCCGTAGCTCAGTGGTTAGGGCACTGGCCACATACACTGGGGTTGGTGGGTTCGAACTCAGCCTGGGCCTGCTAAAAATAACAATGACAACTATAACAAAAAAATAGCTGGGCGTTGTGGCAGGTGTCTGTAGTCCCAGCTACTTGGGAGGCTGAGGCAAAAGAATCGCTTAAGCCCAAGAGTTTGAGGTTGCTGTGAGCTGTGACGCCATAGTACTCTGCCTAGGGGGACAGCTTGAGATTCTGTCTCAAAAAAAAAAAATGTATATATATATATATGTATAAATATATGTATTTATCTGTTAACAAAGGGTAAGAAACTAATTTTTTTGGAGGGACCAATTCTTTTATTTCAGAAAGATACTTGTCAATATTAAGTATCAAGACAGTTAACACTATTGTTTTCTCTTTCTTCCAACTGGCCCCAAAGAGACCACCCCAAAAGAAGAGCACATTTTAAGCCAACAAATTACAGGATGGTGCACCTAACTGACCTCATAAGAACATCAACAAAAAGTGTGGATTGGCTGACAAAAGAAACTTGATAAGATCAGCACACTGCCAGCCTGCAGAGTAGAGAGCTCTTACAGCAAGTTGGGATGGCCAAGGTGTGTCAAATGCAAAGAAGCAAAGTTTCAAAATAATATGAAATTTTAAAAGCTTTTTATATAAACTATTCAAGATTTCTTCAGCACTGACTGATACAAAGTACAATAAGATGGTACTTTTAGAGATAGCAACTTCAGACCCAGAAAGAGTAATGAGATGTATTTCATATGGCTCAATCAGGGGCACAAAGGAGGTAAGAAAGCAATTAGTGGTCAGCTCAACATAAAGGACGCATGATCCGTTCTGGGCATGGTTGGGAAGGGGTAGAGAAAGGACAACAATTTGGTCTCAGAGATCTTACCATCTTAATTTTGTCACTTTTTTTTAAAGGAACTTTTCTTTTTTTTTTTCTTAAGAAACAGAATCTCACCTGTCTCTCAGGCTGGAGTGCAACAGCACCATGACAGCTCTTGTTGCAACTTCATACTTTTGGGTTTAAGCAATCCTCCTCCGTTGGCCTTTCAAAGTGCTGAGATTATACGCTTGAGCCACAGTGTTCAGACTTAATTTGGTCACTTCTAATGAAACGTTTGTTTAAACAAATATATATAAATAAATAAATTGTCCAAAGATACCCTAAAGCTGAAAACCTGAACAGCATGGTTTTTTTTTTTGCAGTTTTTTTGGCTGGGGCCGGGTTTGAACCCGCCACCTCTGGTATATGGGGTTGGCGCCCTACTCCTTTGAGCCACAGGCATTGTCCATATTTTTGTTTTTATTTTGTTTTGCTAACTTCTCCTGGAGTTCCCTTTCTGGTTTGGCTGGCACTTTGTACAGAGCGATGAGGTTTCCCATAGTGGAGTCTTCCCTGAGACTATTTGGTTCTCAGGATGGCAGAGCCATACCTTTTCCTGTCCTCTGTGCGTACCTTCCAAAAGTGAGAACGAGATTACATTGGTGCTCTGGAGCTGTGGAATTATTGGGAAAGTTTTATGAATGGTTGCCACAACATCAGTAACAATAAAGGCAATTACAAAATGTATATATCACAAGGTGCTTTTAGGCATTTTGCATTGTACTCACATTCATTTTAATAAGCCTTAAATGTTGCTCCCAAAGGCGTGAAGCCTCTAACTCAGCTGGAATCTCCCAAAAGAGGCAGAGACAATTTGGTGAAAAAGGATATGGGGGTTAGGGAGGTGTGGATGGGGCAGCAAAAGGAGAAAGCAGTCTTCTGGTTAAAGATCATCCCTCAGTCTAAAGGTTGGCTTCAGGTAGGCTGGCCTCTGGCAGAGTTGGGGTCAGATATAGAGGATGGAAAGGTGGCAGCAGGGTGGGGCTGGGGGGCTCTACATCTCATTCAGGTCAAATGAGAGTCTGGCCCAGCATTCTTTGTGCACAGAAGTGCTCCCTTTAGTGCATTTCAGTTTATCTTCCAAATTATCAACTGTCTTTTCCAGCTTGGTTACAGATCTCAAAGCAAACTCAGCACAGGTCTCCTCCTCCTTGAGTTTATCAGTAGACATCTTCATCTCCTCCTCATGTTTGTTTTCTTTTTGAGAGTAATTTTCTTCCCCAGCACCTAAGATACTTTAGGTTCTGGTCTATCAGTCTGATCCACTCATCCATCTCTTTTTTTGTTGTTGTTGTTTTGTTGCAGTTCAGCCAGGGCTGGGTTTGAACCCTCCACCCTTGGTACGTGGGGCCGGCGCCCTACTCACTGAGCCACGGGCACCACCCTACTCGTCCATCTCTTGTCAACGTGACTCTGCCAGCTCAGCTCATTTCTCTGTGTGTTCCAAGTCTCCTTCAACAACCACCAACTTCCGAGCCACCTGTTCATAACTTCCTATCTGCTTCTTCAATAGGAACTTCTTGGACTTGGATTTCCTGGAGTTCCACATTTTCTTCATCTTTTAAGACCAAGTTTTCAATAAGCTTCTTATCTGTCTCTCTTTCATCAGTAGCTTTTTCTGCCAGGCACTCCTGAGAGTAGTCCAACTCCTCTTCAACTAGCTGGATCAGTTTAAGAACAGCACTTCAGGCTGACCCTGTTCCTGGGCCTGGCCTCCTTCCTGCTGGAGGCACTCAGCTCTCTCCTCTGCATCACTGGCCTGCTGCTGCAGAAACTGTATTGTGCACTTTACTGCACTGATGGTGGTGATCCCAGCGGTGGTGCCCACCCAGCTCCTGCTTGCACTTCCATTCCTGCTTCTGCTTGGCATTGCAGCTGCTTCGCACCAGGAAAGTAATTTATTAATAAAAATGACATACTTTTTCCGTTATATTAAAGATAAGGGGTTTATTAATGCATTGTATATATCATGGTATTTTATATATATTTTTTTATTTCCCAGTTTTTCCATAATTGACATACTTTTTAAAAAATTGAGAGAGGGCGCGGCGCCTGTGGCTCAGTCGGTAAGGCACCAGCCCCATATACCGAGGGTGGCGGGTTCAAACCCGGCCCCTGCCAAACTGCAACCAAAAAATGGCCAGGCGTTGTGGCGGGCGCCTATAGTCCCAGCTGCTCTGGAGGTTGAGGCAGGAGAATCGCTTAAGCCCAGGAGCTGGAGGTTGCTGTGAGCTGTGTGATACCATGGCACTCTACCGAGGGCCATAAAGTGAGAATTTGTCTCTACAAAAAAAAAAAAATTGAGAGAGGGCCGAGTATAGTGGCTCACGCTTGTAATCTCAGCACCCTGGGAGGCTTAGGAGGGCAGACTCCTGAGCTCACAAGTTTGAGACTAGCCTGAGCTAGAGTGGGACCTCGTCTCTAAAAATAGCTGGGTGGGGGCAGCGCCTGTGGCTCAACAGAGTAGGGCACAGGCTCCATATGCTGGAGATGGCGGGTTCAAACTTTTTTCAGCCCTGAACAAAAAAAAAAAAAAAAAAAAGCAGTACCATGAAATAAAAGATAACTCTAAAAATAAAAATAGCTGGGTATCGTGGCAGGCGCCTATAGTTCCAGCTACTTGGGAGGCTGAGGTAAGAGAATCACTTGAGCCCAAGAGTTTCAGGTTGCTGTGAGCTATGATGCCACAGCAGTCTACTGGGACAACAGGTGTGTGTGTGCGGGGGAGAAATAAAAAATGAGTAAGAAATGGGGCGGCGCCTGTGGCTCAGTGAGTAGGGCGCCGGCCCCATATGCCGAGGGTGGCGGGTTCAAGCCCAGCCCCGGCCAAACTGCAAGAAAAAAATAGCCGTGCATTGTGAGGAGAGGCTGAGCAAGAGAATCGTGGAAGCCCAAGAGTTAGAGGTTGCTGTGAGCCGTGTGACGCCACTGCACTCTACCCGAGGGCGGTACAGTGAGACTCTGTCTCTACAGAAAAAAAAAAAAAAAAAAAAATGAGTAGGATTTTTGGCATAATCTGAAAGAATGGAATTGTCATTCACTGAGATAGGAGAAGAATGTGGAAGGTGCAGTATTATGAGGGGGAAACTAGAAAGTTAATTTTGAACACAGTAACTTTGAGATGCATCTTAGACCTCTAAATTGAGGTAATAAGAAGTCAGTTGGGGGCGGCGCCTGTGGCTCACTCGGTAGGGCGCCGGCCCCGTATGCCGAGGGTGGCGGGTTCAAACCTGGCCTCAGCTGAACTGCAACCAAAAAATAGCCGGGCGTTGTGGCGGGCGCCTGTGGTCCCAGCTACTCGGGAGGCTGAGGCAGGAGAATCGCTTAAGCCCAGGAGTTGGAGGTTGCTGTGAGCTGTATGATGCCATGGCACTCTACCAAGGGCCATAAAGTGAAACTCTTGTCTCTACAAAAAAAAAAAAGAAGTCAGTTGGTTATACAAATCTGTACTTTAGGGGCAAGTTCCAGGCAGAGTTAATACATATAAAGTGCTTAAAATGGTGCCTTGTGTTTCCTTTTAAAATAAGTCAGATTGTACCACTTCATCGTTCAAAACTCTTTAATGATTTTTTATTTTGGTCACAAAGGTAAAAATCTTTACAATGTGCCCATAAGAGTCTCCATGATCTATTCTCCCATCCCTAACATCTTTTACCTTGGGGATGATAATGCTAGCTGCTGTAACAAACTCCACAGTACCAGTGGCTTATCACAACTGAGGTTTATATTTTGTTTACAAAGTAGCCTAGTGTGGATATTCTTGGTCAGCTGGAGCCTATCCAGGCTCTGTCTGTCTGTCTTCTATTTTACCATTACGTAGAATCTCAGAATCTTCTCCTTCCAGCTGGTACCCTGTTTCCCTGAAAATAAGACAGTGTCTTATTTTAAGGTGTGCTCCCAAAGATGCACTAGTCTTATTTTCAGGGGACGTCTTATCTTTCCTGTAAGTAAGGTCTTATTTTCGGAGGATGTCTTATTTTCAGGAAAACAGGGTAGAAGGCAAAAAAGAAAGAGGGGAGAAGCCTAATTTCCTTCTTAAATGCCTGATATAGCAATGACTACATAAATTCCTATACACATTCCATTGGTAAGAATTAGTCATGTGGCCACATCTGGATTCAAGTAGGGCTGGCCACATCTGCCACATCTGTGGCCACATCTGGATGCAAATGTCCCTGCCCAGGCAGCTCCACATACTATGTAGGGGAAAACATGATTTTTTTTTTTTTTTCGAGACAAAGTCTCACTATGTCCCGATCAGTAGAGTGCTGTAGCACCACAGCTCACAGCAACCTCAAATTCTTGGGCTTAAGCGATTCTCTTGCTTCAGCCTCCCAAGTAGTTGGGACTACAGACGCCTGCCACAACACCCAGCTATTTGTTGTTATTGTTGTCGCAATTGTCATTGTGGTTTAGCTGGCCCAGGCCAGCTTCGGTGCATGTGGCTGGCGCTGTAAGGACTGTGCTATGTGGGCGCCAAGCCAAAAACATGATTTTTTTGTGAACTGCAAGCCAACTCCACAATACCTTCTACCATCTTCTATACGCCTCTCAACCCTAATGCTCTCCAGCCACCCCAGTCTCCTTCTTGTTCTACAAGTACTCTAGGCCTGTTCTGCCTCACACCCTTTCTTGAAGTTATCTTTCCTCAGATGTTCTCTTGCTCTCTCACGTTCTTCATGCCGAAATGGGTGCCCTCGATTGCTACTTTTGTGTGTGTGTGTGTGTAGACAGAGTCTCATTTTATTGCCCTCAGTAGAGTGCCGTGGCATTACACAGCTCACAGCAACCTGTACCTCCTGGGCTTAGGTGATTCTCTTGCCTCAGCCTCCCGAGCAGCTGGGACTACAGGGGCCTGCCATAACACCTGGCTTTTTTATTTTTGTTGTTGTTGCAGTTTGGCCGGGGCTGGGTTTGAATCCGCCACCCTCGGTATATGGGGTTGGCGCCCTACTCACTGAGCCACAGGTGCTGCCCAGGTTGCTACTTCTTAAGAATATATTATATTCCAGATATTTAAAATTAATTTTTGTTGTTGTTGTTATTGAGACAGAGTCCCCCCCATGCCCTGAGCAGAATGCAATGGTGTCACAGCTCACTGCAACCTCAGACTCTGGGGCTGTGGGTATCCCGCTGCCTCAGCCTCAGGAAGCTGCTGGGATTATAGGCGCCCAGCTGAGTTTTTCCATTTTTTTAGGAGTCGGGATCTCACTCTTGCTCAGGCAAATCTCAAACTCCTGAGCTCAAGCAATCCTCCCACCTGAGGCTCCCACAGTGCTGGGATTACAGGCATGAGCCACCGTGCCATTAATTTTTATTATTATACTTTATGAATCTTCAGTGCAATCCTGTGTGAGGTCAGAATGCCTATTCTCATTTCAGAGAGGTTAACTGATGTGCCTCAGTTTACCTAGCTACTACAAGAAGTGGGAGTGAGTGGGGATTTAAACATTAATTTTTTTTTTTTTAAGAGACAGGATCTCACTCTGTCACCAGGCTGGGTTCAAATAATCCTGTCTTAGCCTCCTAAGTAATTAGGATTACAGATAGTTGTGCACCTCCATGCCTGGCTAATTTCTAAATTTTGTAGAGATAGGGTCTTGCTGTATTGGTCTCAAACTTGGTTGGTCTCAAACTCCTGGCCTTAAGGAATGCACCTGCCTCAGCCTCCCAAAGTGTTGGGATTGTAGGTATAAGCTACTGCACCCAGCCTGAACATTAAATCTTAAAAGTATCCAGTTCTATATTTTCTCTGACATTCTAAGAAACAATCACTCTGCCAAACATATTTCCTACTGGGAAGGAGATCACTTTACAGTTGTGTATTCTGGGCTTCTGGACAGTTAGATTTCCCAGGACAAATTAATACAGTCATACTCTGTGTGTGTGTGTTTTAAAGACAGGGCCTCTGCCACCTAGGCTGGAGTGCAGTAGTGTGATCATAGCTCACTGTAACCTTGAATTCCTGGGCTCCTGTGACTCTCCTGCCTCAGCTTTTTTTCTGCCCAGGTAGGTAGTCTCCTACGTGGGACCACAGGCACGAGCCACCACACTTGGCTAATTTTTATTATGTTTTGTAGGGATGGGGCTTTGCTACATTGCCCAGGCTGATCTTGAACTTTTGCCTCAAGTGATCCTCCACTTTGGCCTCCTGGAATGCTGGGATTACAGGTGTGAGCCTCCACGCCTGAATGGCTTTTTTTTTTTTTTTGAGACAGAGTCTGGCTCTGGGTAGAGTGCCATGGCATCATCATAGCTCACAGCAACCTCAAACTCCTGGGCTAAAGTGACCCTCTTGCCTCAGCCTCCCAAGTAGCTGGGACTACAGGTACCCACCACAATGTCTGGCTATTTTTATTTATTTATTTTGTAGAGCCAGTCTCACTTTACCGCCCTCCGTAGAGTGCCATGACGTCACATGGCTCACAGCAACCTCCAGCTTTTGGGCTTAAGCGATGATTCTCTTGTCTCAGCCTCCCGAGCAGCTGGGACTATAGGTGCCCGCCACAACGCCCGGCTATTTTTTGGTTGCAGTTTGGCCAAGGCCGGGCTTGAACCTTCTACCCTCGGTATATGGGGCTGGTGCCCTACTCACTGAGCCACAGGCGCCACCCATGTCTGGCTATTTTTAGAGACAGAGTCTCACTCTTGCTCAGGCTGGTCTTTGAACTTGTGAGCTCAGGCAATCCACCAGCCTCAGCCTCCCAGAATACTGGGATTATAGGCGTGAGCCACCACTCCCATCTGAACTGGCTTTTTGAAGCTACTTGCTCTTTCCCACTTTCCTTCCACCAGTTAAGGCAGGTTAGATGCAGGGAGTAGCAGGTGCTATTGTTTTGAGTGATGATGACTGTGACCTCTAGGACGTCCTCCCAAAGGGAACCAATACTTGAGAGAAGTACCTAGGAGAAAGCCCAGGTTGAACCCTTAGGGAAGACTGCTGCCTTCTACAATTTTTAGTGGCAGTATGCCAGAACTAACCTTGCACACACCTCTTTCTGGAACAGTAATAATAAGCTGTAACATTTACTCAGTGACTTCTAAGTTCCAGGCACTATTCTTACTACTTTAGCTATACTTGCATATATCTTATATAATCTTTACAAAAACCACAACAGCTGGCACCTAGAAATTAAGTAGTTTGCCCAAAGTCACACAGTAAATGATAAAGTCAGGATTCAAATTTGAGAATTGTTTCTATAGCCCACTGCCTCCTTGGTCTCTGAGCTCCAGTTTCCAATAAAGACATACCTGGCCAGCTTTTGTAGGTCTTTTTTTTTTTTTTTTTTTTTTTTTTGAGACAGAGCCTCAAGCTGGTTAGAATACTGTGGCATTACAGCTCATAGCAATCTTTAATTCCTGGGCTCAAGCGATTCTCTTGCCTCCGCCTCCCAAGTAGCTGGGACCACAGGCGCCTGCCACAACGTCCAGCTATTTTTTGGTTGCAGCCGTCACTGTTGTTTGGCGGGCCTGGGCTGGATTCGAACCCGCCCGCTCAGGTGTATGTGGCTGGCGCCTTAGCCGCTTGAGCCACAGCAGGTCTTAGGAAAGAAGTGCACCTTAAGAAATCAGAAGGTCCCAGGACAAGGACTGGGAGGTAAGTTTCCCTCGCCTTCTCTTCCCCCTCTCAAAATAAGACCTGTTTTGGATGGATCTGAGAATTCTCACGGAGTGAAGAGGAAGTAGCGCCCAAAGAGAGGGGCTTCTGGAGGCTTCCAGAAGGAAAAGGAGAGATATGAGAAGAGGCCTGGTTGGGTTTGGGTAGGGAGAACGGGGAGCTGACCGCAAGTCCAGGATTCTATATCAGGCTTTATCTCTTACACTTAGTGTAACCTTGGTGAAGTCCTTGCTTCTCTTTGAGCCTCAATTTCCTCATCTGTAAAATAAGGGTAAATATAAAACGGGCTGAGCAATCCCCACCAAAAGAGGGGCATCCTCAGCTCCCCTGGGGAAAAAGGCTGCGCTCGGACGCCAAAGAGCCGCGGAAGGAGAGAGGCAGTGTCTGGGGTCTGGGCAGACAGCCAACAAATAGGGTTGGGTGGGCTTCCTCGGATAGAGCCAGCCCAAGGAGATCTCTGGACCTCTAGACGGTAGGAGGCTGGGGAAGGGAGAGCACGTGCCAGTGTCCCGGCTCTGCAGGCTGCGTTCACTATTCTCGCACTTTCTCAGCCCTCCCTAAAGAAGAAGCAGTCCCTGTGGGGGATGGCGGTTGCGGGCAACTAAGCAGTCGTCGGCTGCGCTGCGGCGACCGCCGGGGAAGCTGCGGCCCGCCGGGCCCGAAGAGCATCACGTCATCCTTTCCGCCAGGCGCCCGCCCCCTCCCCGACAGCGCCTGCGCAGGCGCGGCGGGAGGGGGCCCGCGGTGGGGGCTCTCCCCAGTGCTTTCCGCCCTTCTCCGGGCTCGTTCGGGCCGCGGCGCTCTTGGCTGACGGCAGCGGCGCGGAGGAGAAGGTGTCCAGGATGCGGCGCGGGGCGGCCCGGTGCCCCTCCGCCCCGTCACGGCAGCCTCGGCGGCCGCGGAGTTCGGGCCAGGGCCGGGGGCGGCGGCCCGAGCCACGGTAGCAGCGGCGGCGGCGGCGGCGGGAGGGGCGGCCTGAAGGCGGGCGGGCGCCCGGGTGCGGGGGCTCCGCGCCGCTCCGCCCGGCCCGTCACGGCCCCGGCGCCATGAGCGGCAGCGGCGGTGGCGGAGGGGGCTCGGCGCCCAATCGCTTCGCCGACTACTTTGTCATCTGCGGGCTGGACACTGACACCGGGCTGGAGCCGGACGAGCTGTCGGGTAAGTGCGCGCCGAGCCCCGGGCCGCTTCCCCGCATCTGCGGTGGGGGACCCCAAAGGAAACCACCTCTCGCCCCCGCTTTGTCCCGGCAGCCTGGCAAGGGTCGGTCGGGAGGACCCAAGGCGGGCGCGGGCTAGGGGGCGTTGGGCTGAAAGGGGAAAGACGGAATGAGCGGTGAGGGGTCCGAAGAGCTCCTTGGCCTCTGCGCAGTGGGCATGTTGTCGGCGACGAGGGAGAGGGAAGAGTTGTGTGCTCTCAGTTTGGTGTAGGTTGGGTGACTTAGTGTAAAATAAAGAGAAGCTTGTCCTCCAGCACCCATTAGGGAGAGAAGAAGGCATCCCACGTTCTAGTGAAAGTAAGTTCCACCCAGACTTAAAAAAAGCAAAACAAAAACTTGGTGAGCTTATCTGGCCTCTTCCCAAGAAGCCTGTGATACTAGTTCCTCAAAACCGTTAGAACCCAGCCTTGGGCTGGGCCCTGTGCCTCTGGATAGGACATGAAGTAATAAAGTGAACTTGGACGGCACAAAGAAGGGTGGGAACTCACTTGGCAATGGAAGGGGCTCCTATCCTGGGGCTATGCTTTTTTAATAAGTAATTTATGTTCTTTAGGAGGCCAGGATAATTTGTGAATAAAAGGTGGGTAGCATCTTGGTTGGAGAGACTGGGTTGTGTTATGGTGCTTCTCAAGTTCTCTTTCAAATGGAAAGTGGTGGGGTGAGTGAAAACGGGGCCCTGACCATGTTTGCGCTGGTTATAGAAGGGTGTCAAAATTATAAAATCCCCCGAATTCCAGTGCACCGTCATGGGAGCCTTTGTATTGCAACAGTTTTGAACAAAAGTTTTTGTCTGGAGTGTCCCGTTGGTGGGTTTCAAGTGAGTGGAGGTTTGTTGGGTTATACTTTAAGGTTATGTCATCCTGATTAAGTAAGGGAATTTCCTTTCTTCTTTTCTGAAATAATGTGTTCGCTGCGACGTTTCTTTCTTGAAAGTGATTATCCTGTTGATTATTTTACTTTACTTCAGAGATGACAGAACAGTTTCTGTTTTCTTTTTGGTCACCAGAAAAATCCCAGTGTTTCTTATGAAAAAGATTGTGTGCGTGTTTCAAATGACAAAAATGAACTTTTTTAAAAATAAGACAAATTGCTGTTTTAGCAAGTTCAGAAAAAGTATGCTATTTTCTCGAATTAATAACAAGTGGTGACACAAATCACGAAGCAGTAATATAATTAACACTAGGTCTTTTGTTGAAGGGAGGTAGCTTTATTGTTTCAAGTTCTCTTTTCTTAAGGCTTTAGTTATTTTTAATTTTTATGAATACATAATAGTTGTTCACTTTTCTAGGTTTTCAAATTCTTACAGTAGAGATTTTTCATCTTTTTTTATATGTTAAGTTTGTGACTTTGTAATGTAAGTTTTGGAATTCAGTTTTAGGTATTGGTGCTGGAAGGGACCTCAAAGAAGAAAATGAGGTCCAGGAAGGACAGTGGGGCCTGCTACTGCTACTTAATTGCCTGACACTTGGTGCTGTGCTCCTTTTATGATACTAAACTGCACTTTCTTGACCTAGCTGGAGGTCTTTAGAAAACACTAACATGTTGAGAAATTAAAAATAATACTGTTCTTCTCAAGAAAAGATTTAAGATGGAATAAACCATTTTTATTTTTATGCTGTGCTTTTGAATGTCAATTCCCCCTAACTCCTCCACCCAGACAGAGTCTTACTGTGTTGCCCTTGGTGGAGTGCTGTGGCAGCTCACAGCAACCTTAAACTCTTGGCTTAAGTGATTCTCTTGCTTTAGCATCCCAAGTAGCTGGGACTACAGGCGCCCGCCACAATGCCCGGCTATTTTTTGGTTGTAGTCGTTATTGTTGTTTGGCAGGCCGGGGCTGGGTTTGAACCCACCAGCTCTGGTGTATGTGGCTGGTGCCCTAGTTACTGAGCTACAGGCGCCGAGCCAAAATTATTTTTTTTAGACAGATTCAAGCTGTCTCCCTGGGAGAGTGCCTTGGAGTCACAGCTCACAGCAACCTCAAACTATTGGGCTCAAGCGATTCTCTTGCCTCAGCCTCTCAAGTAGCTGGGACTACAGGTGCCTGCTACAACGCCTGGCTGTTTTTTTCTTTATTTTTTTTTGTTGCAGTTGTCATTGTTGTCTTTAGCTGGCCCAGGCTGGGTTCGAACCTGCCAGCCTCCATGTATGTGGCCGGCGCCTCACCTACTGAACTATGGGTGCCGCAGCTTTTGAATGTCAAATTGATAGACATTTTTTTTTTTCTTTTTGTGTGATAGAGTCTTACTATGTTGCTCTGGGTAGAGTGTCATAGCTCACAGCAACCTCGAACTTTTGGGCTTGAGCAGTCCTCTTGCTTCAGCCTCCCGAGTAGCTGGAACTACAGGCTTGTGCCATAGTGCCCAGCTAGTTTTTCTATTTTTAGTAGAGACGGGGTCTGGCTCTTGCTCAGGCAGGTCCCAAACTCCTGAGCTCCAAGTATCCACCTGCCTCGGCCTCCCAAAGTGCTAGGATGACAGGTGTGAGCCACTGCCTGGCCAGAATAATTGTTAGTGAGAGCGTAGGTTTGGGGGTCAGACATTCCTGCTTTGCTATTGCCTGGGAACAAGTTAATTAACCCTGTCCGGGTACTCAGGTATAAGAAAGAGAATGGAAAAAGAAGCAACTCATCAAATAGACTCTCAAATGTTAAAAAAAAGGTCAACATTTCAGTAAAAGAAATGTTATTCTCTTTTGATGTGTATCTGTTAATTATCTGGTTTTTCAGCAAGCCAAAATTATATCCCAGTGAAAGTTAATTGGAATAATAAAGAAAGAGTGATGAGTCATATAAACCATGTAAAGAATATTTTCTGTCTTTTTAAATGTGGTTGTAGTAGTGGAATGCCAAGACCATTTATCCAATAGATGGCTGACTCAAGGATTTTTTTTTTCCCTTTCACTTCATTTCTGGTAGGTTGGTAGAGGAATATGGATTACTCAGAGGGTATTTTTGAATAAAACAAAATAATACAGATAGCTCTATGCAGGTTCGTCCTGAGACTGCTTAGTCTGCCTTATAGCTCCCAAACTGATGATGTCATGTTAGAACTACAGGAAGTTGAATTGCACCCAGGTTGTCTATGGAGGTACTGTGGATCTGTGTTCTCTGCAAACAAATTATGTTATAAACTCTTAAAAAGTGAACCTCGGGCGGCGCCTGTGGCTCAGTCGGTAAGGCACCAGCCCCATATACCGAAGGTGGTGGGTTCAAACCCGGCCCCGGCCAAACTGCAACCAAAAAAAAAGCCGGGCGTTGTGGCGGGCGCCTGTAGTCCCAGCTGCTCGGGAGGCTGAGGCAAGAGAATCGCTTAAGCCCAGGAGTTGGAGGCTGCTGTGAGCTGTGTGACGCCACGGCACTCTACCAAGGGCCATAAAGTGAGACTCTGTCTCTACAAAAAAAAAAAAAAAAAAAAAAAAAAAAAAAAAAAAAAAAGTGAACCTCAAACAAACAAATCAAAGATGCCCAGAGTTCTTATTTTATGGAGAATAAGATTCATTCTTCTTTGTCTGCAACAAATAAAAATGGAGTTTGCTGTGCTGAATATAGATTCAGATCACTGGATTTTATAGGAAACTTCATTTTAGAGCTTCCCTTTTCTTGCTGACTCATCATTTAGGGAAATTGTGTAGCTTTTGTTGTGCAAGGAACTGATGAAGGTGTGAAAATTGTTTTTTCTTTTCTGGTTGAGGAAGTACTTCAGGTTGGAAGGAGAAGGTAATCTATGGGTGAAGCACAAATCCAGCTACTTTTAGGAAATGGCATCTTGCTGGCTCTTTGAGCTTGTCAGATAAGCAAATGTGAAATAATTTTCTTCCATTTATGTTTCCCATTATTTTTGGCCCATCCTAAGTGGGGATGCAGATGGTACTAGAGTTTCTTTTCTACCTCTTTAATGGATGAACGTTCTGGGGATCTTCATTTTCTTTGTTTTTTTGTGGTCACTGTTAGGTGACCTCAGAGGAGAGTTTTTGTTTGTTTGTTTTTTTTTTGGTTTTTTTGGCCGGGGCTGGGTTTGAACCCGCCACCTCTGGCATATGGGACCGGCGCCCTACTCCTTGAGCCACAGGCGCCGCCCTGTTTGTTTGTTTTTTTGTTTTGTTGTTGTTTTTTTTTTTTTTTTTGAGACAGAGTCTACCAGCCCTTGGTAGAGTGCTGTGGTGTCACAGCTCATAGCAACCTCAAACTCTTGGGCTTAAGCGATTCTCTTGCCTCAGCCTACTGAGTAGCTGGGACTACAGGCACCCCCCACAATGCCCTATTTTCTGTTGCAATTCTTATTGCTGTTTTAGCTGGCCAGGGTGGGTTCGAACCCATCACCTTAAAATATGGGGCTGGTGCCCTACCCACTGAGCCATAGGTGCTACCCCCACAGAGGAAAGTTTTACCATGAAGTGGGATTCCTGAGTTTACTCTCCCTATTTCTTCTTGAGAGTTCAGGTTTCAGAATCCTTAAGACGTATTTCTTTTTTTTTTTTTTTGTATTTGTGAAAATAACTTCTTTTTTTTTTTTTCTTTTTTTTTTTTTTTTATTGTTGGGGATTCATTGAGGGTACAATAAGCCAGGTTACACTGATTGCAATTGTTAGGTAAAGTCCCTCTTGCAATCATGTCTTGCCCCCCTAAAGTGTGACACACACCAAGGCCCCACCCACCTCCCTCCTTCCCTCTTTCTGTTCCCCCCCATAACCATAATTGTCATTAATTGTCCTCATATCAAAATTGAGTACATAGGATTCATGCTTCTCCATTCTTGTGATGCTTTACTAAGAATAATATCTTCCACGTCCATCCAGGTTAATACGAAGGATGTAAAGTCTCCATTTTTTTTAATGGCTGAATAGTATTCCATGGTATACATATACCACAGCTTGTTAATCCATTCCTGGGTTGGTGGGCATTTAGGCTGTTTCCACATTTTGGCGACTGTAAATTGAGCTGCAATAAACAGTCTAGTACAAGTGTCCTTATGATAAAAGGATTTCTTTCCTTCTGGGTAGATGCCCAGTAATGGGATTGCAGGATCAAATGGGAGGTCTAGCTTGAGCTTAAGACGTATTTCTTATCTTGCAACCTCTAAATTCCTCTGAACTTACCTGCATCCAGCATTGGAATATAAGAATTCTAGGTTCTGGGCCGAAGAGATGGCTCATGCCTGTAATCCTAGCACTCTGGGAGGCTGAGGCTGGTGGATTGCTTGACCTCATGAATTTGAGACCAGCCTGAGCAAGAGCGAGACCCTGTCTCTAAAAATAGCTGGGTGTTGTGGCGGATACCTGTAATCCTAGCTACTTGGGAGGCTGAGACAAGAGAATCACTAGAGCCCAAGAATTTGAGGTTGCTGTGAGCTAGACGCCATGGCACTCTATCTAGGTTGACAAAGTGCAACTCTGTCTCAAAAAAACAAAAACAGAAAAAGCCCCAAGACACCCCAGAAAAGTTGATGGGCCAGTTTCAAATTGGGATCCTCCTCTATCAGTCTGGTTGATTCTTGGAAGATTCTCACGGTCATTTTACAAAAGTATAAAATATCTCTGCTCTGAAGTCCAGATTCCTAGCTGCAGCAAAACTCAAATCCTGTGGATATTTCCAGAAGTAAAGGCTGGTAGAGTATGGGCAGATTTCCTAAGTTAGGTCGTATGTTTTCTTTTTTGAGGTAGAACTAGTAAGTAGTCAGAGGGGAGACCAACACAGGAGACAATTACAGAGAAGCACAGGGCAGTTTAAATTTAGTTGGAGAGATTGTATATTCTTACAGAGAATCCCACTCGACTCCCTCAGACAGGAAAGTTTTCACATTGAAAATAAGTGGATTTTACTTTTTTTTTTTTTGTAGAGACAAAGAGTCTCACTGTATGGCCCTTGGGTAGAGTGCCGTGGCGTCACACGGCTCACAGCAACCTCCAACTCTTGGGCTTACGCGATTCTCCTGCCTCAGCCTCCAGAGCAGCTGGGACTACAGGCGTGCGCCACAACGCCCGGCTATTTTTCTGGCCGGGGCTGGGTCCGAACCCGCCACCCTCGGCATATGGGGCCGGCGCCCTACTCAGTGAGCCACAGGCGCCGCCCCATATGCCTGTGGCTCAGTGGATTTTACTTAATGACATTGTGGGACTGCTTCTCTCTTCTTAGAAGGAAATCCTGAGTCACAGTGTTTGGTGCTCTTAAATCTGCACAGCCCTTCCTTCCTTCCTAGATTAAAAATAAGAGTTTTCTTTGCCTAAGGTCTCCTTTGGCAATGCTGTTTTCCAGTCCTATATCTTTTTTATAAACTTGCTTTTTGGCTAACTCAGATGGAAGATGTACTTGGGCTTGGTTCAGCTTCTAAATTCCTGTTGTTGTTTGACTATTTGGATTTGAATTACTGTCAAATGGCCTTAGAGGTCTCTCAGGAACATGGGTACATATGAGGGAATCTTTGCTCTACTTTATATATGTTTTAGGTTCTTACTGAATATGGCATAGGATCCAGTGAAAGAGAGAAAGGCTAGCCTTTAGAAGCTGATGACATCCTATGGAATTAAGTGATTATACACAAGCTATTATTGCCAGCCTTTTTTGTTTTTTCAAGACAGAGTTTCACTTTGTTGCCCTCGGTAGAGTGCTATGGCATCACAGCTCACAGCAACCTCCAGCTCTTGGGCTTAGGCGAGTCTCTTGCCTCAGCCTCCTGAGCAGCTGGGACACCAGGCGCCTGCCACAATGCCCAGCTATTTTTTTGTTGCAGTTTGGCTGGGGCTGGGCTTGAACTCACCACCCTTGGTATATGAGGCGGCACCCTACTCACTGACCCACAGGTGCCGCCCGATTGCCAGCTTTTTAAAATTGGTTTTATATCTAAAAAATTACCTCAAGCAATTCTTCCCACTTTAGCCTCCCAAAATGCTGGGATTGTAAGATTTAGTTCTCTAAAGTTATTAAGTGAGGCAGATGTTAGTCATATGCCATGTTCTAGATGTTCTATGATTGCTGGTTTTAGTTTGGAGTTTATTGAACCCTCAGCTGAGTCTTAAGAGTGGCAGAGTCTAGCACTCTGGGAGGCCGAGGTGGGTGGATTGCCCTGAGCTCATAAGTCTCAAACTAGCCTGAGCCAGAACAAGACCCCATCTCTAAAAATAACCAGGCATTGTAGTGGGTGCCTATAGTCCCAGCTACTCGGGAGGCTGAGGCAAGAGAATCGTTTGAGCCCAAGAGTTTGAGGTTGCTGTGAGCTGTGATGCCATGGCATTCTACCTAGGGTGACAAAGTGAGACTCTGTCTCAAAAAAAAAAAAAAAAAAAAAAAAAAAAGAGTGGTAGGGTCCTGTCATAGCCAAAAGTGAGAGTATGTGCCAGATCTCAAACTGTTCTCAGTATGCTTCCAGGGGAGCAGATATAACTTCAAGAAATAAGATAGCAACAGGTATAGTTTAGGCCATTGTGTTTCTCAAATATTATACCTAGGATATTTGCTTGGTATCTCATAGCTTCCTGTTAAAGAGAATCAGGTTGGTAATATTTTTGTTGTTGTTGCTCATTGTGTGATGGGTAAGTCAGGTCAAAATTTTGCTAAGCCATCAGTGGTCTACTTTATGGACTAAACTAGCTGGGTTATTCTAAAATGCTTTTATGAAATGCTAAGAGACCAGAACAGTGAGAAGTTCTATGAAAGTTTTTCTCATTCAGCTTCATTCCTCTGTGAGTGTGGGATTCCTTGATTTTTAAACTATTCCCAGTTGGCAAAACATTGAGTGTGCATTTGTTTATATTGGTCACAATTTCAAAAAGTAAGAGGTAGAAATCAGAGATAGTTCAGTTACCATTTTTCACAGTTGATAATATGGGTAAATGACTTTATAGTTGTACAGTGTACTTTTAAGCCATTTTAAGTTTTTTTTCAGACTCATTTGAAAGAAAATGTTTTGTCCAGTGTCACCCAGCATAAGAAAGATCTGTTAGAATCCAGGTCTGTCTATTGTCTCAGTATTAAATTAAAAAAAAAAAATTTTTTTTTTTTTTTTTTGAAAGAGAGTGTCACTTTGTTGCCCTCGGTACAGTGCCATGGTATCATAGCTCACAGCAACCCCAAACTCCTGGATTCTCTTGCCTCAACCTCCTAAGGCTTCTCCCACAACATCCTGCTAGTTTTCTATTTTTAGTAGAGATGGAGTCTCCCTCTTGCTCAGACTGGTCTCAAACTCCTGAGCTCAGGCAGTCCACCCTCTGGCTCCCAGAATGGTAGGATTACAGGTGTGAGCCCCTATGCCTGTTCTAAATTAAATTAAAAAAAAAAAATGTGTAGAGATAGGGTCTGTGCTCTGTTGCCCCAGGCTGGAGTACAGTGGTAACCTCAATGCAACCTTGAACTCTTGGGCTCAAGTGATCCTCCTGCCTCACCCTCCAGAGTAGCTAGGACTGCAGGTGTGTGCCACCATAGCTGGCTAATGCTGTCTCACTATTAATAAGGGTTTTTTGTTTTTAATTGTAGATATGGAAAAACGGAAGCAATGACTTAATCATTGAATAGCAGAGCTGTGTAGTGTGGCCTTCTTGTGGTTCAGTCCCCAGCCCACACTGCAGGAGAGGAGTGCATGTCAGGAGAGGAGTCAGGTCACTCATTTTCTGAATTGAGGTTAAGTCTGGTTGTTGTTTTTTCCTTTTTTCCCACTCTTTATCAAATTCTGGAAATGTGTTTTTTAGACTCGTAGTTACTAGGGCTTTGCTTCTAAGAATCTGTCTTTTGTGTGTGTGGCTGTTGCAGGATGTTCTATGCTTTTTGCTTGAGGTCTTTTTTTCTTTGAATAAATAAAAAAAAGATTTATATCTACTAACCTCAGAAACTCCTCAGTGTAGCCTGTAGTCTGCATCTTTTGTGATTATAGTTCAGGTGCTGGCTGTGACTTCTGATTAACCATAGTTTTTATGATGAAAGGATATGGAAAAGTAACCAAGAAACTTCTAGGATTTTGAAAGGCACAAACACAAAGGAGGGAATGATTTAGAAATAATAATTACAGGCATAATTATAAGACAACAAGTGGGTAAATTCAATACCCATTTGTTATAAAAGTATAACAGATTACATGCATTTTTGTTATACTACGTTAGAATTTTCCAGGAATGTCAGATGACTTGATTCTTTTCTCAGATGTATCTTCTCTGATGCCCCTTTCTTTCTTGGTTTCTGTGGTTTTAGATTAATGGTCCTCTAATAGTATTTTAGCCTACATATGGGGATGGGTGTTAATTTTGGGGTATGTTGTTAATTGTTGAAGAAAACCAAAGATTTAATTTTGGGTAAGTTAAGTATCTCTTTTTTTTTTTTTTTTTTGAGACAGAGTCTCACTGTGTCGTCCTCAGTAGAGTGTTGTGGCATCACAGCTCGCAGCAACTTCCAGCTCTTGGGCTTAAGCGATTCTGTTGGCTCAGACTCCTGAGAAGCTGGGACTACAGGCACCCGCCACAACACCTGGCTGTTTTTTGGTTGCAGCTGTCATTGTTGTTTGGCAGGCCGGGCTGGATTTGAACCCGCCAGCTCAGGTGTATGTGGCTGGTGCCTTAGCCGCTTGAGCCACAGGTGCCAAGCCTAGGTATCTCATTTCTTTCCCAGTTTCTATATTCGATAGTGAGTACTAAAAAAAAAAAAAAAAAACCTTCATTTTTTTTCATGATTATAAAAGCTTTAGGTGACTATAAAAATGCAAACATTACAGAACTATACTTACTATAAACTATTGTTCTAACTAGGCAAATTTCTTAGCTTTTCTGAAGGGTAGTGCTTTATATAGTAGATGCTTGATGAAGATCTGTTGTATTAATTATGAAAAGATAGAGGCTGCCTATTCAGATTTTTAAAGAACTGGCCAGTCATGGTGGCTCACACCTGTAAAATCCTACCACTCTGGCCGAGGTGGGAGGATCCCATGAGCTAAGGAGTTAGAGACCAGCCTGAGCAAGAGTGAGACCCCCCCATCTCTACTAAAAATAGAAAAATTAGCTGGGTGTTGTGGCAGGCATTTGTATTCCCAGCTACTTGGGAAGCTGAGGCAGGAGGATCCCTTAAACCCAGGAGTTTGAGATTGCTGTGAGCTAGGCTGATGCTGTGGTCCTCTAGCCTGGGTTGACAACAGAGTGAGACTGTCTTCAAAAAACAACAAAACAAAAAAACAAAAAAAAAAAACACAAAAAACCCCCAAAACCATATTTTTAAAGAGTTGCAAGTAACCATAATGTTTTTTTCCCTTGATATAGATATAGTATTTAACTTTTTGGAACTTAGTAAGCCAACTTCTACAGCTCTCTTTATTTATTTATTTAAAAAAATTTTTTTTTTCTTTTTGAGACAGTCTCACTATGTTGCCCTCGGTAGAGTGCGGTGGCATCACAGCTCACAGCAACCCCCTATTCATGGGCTCAAGCAATTCTCTTGCCTCAGCCTTGTAAGTAGCTGGGACTACAGGTGCCTACCCCAATGCCCGGCTATTTTTAGAGAAGGGGTCTCACTCTTGTTCAGGCTGATGTTGAACCTGTGAGCTCAGGGCAATCCACCCACCTCGGCCTCCCAGAGTGCTTAATTATTTATTTATTTATTTATTTTATTATTTTATTATTTTTTATTTTTTGCAGTTTTTGGCCAGGGTTGGGTTTGAAACTGCCACCTCTGGCATATGGGACCAGTGCCCTACTCCTTGAGCCACAGGCGCCGCCCTTAATTTTTTATTTTTCATAGAGATGGGGTTTCATTCTTGCTCAGGCTAGTAGTTATTGCTCAGGCTTGTCTCAAACTCCTGAACTCACGGGATCCTCCTGCCTCGGCCTCCCAGAGTGCTAGGATTACGGGCATGAATCACCATGCCTGGTCTATTTAACTAGTTCTGTTGACTCAGGGTCACAATCTGTTGTTGGGAAAAATACTCTTTGGGAACTATTTTAGCCCATTTGTGCTGCTTATAATAGAATACCACAGACTGGATAATTTATAAAGAACAGAAATGTATTTCCTCATAGTTCTGGGGATTGGGAAGTCCAGGATCAAGGTGTGCTGCATTTGGTCTGGTGAGGGCCTTCTTGCTGAGTTCTCACTGGCAGAAGGGAGGAGGCCTAGGTAGCCTCTTTAAATGCTTCTTTTAAGAGGGGCTTAAACCCATTAACAAGAGAGCAGCCCTCATGGCCTAATCATCTCTTAAAGGCTTCACCTTTTAATATTATCACCTTGGCAACACCTAAATTTTGGAGGAGACACATCTGACTGTAGTAGAAATACAGTAAAAATTTAGAAATACCATCTGCTAAACTGACAAAGAGTTTTACTAAACTCTGGATTTGATGTGTCCAAATACAGTTGATCCTTGAACAATATGAGGATGAGGGGCACTAATCCCTGTATAGCCAAAAATTCACATGTAATTTTTTTTCCTTTAAAAGCTTTTTTTTTTTTTCTTTCCACCTGAGACAGAGTCTTACTTTGTTGCCCTTGGTAGAGTGCTGTAGCGTCACAGCTCACAGCAACCTTAAACTCTTGGGTTTAAGCAATTCTCTTGCCTCAGGTAGCTGGGACTACAGGAGCCCACCACAACGCGGCTAGTTGTTGTTGTTATCATTGTTATTTAGCAGACCCGGGTGGGGTTGGAACCCACCAGCCTCAGTGTATGTGGCTGGCGCCCTGACCACTGAGTTACGGGCGCCAAGCCTAAAAGCATTTTTTGTTTGTTTCTGATCACAGTACAGGGAAGGAGCAAGAGCGGTGCCTGTAACCCCTCATGTTTAAGTATCTATTCCTTGACAGCTATTATTAACCTGCTGTTGACGAGAAGCCATAAGGATGCCACAAGCAGAATGGGCATCTGTACCCAGGGTATACGCTGTCTCAAAAAAAACACAACATGTATTTTTTTTTTTTTTTTTTTTGTGGTTTTTGGCCGGGGCTGGGTTTGAACCTGCCACCTCCGGCATATGGGACCGGCGCCCTACTCCTTGAGCCACAGGAACCGCCCACAACATGTATTTTTTATATTATATGTATTATATACTGTATCCTTACCATAAAATAAAGCTAGAGAATGTCTTCCACAGCAGCTGTAGCATTTTACATTCTCACTAATGTGGGTTTTCACTTTCCTCTACATCCTTGATAATACTTTTTTCCATTTTTTTATGTCATTGTGTGTGTTTTTTTTTTTTTTAGAGACAGAGTTTCACTTTATCACCCTCGGTAGAGTGCTGTGCTGTCACAGCTCACAGCAACCTCCAGCTCTTGGGCTTAGGCGATTCTTTTGCCTCAGCCTCCTGAGTAGCTGGGACTACAGGTGTCTGCCATAACGCCCAGCTATTTTTTTGTTGTTGTTGCAGTTTGGCTGGGGCTGGGCTCAAACCTGCCAACCTCGGTATATGGGGCCGGTGCCCTGCTCACTGACCATAGGCGCTGCCCGAATCAAGGAAATTTGAACACTGACTAGGTATTTGGTATTAAGGATTTTTTTGGGGTCATATTTTTCTAGGAATAATAATAGTATTGTGGTTATGTAAAAAAAAAAAAAGAGGTCCTATCTTTTAGAGACACATGCTGAAATATTATATATAGATACACACATGTCTGGATTTACTTTAAAATAATATTATGGGGGTATATGGATGAAGATTGGACATGCATTGATAATTGTTAAATCTGGGTGATAGATATATGGAAATCTTGATTAGTCAAAGACATGTTATTGTCAATTACAACTTCTGATTGCTTTGAAGTACACATCTGATTAATAAATATACTTCCAGCCACCTGATCGCCACAGCATGGCTGCTTGGGTGCTTCTAGAGATGACCTCAGCTTCTACTGTTTCTTGAGACTACTTGTTAGAGGCCTTTGTTCCCTCACTCTGCCTGGCTTGGGTAGCTACACTTAAGTAGGGGTGAGGATGGGTGGCTATTACTGGTATTTGGAAATACTTCCCTCTCATAGATCCAACCTTAATGTTTTTCTGACATCCTAATAATAGCATACCATGCATAAAGTGAGTATCAGAGTTAATACTGTGAGGAAACAAAATGAGAATACTTTTATGGTAAAAGGTAAGAATATTAAGATAATGAAATAGCGCATAGTGTCTACATTTTACATTGATTTTTGAGTGCATCCTTAAAAAACTGAAAGTAACAAAAACTCAGGACATGTTGGAAATTGTATGCTTTCTAGCAAGTTTGTGTCAATTTTTATATAAGCGCTGTTTTATAAGTTACATAAAATGTTAAAAAAAAAAAGAAAAAATGTACTTCCATTCAAAGGCAAAGAAATCTGACCTTTTAGTTAGCTTACATTCACATGTGGGTCAATATAGCTTTGTGAAACACTAAAACGGAAGCCACTGTCATTACTCTTTCCTTTACAGGCTGTTTATTTGGAAGACATCACATTAAAAATTTGGACCAACCGGGCGGCGCCTGTGGCTCATTCGGTAGGGCGCTAGCCCCATATACCGAGGGTGGCGGGTTCAAACCCGGCCCTGGCCAAACTGCAACCACAAAATAGCTGGGCGTTGTGGCAGGCGCCTGTAGTCCCAGCTACTCGGGAGGCTGAGGCAAGAGAATCGCTTAAGTCTAGGAGTTGGAGGTTGCTGTGAGCTGTGTGAGGCCACGGCACTCTACCGAGGGCCATAAAGTGAGACTCTTGTCTCTACAAAAAAAAAAAAAAAAAATTTGGACCAACCTTTGTTTGCACTAGACTTCTTAACCCAGAAGTTGTACTGTTAATTAATAAATGTTTTTAGTCTTTTTTTCCTATGTGTGCTGATTTAATGGTTGGATTGTATTCTTTGCGCCAAACTCTTGTCATTAGGCATTTGCTTTGCTTTTTCTTTCAGTTGTAAGTAGCTCTACTATGAGAAATTGCTTTCTTCTTTTTTCTTTTCCTTTGGTGCTATTTTAGTGAGTGCTCTTTTTTTTCTTGGTGCCTTTTGGGTGGCGTTTTGGTGGACTTAGTAAATCAAAGGGAATGGCTATTTTTTACAGCTTTTATGATGTCATTCCAGATTGGTTGAACTTTTTTCAAAGGTGTCACTTTGTGGGTTGGGACTTACTCAATTTTTAATTCTCTGATTCTGATACCAAAATTCTAAGGCATATTAGGAAAAAAAGGATAAGCTTGGCTTTATTCAAAGAATTGAGCTTTCATTGGAAATACAGGTGGAAGGGCTGAAATGAATTAAATGTAAATAAATGTTGCTTTCTGTGAAATCACAGTACTATATGTCATTTAGCTTTAAGAGAGTACATGATAGGGAGAACTGTTGTATAAATTGGCAGTGACTGGGAAAAATTCATAATAAAGGTGGCATTTGAACAAGGCCTTGAAGGATAGGAAAGACTTAAACCAGGGGGATGTGATTAGAGATAGGTAGAAGGTGGGTGAGCAGGGACCCATGGAACATGTGTAGGCAACATGGAGGCGTTCTATTTGGCCAGAACACATGCTATTTAGAGGATAGTAGTTGGGACCTAGGGTTAAATAGTTAGCTAGGAATAAATGAATATGGACATAGCAGATAGATAGACTGTTAAAAAAAAAGTGGGGAAGAAAGAGAGATGATGGTACTGCCACCCTCGGTATGTAAAAGCTTGAAGACTGTGAAGCTGCAGGTGTTGCCTATGTAAGTAAAATAGGAAGGAAAATTGTAACCCTTTTCATTTGTAGGAAAATTGTTACCCTGTTATTCATTCTGCTGGAGTCCCTAGATTAGTATTTAGCAGACCTAATGATTTTTCAGGAAAGCAGGAGCAGTGTTTATAGGGTTGTTGATTTAAATGGAAGTGATTGATTTTTCAGAGTTTGTCCAGACAGGACCATGAAAGATGTAGAAATGGAGAAGACACTGGACGTTGAGGAGATAGGGAAAATTGACCTAGTATTTGCTCTCTTGAACTCTTTCTAAGAACCTGTAGCTAGCTTTTCACATAAAGCTGTGGCAACAATAGTGGCTTTAGTATTGGTTTTCTTCCAAGGACTTACGGAAGGCCTTAGCCTTAGTCTGTATGTTCTTCATGCTAAACTCTCTTAGTGGCAGGTTTGGCCCCCATTTTATACTCATTTGTTAACTTTCCTTGTTTTTTTAACCATTCCAGCAGCATGGGAGGGGTCCAAAGGGCATCTTTGTTCTGCTAACTGCCAGAGGATAAGTCAGCTTGGAGATTGATGGTGCTTGATACAGTGAAAGGATTCAGGAGGTTTTGGGTTGCCTAAGTTAAGGAGGAACTCTTTTATGATCTATGGCAGCGGTTCTCAACCTGTGGATCACGACCCACAGGAACTGTATTAAAGGACCATGGCATTTAGGAAGGTTGAGAACCATTGATCCATGGGATGAGGGAGGATATAGCTCTGTATCATAGGAGACAAATTGAGATTTTCTGGCTTTTTAGCCTTCTGATGAAGCTTACTTACTCTTAAGAGTTTTTCTTATTAGGGCGGCGTCTGTGGCTCAGTCGGTAAGGCGCCGGCCCCATATACCGAGGGTGGCGGGTTCAAACCCGGGCCCTGTTGAACTGCAACCAAAAAATAGCTGGGCGTTGTGGCGGGTGCTTGTAGTCCCAGCTACTCGGGAGGCTGAGGCAAGAGAATCTCTTAAGCCCAGGAGATGGAGGTTGCTGTGAGCTGTGTGATGCCATGGCACTCTACCGAGGGCCATAAAGTGAGACTCTGTCTCTACAAAAAAAAAAAAGGAGTTTTCCTTATTCTAAAATTATACTTCTAAAGTTCTAAGGTAAACAGAACATTAGGCAAAATATCTGGAGAAGTGGTTTCTAATCCCTTTTTGCCTTATACTTTGAGTTTCCTTGTCTGTAATATCCCTCTCAGAGTTGTGGTGAAGCATAAAGGAAATAATATATGTGAAGGTGTTTTCAGTGGATTCTAGCTGGTATTACACACATACGTATAAATGTATGTGTGTATATGTGTATATATGTGTGTGTATACATCACATACTTTTTTTTTTTTAATTGCTGGGGATTTATCAAGGGTACAAGAATACATTCTGCTTCATTCTGTTTTTCTTCTGGAACTCCAATTAGACGTATGTTAAACCTGTTTCACTGCTGCTATTTCTCTTTAATCTTTTCTTCTCTGTTGTTAAGATTGGATAGTTTTTGATGTTCTGTTTTCAGGTTCACTGAGTCTTTTGTCAACTACAATCTGGTGTTAAGCTCGTCAACTGAATTTTAGTGTATCTTTCTCTGTTGAAATCTGTATTTTTATTCATTATGATCATAGTTATTTTAAAATCCTTGTTTGCTAATTCCAATATTTGGGTCAGCTCAGTGTTGGTCTCTGTTGATTGACTCTACTTTTGAGAATGGGTCATATTTTCCTGTTTCTTTATATGTTGAGCAATTTTGGATTGTGTCTTTGACATTGGGTATGATAGTGTTGTAAAGACTGGATTATGTTACCTCCATTGATTTTTTTTTTTTTTTTTTGAGAGCATTGATTTTTGTTAGTGTTGTTAACTATTTGCCTGCGATAAGTAGTAGCTTAAGTCTCAGATCAGTTCTTTTAGCCTTAATGTGGCTATTCAAGGTCTTCTCCAGGAATACCTGGTTAGGGATCAGCTGGTTTGTAGACAGAGTTTATACACATTTTGGGTTTGCCTGTCTTTGGGATTTCCCTCTTGCACTTTCTAGCTGCTGTGGTTGCCCTAGCTGTTCTCTGGCTCTTCAAGCTAGTAAGACTGAGCTTTTATCTAAGTTTAACCACTCCTTATGGCACAGACTGGGACTTCTCTGCCTGGAAGCCATAAAAAGGGGAAACTCACCCAGTGTTATTATCTTCTTTGAAATAAGCAGGCAGATTCTGAAGGAGAAAGATGCATCCATACTTTTACTTTCTGCGTGGTGGCTGACTCCTGTAATTCTCAGGAGGCCGAGGTAGGAGGATTGCATAAGCTTAGGAGTTTGGGATCCGCCTGAGCAAGATCAAGACTCTGGTCTCTACTAAAAATAGAAAAATAGCCGGGTGTGTGAGGGGCACCTATAGTTCTAGTTACTTGGGAGGCTGAGGCAAGAGGATTGCTTTAGCCCAACAGTTTGAGGTTGCTGTGAGGTGACAGAGTGAGACTCTGTTTACCCAGGGTGACAGAGTGAGACTCTGTTTCAAAAAGACAAAAAACAAAAAACTTTCATTCTGTAGTACCTTCAAGTAGTAGTTTTTTATTTTTGTCCAGAGTTCATAGTTGTCTGTAGGAAAGTTGATCTGATAGTAGCTACTATGCCATGATTAAAAGCAGAACCTCTCTACACTATTATAGATATAAATTATTCTGTTAACAAAGTACTTTTTTCAGTTGTAATTTCATAGATAATATATTATCTTTCTCATTTCCTCCAAGAGGCCAGATACCAAAATGCCCTCATATCCTTTTTTTTTAAACTTCAAGGGTTATGTAATACTTCTTTTTTTATTATTATTTTACTTTTTTTATTAAATCATAAAAACATAGATCATGTAGACATTAATGCATTTATGGGGTACAATGTGCTGATTTCATGTAAAATTAGGAATCTCAACTTTGATTACTGAGAGGGTTAGAAATCGAAATACCCCTTTTATGTGATACATCTAATCCAAGATGTAGATATAACAGATGTGTTTCATAAACAGTTTCTTAGGAAATAATGGTTACTTTATTTTGCTTGAATCTGAGTTGGTGTAGCTTTGTATAGTCTACCATAAACCAGGTTGAGGATTTATGAGATATGCCTTTTCATAACTGCTTTCACTCTTTCTTTTTTTTTTGAGACAGAGTCTCACATTGTCACCCTCAGTAGAGTGCTGTGGTGTCACAGCTCAAAGCAACTTCCAACTCTTGGGCTTAGGTGATTCTCTTGCCTTAGCCTCCTAAGTAGCTGGGACTGTAGGCGCCCACCACAACTCCTGGCTATTTTTTTGTTGCAGTTTGGCCGGGCCGGGTTTGAACCTGCCACCTTTGGTATATGGGGCCGGCGCCCTACTCACTGAGCCACAGGCACCACCCTGCTTTCACTATTCAAAACTATCATTGTCTCTGTAGAAGTAATGCATTAAATGTGCAGTTTTGAGATTTTAGGTAAAAGTTAAAAAACCTCAACTCTGTTTCTCCTAATTTTGGCAGGAAAAATTTGACAATTAACAGACTAACTCAAATGGGCAGGTTTTCATACAGGCTAATAATATATACACTACTACGTAACCTGCCCATTTGAGTTAGTCTGTTAATTGTCAAATTTTTCCTGCCAAAATTAGGAGAAACAAGAGTTGAGGTTTTTTAACTTTTTTAGGTCATTAAACCTTTAAAGGAGCTGATGAAAATTGTGGTTCTCTTCTCGGAAAAATAGGTAACGTTTTCAGAATCAAGTTTGTAAACCATTTCAGAGAATTGAGGGGTTCTTTTGAAGCTTCCTGCATTTAGGGTGATTTGAATCAAGTTAGTACTAGCGGGCAAATAGCAGTACAAATGTCAGTTTGTTTCTGGCTTGGCCAAACCAGAACAAAAAAACAAAGAACCCATTAGAAGTCCTTGTATGCAGGCTTTAAAAAGAATCTGCTAGGATTGATTTGTTGAACTATATACTTTCCTGGAGGCCGATTCACAAAGATAGACACCTAGTTATTTTTTAAGTTGTTAGAAACGGGCTTTAGTTCTTATATCCAGATCTGATGTTTGTGTACTCTATGTATGTTGGACAAACAATTGGTTGTTGTTTCTAGGATAATAGGATAGTTGTGGTTGTTATGTCATATTCCTAATATTGTTTGAATTTGCAAAGGTCTAAATAATTGAGGGTTTATTGAGATACCTGTGACACACAGGTTTCAGGAGGTCGGTCTATGTAGTGTTTTTGAGGCATTAATTTTCTTTAATGCTTGTTCTCAGCCCTCAGTAAATGGTGAAAGATTGAATGATTTTAATAAAAAGATCTTAAGTTGGTAAATACCCTTCTTCTTGTATTTTTCTGACACTCCATATATGTGGCTGAAATGAATATGATTGCTTTAACAACCCTCATTATCCATCCACCTCCTTTCCCCTGGCAGTGACTGTATTGTACACTTGCTATTGATCTAGTCCAATTCACAGAAGGATCGCTTAAGCGATTCTCTTGCCTCAGCCTCCCAAGTAGCTGCAATTACAGGCACCTGCCACAACACCCGGTTATTTTTTTGTTGCACTTGGGCCGGGTTCGTACGCACCAGCCTCTGTGTATGTGGCCAGTGCCCCAACCACTGAGCTACATTATTAGCCAAGCTGAGAACCTGACTCTTTGACAAGACTTCCCTCCTTCAACTTATTTGTTTGTTTTGTGATAGAGTCTCACTCTGTTCCCGAGTGCCCTGGTGTCATAACCAACACCTGGCTGTTTTTCTATTTTTAATAGAGCTGGGATCTCCCTGTTACTCAGGCTACTCTCAAACTCCTGAGCTCAAGCAGTTTACTAGCCTAAAGCCTCTGAAAGGTGACCATGCCTGCTCACCACTTGTTTAAAGAAGGGGCAGCACATCACAGAGTCTCAAAGTTGCAGATGCCAGCATGAATGTGGAGAAAAGGGAACACCTTTACACTGCTGGTGGGACTGCAAACTAATACAACCTTTTTGGAAGGAAGTATGGAGAATCTTCAAAGAACTCAAATTAGATCTCCCATTTGATTCTGCAATCCCATTTACTGGGCATCTACCCAGAAGAAAAAAAAATCATTTTATCACATCACATTTGCACTCAACTATTTATTGCAGTTCAATTTACAGTCGCCAAATTGTGGAAACTACCTAAATTCCCATCAATCCAGGAATGGATTAACAAGCTGTATACTATTCAGCCACTAAAAATGGTGACTTTTCTTTTTTTTTTTTTTATTAACTTGGATGGTGTGTAATCTGGATGGAGTTGAAACTCATTCTTCTTAGTTAAGCATCACAAAAATGAAGAAGCAAGAATCCAAAGTACTCAATTCTGATATGAGGACAACTGATGCTAGTACATGGTGGGGGGAGGGGGGAGGGGAGAGAGGGAAGGTGGAAAGGGAGTGGGGGGGTCACAGTCTCGGCTGGGTGTGTGATACATCTCTTGGGGACAGGGCACAATTATAAGAGGGACGTTACCTAGTAAATGCAATCAGTGTAACCTTGTTCTTTGTACC